>NC_090271.1:30081826-30392115 GCF_040414725.1 Anabrus simplex
AGTTGTTTATGAAGACAACTCAAAAGATATCTCTGTCCTGGCAGTGGAAATCTCAGGCATTACTGTTGTGAATATCTATAAACCACCAGCAGTAGTTGGTCCAGCTGTTCATTAAAAGTTTTTGATCACCCTGTTTTGTACGTCGGAGATTTCAATAGTCATAGCCCAGCATGGGGATACGAATTTGAAGATGACAATGGGTCCAACCTAAATAACTGGATTGAAGCAAACTCCCTACAACTCGTCTACAATGCTAAACATCCTGGCACATTTCATTCTGGCAGGTGGCTAAAGGATTATTCTCCTGACCTGTGCATAGTGTCACAGTCAACTCCTGAGAATCATCACATGGTACAACGAAAGGTCATCAGTTCCTTTCCTCACTGTCAACACAGACCAGTTATTATTTACTATGGCACTGAGATCCCTCTTGTGTCTTCAGTACCACAACCTCGTTGGAATTTTCGACTAGCAAAGTGGGATAAATTTGCAGAAGGACTTGATAACACTGTACAGTGGATACGATCAGTTCCTGAAAATTACAATAGATTTGTCAACGCCATAAAAGCTAATGCTAGGAAGTTCATTCCCCGGGGATATCGCAAGACGTATATACCAGGATGGTCAGAAGAATGTAATCAGCTTTACACCGAATATCAGAACTCTCCTAATAAAACAACAGCTGATGAGTTGCTAAGGGCTCTAAATAAATCTAGGAGAGAGAAGTGGCACAGAACTACAGCAGAGATAGACTTCACACACTCTAGTCGTAAAGCCTGGAACCTCATAAGAAAACTTGGTAG
This sequence comes from Anabrus simplex, assembly GCF_040414725.1. Lineage (NCBI taxonomy): Eukaryota > Metazoa > Arthropoda > Insecta > Orthoptera > Tettigoniidae > Anabrus > Anabrus simplex. Next base: position 30,082,630 of record NC_090271.1, read on the forward strand.
TGACCCTACAATGAAACGCAGAAGTTTGCCAATGAACCCAAACACCATTGCCTCCAGTCTGACACAAATCTCTAGAGCGAAGATGGACAAGGTACACGCAAGGAGTGTTAAGAAGCAACTAAGAACGAGAAGATCACAGTTGACATCCCATCCGGAGTATTCCTGTGACTTCAGTACTGAAGAACTGGACAAGGCTCTATCCAAGATAAAGATAAATAAAGCTGCTGGTCTGGATGAAATCTATCCGGAGTTTCTGAAGGCCATAGGCCCTGGTACAAAACAATGGCTAGTCAACTTCTTCAATGAAATTCTACGAACTGGTAAATTACCTAAGTTGTTAAAACAAGCCAAAGTAATTGCAGTCTTGAAACCAGGAAAGGAAGGAACTGATGCTTCACATTATCGACCAATTTCACTCCTTAGTGTAATCTACAAGATGCTTGAAAGAATGATACTTAACCGTATCCAGGAAGCAATAGAAAGAGTCATCCCAGTTGAGCAAGGGGGTTTCAGAAAGAATCGTAGTTGTTGTGATCAGGTGTTAACACTGACAACAAAGATTGAAGCAGGATTCCAGAAAAGACTGAAGACTGCTGCAGCTTTTGTCGACCTTACATCAGCCTATGACACGGTCTGGAGAGAGGGACTGTTGCTCAAGTTTGTTCAGGTCATCCCTTGTCAGAAGCTAGCATGCTTACTAAACAACATGTTATCCAACCGTCGACTTGCTGTATTTCTGAATGGTGAAAGAAGCAGGTGGAGATCTCTAAATAATGGTTTACCCCAAGGGTCAGTTTTATCTCCCATTCTATTCAATCTTTACATCCATGACCTGCCAAGAACAACTTCAAAGAAGATACAGTTTGCAGATGATCTAGCTTTAATTACTCAGAGTACGGATTTGGCACACTGTGAGGATGTACTTACAGAGGACCTAGCTACCATGTGCGACTATTTTCACAACTGGAGACTCCAACCAAATCCTAGTAAAACGGAAGTAACAGCATTCCACTTGCATAACCTGGAAGCTAATCGGAAGCTACATGTGCTTTTTAACGGAACAGAAGTCTCCCACAACTTCTTTCCAAAATATCTGGGTGTCACACTGGATCGGTCCTTGTCGTTCAAACAGCATTGCTCGAATCTGTCAAAGAAGCTGAGTACAAGAGTAAATCTACTGCATAAACTAGCGGGCAGCAACTGGGGTGCAGATGCAAACACTCTTCACACTGCTTCACTTTCTCTAGTATACTCGGCTGGTGAGTACTGCGCTCCTGTGTGGGAAAACAGCGTACATTCGAGCAAGATTGACGTACAGCTCAATGAAACCATGAGAGTTGTTACTGGTACAGTGAGGTCGACTCCTACTCAGTGGCTGCCTGTTTTAGCAAACATTGCTCCTCCAGATCTGAGGAGAAAAGCAGCAAAAATACAGTTGCTCAAGAAGACCTTTGCACACAGGAACTCCCTTTTGTTCAATGCCTTACGAGATCCACCTGTGATGAGGATAAAATCCAGGAATCCACTCTGGACTGATCTACACTCCTATGAAAAATTCAGTGTAACAGCAGAATGGAGACAGCGATGGGAACAATGTCCACCCACTAATGCCTTTCTGATTAAAGACCCAACGAAGAAAGTGCCAGGTTTCAATCTTCCTCGACATGAGTGGTCAAAACTCAACCGTTTCAGAACAGGCCACGGCAGGTGCCGATATATGATGAAAAAGTGGGGATATTGTGAAAGTGCTGCGTGTGAGTGTGGTGCTGAGAAGCAGACATTGCTTCATGTTGTTGAGAGCTGTCCACTGTCAGCATTTAAGGACGGTTTACGGACTCTGCATGAATTGACACCAAGTGCAGTGGACTGGTTGTCGAAGCTGGACATTCTAGTTTAATTACCTCTATATTTTAATGTGTATGTTAATTGTATATTTTTACAGATTATGCTTGTAAATGCCATACGATAATAATAATAATAATAATAATAATAATAATAATAATAATAATAATAATAATAATAATAATAATAATAATAATCACTAGATTGTGTGACAAAATCTTAGGTTCAGTTCCAAACTTTTCCGCAGTGTTCATATGGAGTGAGTGTAGGCCTATATGACGCTGGTGAATGTTGTTCATTCATCGGATGAGGATGGTAGGCCTTGAGCGGACCCCTTGGTGTTATTCGACAGAAGTAGGCTATGCGCCGACACCGGGTCTCACCTTCTTCCTACCTCATTATCACTGTCATCAAACACTACATGCACTCATCACACGAGACACAGGAACTCATACCGACGCGTAATGATCTTAGCCTCTGCGGCGAGGTAACTAACTCCATGATCGAAGAGGTGCGCAGGAATAAATGAAGACGACAGTTCACCCACCATCACGACCAATGGATCATATTCAAGTGCCTAGTCATTAGGAAACATACATATTTTCAATAAGGAGTGCAGTTTGTTACGAAATTCAAGCCCGACACTGAGGGGAGTTACATTATTCACTAAGTCCGCGTGGCTTGCCCAAAGTTACTCTACTCTAACCATTCAATAAGTGCTACACAAATCCGGACATTGTGGTCCAGTACCTCAAACACTCCATCTATATTGCAGAGAACAGGCTCCCGTAGGCTTCTTCAGTTTCAATATTTAAATACACTCGACAGCAAAACATAGGACTAAGTAGATAAGAGCTTGGGACAAATCTAAGCTTTGAACAACAACAAAGGGAGAAACTCCTCTTTATTCCCGCTATAGTTCCACGTTTCAGGCGCTAGCGAGCATTATTCTAGCCTCAAGGATACACCATTCATCTGTGGTTCAGATTTAATGTAAGACCTTAAGATTGATAATTAAATCACTTAAAAGTACAAGTATATTTTGTTTGCTTAGCTCATTTCAGCATTTACACAATTTTTGCAATGTACAGTTTTTCGATAGATTGGCCTGTAATGTTAATGGAAAAAATTTAATTTCCTTGCTTTGGTCCTCTTAATATTTCAATGTTACTGTATACTAATAAAATGCGTATTTACTGGCGTAATTTTCGCTCTCGCCTAATTTTCGCACCAAATTTTGAATCGACTCCATAATTGATGGAAAAATCAATTTGAATGACGTGATCCGAATTTTATTGTTGAAATGACTGAGAATTCTAAATAGCAAGCTGCCTAGTTTATTTAGCATGTTACCGAGCTCGATAGCTGCAGTCGCTTAAGTGCGGCCAGTATCCAGTAATCGGGAGATAGCAAATAGCAAAAAAAAAAAAAAAAAAAAAATTAGCATGTTGTATGAAATTTCTTTTTTTGTCTGTAATAAAGCCAAGTAATTTTTAATAACTCCTCGCCACATTATCAGCGACCCAGCTGCGTTTTCATCCTGTCAACCAGACTTCGCATTTCGGCATGGTGAAAGTTCACCTTAAAATATCACATGGAGTTAATAGACATCTGATTGCGGGCGTTTAGCAGGGCTCTAGCACTATCAGAAGAGTAACCAGGACAAGCTTATCCAATAACTCAACTCGTTTCTTTTTCAGCAATGTGGTACCCCAGCATGACTCAGCCTCCTGGCTCGATCTCGTATAAAGCCGAACATTTTTCTCTGTATGGTAACGCAGTATTCATATTGAAATTCAGTGAAGCGTAGCAGGAGGAAATATTCATAGGCCTTCATAACAAATGCATGCAACTATACTTAATATTAATAAACAGTAGACTGTGACAATATCCAGCTCATACAAGATTGTCATCTATGGATGGAGCAGGATTACCAGAGCTTCTGCTTCCATTTCATATGTAACGCTGATAAATCACTTGCCAATGAGATGCAGGGTGATATCCGATTCCATTCGATCCCTCCATATTTGCAAAGCATATGGAGCCCTACTGATAACAAGAATGTATGATAACAAAGTGAATAGCTATTGATGACTTCTGAACGTGGATCAGTTCACGTCGCGTATTATAGTGAGCGAGGCAACCCGTCGATATGAAACCCATACTTTGCTTTTTAAAAGCCACACGATATCACATAGCCTATTATTTGAGTTTTTTAATTTTGAAGGAGGCTCAAAAGCGTCATATTACTGCATGAAACTACAGCACATTCATAAATAACAATATCGTAGTTTAATTAATTTGATAAAAAGTCATCAAAAGGTTCCATGTGAATATACAGAAATAGCTAATCATAGTGAGGACGAACCTTCAAATAATTTCACAGCCATGTTCATACAGTATTTCCATCAGCTGGTGGCTAGGTTATATGAACTTCAAAGATTTGTAAAAAGATCAGAGAAAATTTAGTTTTGCCTAGCAACTTGCGCGTGGAAGTATAATAATAATAATAATAATTAATGATAATAGCGAGCGAGTTGGCCGTGCGGTTAGGCTCGCGCAGCTGTGATCTTGAGATAGTGAATTCGAATCTCACAGTCGGCATCCCTGAAGATGGTTTTCCGTGGTTTCCCATTTTCACACCAGACGAACGTTGGGGCTGTACCTTAATTAAGACCACGGTCGCTACCTTCCCTATCATAGCCCCTTTCCGTTCTTCCGTCGCCATAAACCTTCGATGTGATAGTGCGACGTTAAACAAGTAGTAAATAATAATAATAATAATAATAATAATAATAATAATAATAATAATAATAATAATAATAATAATAATAATATGGTTATAGACTGAGGTCACTCAAAGCGACAGAAGAGCTTTCCAACATTGCAGCAGACATCCGCAAAAGACGTCTGAAATATTATGGGAACGTTCGCAGACTGCCGGCAAGTAGACTGACACACAAGATTCTCACATACATAGAACATCTAAAAAATATTCCAAAGGTACTGGAAGTGAAGAAGGATCCGGAAAAAGCCCAGATGAACTCAACTGACACCGCGGACAGAAATCTCTATAGGAAAAAATTAATGGATGGAAAGTGCAACCAGAGAACGAAGTTAAAAAGAAGACTGGAGCAAAGTGGACAGAGAAACAAACAAGGATCTACGGAGAAAGGATGAGAGCTGTTTGGCAACTTAGAAAACAGAATCGTTAGAGCTTGTGTGATCCATAGGATCCATACGCGCATAATAATAATAATAATAATAATAATAATAATAATAATAATAATAATAATAATAATAATAATAATAATAATAATTTCGTGGGGCTATTGCTAGCCTGGTGTGGCCGTTGTGTGGTAGACCCTCCGACGAAGGTGGGCGTCATCTGCCATGTAGGCGGAGCTACGTCCTATTGTGGTAGACGATAGTGTTGTGTGTAGTGTGTCATTTGCAGGACAATACAAATAACCAGTCCCCGAGCCAAGGGACTTAACCATTTTTAAGGTTAAAACACACGACCCGGCCGGGAATCGAACTCGGGTCGTTCTGAACCGAAGAACACTACAATGATCATTCAGGTAAGTAGCAGGACATGCTTTATATGAAACAACTTTACTGAAATAACTACCGGCAATCCGAAAAGGAAAAACTAAAATTCAACACAGACGTCGTAACACCCACGTTGTAGGAGTATCTCACAAAAAATCTGAGCTGGTAAGAGAGACCTAGAATATTCGTTTTCACTACTGACAGAGCAGAGATCTTCTGCCTGTGGCACGAAAACACGAACGCGTTAACAATCTTATTGATTTAAGGTAACTCCTGCGTAACTAGAACACAGTTACGCACTGGGCTGGTATCTGGAACTACACTAGCGGGCGAAAGGCGTAATGGAGTTCACCCACTTGTGGCTACATCAGCAGTACAAACAGAGCTAATGCAAACCTTTACTTATTCATTTACAAATACCTCTGTTTATTCGAGAACATGCTATTTGAGTAGCTGGATAGACTTTCCGATTTCAAAATAAGCTACTGATGTGCCTAGTGATGACATTTTCATTTAAACCCAAAGTTATGGTTGAAGCACATGAAATGTGTGAATAACTTGCAGGCTGTTGATGACATGATATATCATTAAGTATTGAACGTACTGACGAGATAAAGAGGAAGTCTGGGATAGCTAAAAAATAAATAACACAACAAACAATGGTCTAGAAATCCATATTCGCATTTCGTATCTGTTAAGTCATCAGCATGCAAGCTGCTTGGATCCTTGCATAGAACCAGCAAAACAGCAACAAGTGCTATAGTGTATCAGCAAAAGTCGCCAAAATACATTTAGTTAAGACCCTAGTGTTCTCCATATTGCTGTATACTGTACATCAGAATGCTGGACCGTCAAGAAGATCTGAAGCGCATTGGAGCCTTCGAAATAGTGTACTAATGGAGGCGGATGCTGAGAATGTCGTCGACTAATACACTGGCGGAAAATGAAATCCCAACACCAAGAGAAAGTTGTGCTACATAAACGAAATTCGGGAGGCGTGTCTGCACATCGGAAAGATTTACGCGCTGGTCGATGAAGAGTGGTGCCAGTAGCGCCGCTATGACCTCGCAAAGCAAGTTTGCTTAAAACACTTCGTGAGCGTTAATTACCGTTCGGTGTTGACGTTGTGAGTTAAGTGTGAGTCAATGAAGCCTTTTAGGAGACGAAGAAGGCAGTATCAGCCGCTTTCTGAGTTTGAACGAGGCCTTATAATAGGGCTACGAGTAGGTGATATTGCAGAAGGACTTGGCAGCGATGTATCCACAGTGCATCGGTGTTGGTAACAATGATCACGAGAAGGCACTCGGCCGCACACGGGCCTTTACGGAGAGGCCGCCGTATTCGCTGCATGGCTGAGGTAATAAAATAATAATGATGGCGTGGGACCTCCGGAGAGGCCTGATCCGTGTCTTTCAAGTTGACGACGTATAGGCGACCTGAGGGTCTGTGAGGATGGGGCCCTACCTAAGATGAAGTCTAATGCTGAAGACGGCACAAAAACCCAGTCCCGAGACATAGGAATTAACTGATGAAAGTTAGCATTCCCTACCCGGCCGGTAATCGAAGCTGGCACCCCTTGGACCGAAGGCCTGCATGCTAACCATTTATCCATGAAGACAAACATGGCTGAGGTGAATTGTACTGCATCTGCAGAAGCAGTTGGCTCCAAAGTGACACCACCGAGCCAGACGTCCCGTAACGTTCATGCCACTGCCATTCGCGATCTCAGTGGAGGGCTCATAGGAGGGTGCAGTGGAGATCTGTTATGTTCTCAGATGCGAGCCGTTTCTGTCTTGGTGTCAGTGATGAGGAGGCCAGGTGTGCACTTGGAACCAGCAGGTTGCGGCGTCGACACGCTGGACCTACACCAGGAGTTACGGTCTAGTGAGTGATTTCGTTTGACAGCAGGAGCACTCTCGATGTTATCCTAAGATCCTTGACTAGTAATTTGTACGTCAGACTCGTGACTGAACTGGTTGTGCGGCCATTCATTCGCAGTATACAAGAGGGTATTTTTCAGCAGGATAACATTCGTCCTAATACCGCTGGTGTCAGCCAACGTGCTCTCCAGAGCGTCGACCAGTTGCCTTGGTCTGCGAGATCCCCAGACCGTTCGCCCGTTGAACATGTATGGGACGTTATGGGACGATAAATCCACTTTCATCCAATACCAGCAGTAACCGTTGCTCATTTGACTTACCAAGTGCAACAGGCGTGGAGCTCCATCCCTCAAAATCCGTAGCGTAACGGTTAGCACTATTAGCTGCCGATCTCGGGGGCCCGGGTTCGATTCTCGGTACTGTCAGAAATTGAAGAAAGGCAGGAGGGCTGGTGTATGGTTGAAACGGTACATGCAGCTCACTTCCATTGGGAGTGTGCCTGAAAAGAGCTGCACCACCTCGGGATGAGGACACGAGTTTACTTACTATCCCTCAAAATGACTTTCGGCACCGCTACGACACAATTCATCTGTGGTGACTTCAGCGGTTATCGATGTACCCGCCAGTGTATGAGAACCAATTAGTTGATAACAAACGAGCTCAAACTGAAAGCATGTGTAAATACCACAATACAGCAACGCATTGCCAGTTACTTCGGTCACTCTGTAAGACAAGACGGCCTAGAAAAGAGTACAACTCTGGGGTAGTAGTTGAAGAACAAAGAAAGCGGAGTAGTGTTCGAGTAAGTTCAGTGGATCAGACTTCTTCTTCGTCCGCTTTCACACTGTCCTACTTTACCGGCAGATGCCCTTCCTGACGCAAACCTTGTACACTATTGCTTGTTTCTGTGTTGGTTAGTAGTGTGGTGTGCTGTGCGTGTATGACGAGAAGTGCATTTGGGAAACACAAACACTCAGTCGCCGAGTCAGGGAAATTAATTAGACATGATTAAATCCCCGACCCGGGACCCTCTGCCATGGGTGGGTCAGATAAAAACGATCATAAAGGCTCCACTTGAACGATGCACGAGAATGGTAGACGATAGGAGCCGGGCTGAGTTGTCGCTGGCTTTCTAACGCCAACTTGGCAATTTCGTTCCTAGCTCACTCCGGTAGTATTTGAAAGTGCTCAAATACGTCAGCCTAGAGTCGGTAGATTTACTGGCACGTAAAAGAACTCATGCGGGACAATATTCCGACACCTCGGCTCTCCGAAAACCGTCAAAAGTAGTTAGTGGGACAAAAAACAATAACATTATTATTATTATTGTTATTATTATTATTATTATTATTATTATTATTATTATTATTATTATTATTATTATTATTATTATTATTTAGATAATAGGACATTATGGCGAGAAATAACAGACGCATTGCGAAATATTCCATGAGATAACAATACTTGAGTGGAGTGAGTAACTCATAAGTATTTAAGTTGTAATAGTTGTAGTCTTTTATTACGCTTTTGCGTTACTTTTGGGCTTATATGGTAGTAATTCATCTGTTAAGAAATAAATAGTTTATAGGAAAGTCTGTAGCTTGATCTTGTATACCTATTATTGGAGCAGGTGACCGTTTCGAGGGCTTATGTCGGGCATTCGGACAAAAATATTAGTACAAGGATATAATAATAATAATAATAATAATAATAATAATAATAATAATAATAATAATAATAATAATAATAATAATAATAATAATAATAATAATAATAATAATAATAATAATAATAATAATGCCGTATGGCCTCCAGAGAGGCCTAGTGGAAGTTTTTCAAATTGATGCCCATTGGTTCTCTGTGCATCTGTGAGGATGCGACCTTGCTTGTGATGAAATCTAATGTTAAAAGATGGCCCAAATGTGCAGTCCCCGAACCGGAAGAATTAACCAGTGTTGGTTAAAATCGCCGGCCTAACAGGGAATCGAACTTGGACTTGTAACAAAGTCCAACATGGTAACCTGTAAGCCGCGAAGCTAGACGTTGTTACTCTTTCTACTGTAGTGAATAACTCTATTCTTTACGTTGTTGCAGAAGAAAATGAAGATTTTTTCTTATGGCTATTTATTTAATAGCTGCATGGATGGATCAGTGGAAGACTGTCCCACTCTTGATCCCAAGTTCATGGGTTCGATCCCGTTATAAGTAGTCGGGGTTTTTTAAGGGCGGACAAGAAACTTGACACTCCAAATGTCATTGTCTTTCGCAGAACTTGGGTGGCGTTCTCAGTATCAAAATAAAATTATCTCAGCCAGTGTAGAATTTCACTTTCGTTGCTAGACACAGCACAATCAGAAAGGTGAAATTGGCAGGAGGCCTCCTAGATGGCACCACTTCAGAAGGTCTGTAGCTCGGCAGCTGAGGCCTTACAGCAATTATTTAATATATCTGGTTATTTGAAAATAAACGATCCGAGTTACAGACGTGTTCATGAATAATTTCAGAATGAGCTCGCTTACATTTGCAGTTGAGAATAAATTTTGGACGCTAGACGCTTTATCGGCCATAATCTTTCGATCTACTATTCTTTCTTCATCGAAATGTAATTATATTCCCTTCAACTTCAGCTTGTAAGTTCAAAATCCATAATTTTACAACAAAAACAAAAAGAAAGCAACCTTAATATCAGTCTGATAATTATCTTTAGCTTCAAAGCGGTTTTCCTCTCCCGTGGGATACCTCTGAGTATTTCGTCTCGTATGGCCATGCGAAGAAGTAACCTGGGTCCCCGCTCCTCTTTTACAATTCCGACCACTATAATTTTGTTGATGCAGTTGCGCGTAATATCTAGTTATTAATATAAATATACCTTCGGAGCACAAGGAATTTGTCACTGCTGGAAGAATTTATATAAATAAAATGAATGTGTATGTTGTATTCTCATGGAATTCTGTAGTATTGCACAAAATTCCAGGCCGTAAGAAAATGACTCAGCTTACAAATCATAATACCAGAATCGGGTAGGGGCGGGGGTAAATATAACGTTTCTTATCCGATTACAAATAAGCTGATTACTTCTGCGGGAATGGACTCAACCAAGTGGACTCTCAAGTGAAGTGGAGAAGGATATAGATTAATGTTACCACTCAATGGCCAACTGATACACAGGGTTCTCTGTTAATATGAGTAGACCACCGGAAAGAGGATGAGTTCTGCTTGTGGCGAAGGAATCTCTTTAGCTGACTTGATGAGGAATGTCGCAACAAACGGCATGAAACAATTTACATCAGAATCACCATAAGATGATCAATCCTCTTTTTGAGGAAACGCCTTCCCCACCACCTTCCTTGTTCTTCTCTCTTGGCAGTTCTCATCCACAATAGTCTCGCTAGATCTGCACAATGGATGTCCTCTTCTCCCCTGTCTCACAAGGGGAGGGTCTGACATGAGCCTAACAGATTTTGATAAAAAAAAAGAGACACGTATTTCGGCGTTTTGCTAGACACTCGCTAGTTTTGAAAAATCGACATCAAAATTGATTACGGAAAATCGTATTTATTATATTATTATCGTATTATTATATACATCGAAAATTCTCTTATAACATGTTTTATTTGTATGATATGGGGTCCAAAGTTAATAACATTAGTGTTATTAAGTTTTGTGTGTTTTCATGCTATAGTTGAACGAGGTCGGCGTCAGAATACCAAACCGCTAGCTGTTTTTTTTCATTCATAACGTTTTTTCGGGGAATCTGATAATGTTCTGATAATAAGAATGGCTTTGTTTGCCTGTTTTCGAAGTAAAACTTGGGTAGGTGTGATTTACAATCTTCATGCTATGCTCTAAATCTTTGCGATATGCCCCTTGTGGAATCCTTCATGAGAGGTTTTTATCGAAATTATACAATCCATGTCTAATGGATAATTGATATATCAGAAGTATCGTATATCTGTATTCCATGAGGTTGAAGGTACTGAAACATGTTTTTAGACGATCTTTCGATGTATCGCATTGAGAATACGATTTTCCGTCATAAACTTTGACGTCGATTGTTTCAAAAATGAAGGGGTGTCTGTCAAAACGCCGAAAAAAGTGTCTCTTTATTTTAATTAGCATCCAGGGTATTTTCTATTCAGATATCAAAGTAATCGGACAGTAATTATTAACATCATCCTTTGTACTATCTCAGATACGGTCCACCCTTCAGATATTCTGCCGGATGTGATCTGGGCGTACCAGGTCGCGAGATATCATTTGCACAATGAGGAATTAACAAAATTGGAGCTCGATCGGACCTCTTGAAACAGTACTAATTGGAGGACAGGATGTGTTCTTACTTTTGATATCTTAGCAGTCGATCAAGTTTACTCGGTACTTGCACTTTTGTTTCCATACTTTGAATGAGAGAATTATCACATAGGCCCTAACAGTAAGTGGATGGAAAATGATTGAATGAATCTCTGACACAGAAGGATTTCATCATGGTTATAAATTTAATTTTCGGTTCCGTATTGAACTGAGGTCATAAATAATTAGTTATAAAATATTTTATTCCACATATTCAATACTATACATTATTTGCAATGCCTATGGTTATATCATAATTCGTTGCTAGGTACTAGTTTCGGCCTCAATTTAGGTCATCAGTCTAAAATAATTACACTTTCCTATCAGATGTCCTGGAACATTACCCTCTTATGAAGTGATAAAAACTAATAGAGTAAAATATATATGCATTGTGATAACATTCATTATAAAATGTGGTTGAATACATGAATGAGATAAAAATAGATTGTAATGCCGATGATTAAATAAAAAAATAGTCAATGAAAATGTCTAAGTTTAAAGTACAAAGTATAGTCTATGAATCTGTAAATTCAGAAGGATTTGTCATTTAATTTTCATCTCTTTATCCGTTTAGGTATTCTTATTTCAGGATTAAATGGAATATGTGTATATAGATCTATTGTAATCTTCATTTGTGTGGAATTTATAAAGAGAAAAGTAAGTCTCTCTTACAAGTGACAGTTGTCCATTGTGTAGGGTTGGGGGAGGAAGGCAGAAAATAATGGATTCATAGTCGAAAGATATATAAAAATGATAAACATGCAGTCTGAAACATAAGAAATTACATGATACAATTACATATAGTTGATAATAATTTTGATAATGATAACAGCAATAATAATAACAATGTCTTATGACCTTAGCTGCCGAAATACAGAGGTGCTCAGAGAACTTAGTTGAACACCTAATGTGTTACGTGCCGACTTAAACGACGAGGTGGGGCAATACGTTTTTCCTCCATCAGAAATCCACTGACAGATATCGAACCTATTCTTATATAATAATAATAATAATAATAATAATAATAATAATAATAATAATAATAATAATAATCTAATGCCTCAAAAATATTGATTTGATGCCATTTAGGCTGCCTACATATCAATTTCGATATTCTATTTACCAGAGTCTAGAGTAAATCGGATCTCTTTAGGGCTGAGTTTTAATTATTTTTTTGGATAAACACTAAATGTGTCATCAGAGATCTTGTATATGCAGACGTCGTACGACCACCTTTTCCTGATTTGAACCCGCGAGCCACGTTGCTCCTTGACCCACGGAGAGAACAACGAAGTTACCGTGTTGAGTAAACGACAAACAGCTCAACCACTGGCGCTGTTACACATCGACTCCTACTCGAAGGTTTCCTGTCTCAATACCACAACATATTCTCCTCGGTGCTGCTGAATACCGCCTCCCGCAAAGACGAGTTAGAAAACATCACCTAAGTAACAAATGTAGATTTCTCGACACAGCACAGAGGAGGGAGTGGCTACGGCCAGTTCCCGGTAAGTAATGACAGTTGGTCAGCAGCCTGTGAACTTGGATTACAAAGCCCCAAGTAAACTTTAGAAAGCCTCCATTGAACTCACCTCGTACATCTTTCTTACAAGCCAACGAAGAATTCCTCTGAGAGGGAGGCTGGACTTAAAGCTGGAACAACAGCCACGGTCACACAGAATAATGTATTGGTTTTAGTAATATTAGCTCTGTCTATGGAACTGTGGTAGTGTTGGCTCACGAGTTTCAAGATCCCAGGTTTGAAAATGGGAAAGGGAGTTGGATTCATGAAGGGTCATAGAAAATATAAGTTGTTTTGTGTGTGTGTGTGTGTGTGTGTGTGTGTGTGGTTAGGGTCAAGCGTTAAATACTGTTCGTGTAGTCAAAATTTCATTTTCAGTATAAAGTCCTCTTCTTTCCTGGCCCATCCTCCCGAGCTCACTCAGAGTCGGCTCGTCTGACTCGGAGAGAATATGTCCGACGTTCTTGTACCAAATCTACTGGCGCCTCACTCTTCCTTAAGGCAGCCTCAGCAGTTCTTTTCTATGTTGCCTTACGACGCTCTCTTCCTCTCTCCGGCTCTTCGATGACAATAGCTTTCTGTACTAAATGGTGTTCATTTCTTCTTCTTGCAGCTAATGGGCACAACTTTAAAGGATCCTCGCTCATGTTCATTGCGCACTTTGTCATGTAGAGTGTCTCCCGCCGACCACTGCAGCATCCGCTTCTCTGTGACATGCATTCGCTGGTCATGCTTTTTTTTTTTTTTGCTTTGCCCAACATTCAAAGCTGTACTTGAGGGCAGACTAGACAGTGGTTTTTTACACTTTGCCCTTTAATTTGACTGGCATCCGCTTATCACACAGAACTCCTGTAAAGGTGCGTACACACTTGCGAGCATCTTGCGAGCCGAACGGCTCATGAGCCGCTCATGGAAAGCATTAAATGTTCGAGCGGCTCATGAGCCGCTCATGGAAAGCATTAAATGTCCGAGCGGCTCGCGAGCAATGCTTGAGCCATTTGCTCGCCATTTGCTCGCCATTTGCTCGCAGGATCAGTCTGTGAATTCCATGCAAAGATGTCTGCCATTATCAGAAGAACTTCCGGGTCGTCAAATGAAGTTGCCGTATTTTTTCGTAGATGATAGTGCATTTGCACTCGGCGAAAATGTTACGAAACCATGCCCGGGAGATCATGCCTCTAGAACTTACAAGAGAATCTTCAATCATCGATTGAGCAGACCTCGACGAGTAGTGGAAAATACCTTTGGTATATCAAGTTCAGTGTTTCGAGTTTTAAGAAAACCAATGCTTTTGGAGCCCCCCAAAGCCGAAATCATCGTTATATCTGTAGTAGTTTTGCATAATTACCTGAGGATTCATTCCTCTAACTTATTCACTCGGTTCACTAGACCATGAAGCGAACGGAGAGATTATTGAAGGAACATGGAGACACAATGAAGAGATGACTTCCATGAGACAGCTACGAAACGTTCCTAGGAGATATTCTGCTTCCGTAAACAAAATTAGAGATGAAATAGCTGATTATTGCACGAAAGAAGGAGCTCTGCCATGACAAAATACGTTAGCTTGAAAAATATAAAGAAAAGCAAAGTGAGCAGCTCACAACACGCTCGTTTTACGCTCAGTACCCCGTACACATGAGCCGGTCGGCTCGCGAGATGCTCGCAAGTGTGTACTGCCATTTCATCCAACCAACACTGATGCGGTTCTTGACATCTGCATCGATATTACCATCAGTTGTGATGACTAATGCAAGATATTTGAACTTGTCAGTCATCATCAGTGGTTCTCCAGCAAAGAAGACAGTGTTGTGTAGGCCCGCTTGTCCTGGCTGCGCAAAGTTGAACACATACTCTGTCTTCTTGCGAATTATTATTAATCCATTTGCCTCTTGCTCTGTCAGATAGTTGATGACAATGTTGAACAATGCTGGTCTTTTCACTATAAAGTATTTTATATAATTTTAAAATAGATTTATCGGTATATTTCGTCAGAGCATTCGACGTCATCAACAAACCTCCCGCGCTGTCTTGTTTTATTTCATTACACTACCGTTGATTTTATGGTTATTACCATTATGTTTAAGATATGTTACTAACCAATGGCCCTAGTTTCATGGAAATCTGGAAGTCTGGTCCAATTCAAACGATGCCATAGTGGGAGAGATGAATGAAAGTAACAAACTTGATCAAGGCCAAACCAGAAAATACAGTGCACTGTAAACATTTTGTTTGATTAGAGCCAGCTAGGTCTGCTATTAGCCATTCAATTATCAAAAGCTTGGAGTCCATGAGGGAAAAGAAAATACATTCTGTAGTGATGCTTGACATTAATACACCGTATCCGGGCAAGCAGTGTGATAAAGTAATAGTTATAATGTACTGAGTTACAATTCGGTTTGGGAACCCTGTCCCGGTGACCCATTAAGTTTTTATAAAGTGGAATCCTTCAGCCGGATCAATCAAGACGAAATTATATGGCCGGAAGATGAAAAACCAGAAGTACTGAATACTAACGTCGGACAGTCGTAGTACCGTGCTCGATAGCTGCAGTTTCGGCCAGTATCCAGTATTCGGGAGACAGTAGGTTCGAATCCCACTATCGGCAGCCCTGAAAGATGGTTTTCCGTGGTTTTCATACCAAGCAAATGCCGGCCGGGACTGTACCCTAATTATGGCCACGGCCGCTTTCTTCCCATTCCTAGCCCTTTCCTGTCCCATCGTCGCCATAAAATATATCTGTGCCAGTGCGACGTAAAGCAACTTGCAAAAAAAAAAAAAAAAAAAAAAAAGCTGTCGGAGTGTAGAATAAACATTGACGAGTTGTTTGAAGAAAAATGTGTCAGAATACGGTGTTTAAACACTTCAGTGAGCAGAATATCCTAGTTCATAATTTTCTCGAAATAACGAAGGCATTTTTATTTTTTTTTCTGGAACATCAGCTCCTGTAGAACATATTTTATCCATTATGAGCAACATGTGGTCGTATGATAGGCAAGGAATGGATAACAATGTGGTAAATGTATCCGGTTTTGTGAAAGGAACCATTCAACCAGTGGAAACTTGAAAACTGGTGGTGATGGTTAAGAATGTCTGGTATTCGATATTTTGCTAATGTTCCGTTGTGTGCATAAAAGTATGTTAACGCTATTAATGTGAGAGGAATTCAGTGCATGTTTGTAGGTAAACGAATCGATAGACAATATCTCCGACTTTGTATTGGCAACATTTCATGTAATCGTCGAATTATATCGCCCTGTGGCGAGTAACACCCACAGTATCCCCTGCCTGTCGTAAGGGGCGACAAAAAGGGGCCCCAGAGTCTCTGAAATTTTGAGCGTTGGTTGGCGACCACGGCACCCTGAGCTGAGTCCTGGCATTGCTGCCATTTATGCCAGGCTCCTCACTGTCCTCTATCCTATCCGACATGTCTTGGTCAACTCTTGTTCTTTTCCGACCCCGACGGTATTGGAGTACTCGAGGCCTAGGGAGTCTTTCATTTTCACGCCCTTCGTGGCACTTGCCTTTCTTTGGCCGATACCTTCGTCTTCCGAAGTGTCGGATCCCTTCCATTTTTTCCCGCTGATTAATGTTATATAGAGGATGGTTGCCTAGTCGTACTTCCTCTTAAAACAATAATCACCATCACCACCACCTCGTCGAATTATAAGTCGCACGTGTGCGAAAATGACACGAGAATAGAGTCCGCATAAATCTATCTAGTTAGTGTACGTAGCTTACCCCTGTTATTCAAGAAGTGGATCGCACATAGCAACACTGCAATTCGTGCTATGGTTAGCGGAACTGAGATCAGTTGTACGCGTTCCGTGACCTGCAAGAAGGGAATGGCATGTGGGCCTTCCCACATACAGTCATACCACGAAACTTGACGAACAGCAAGTTAGAGACTGTTCATTTTTTCGCTGTGGTGTTATTAAGGACATCATGTACAGGAGAACATTTTGAGACCTGTTTTTTAGTTTTTTAATGTTCCACCAACACATCGACGATTTTTGGTGACGGAAAGGTGGGAAAGGGCTAGGATTAGGAAGATATGGGACGTGGGTATATTTAAACGAAGGTACAGTCTGGTATGAACATGGGAAACCATGGAAAACCATATTCAGGGCGCCAACTGTGGAATTCGAACCCACTATCTCCCGAGAAATAAACTTCTCCAGAGGAGGGATTTGAACAAGGACCTCCCTGCTGAAAGGCTCGGCATATAGCAAGCACGCTACGGTGGCATTGACTGAAACCCACGGTGCTTATGGCTCTTAAGTCTGAACAAACCACGTGCAGATTTTGCCACACCGCCTTGTACAGTCCATTTGAATTCACCCGCGAAATGATCCGATTGGCTAACTTCAGCAGCTGATAAAATGACAACGGCGCGAGATATCGACGTATTATGTTATTTTCAGTATGACCAACGCTCTAACGCTCATATACTCTACGTATCCGACCACCCTGTATGAGCATGTATTTTTATACCTGTAACCCGGACATCCTGTGTTATATGTACCGAGCATTCAGCGCCCTTGAAGATAAAGTAAGTTCTTTTAGAAGGTTAACTATACCATCGATTTAAATGCCGAGATTTTAGAGTACAAATTCTTTCATAGTTGATTCAGAATATGAATTAGGCCTATTCTCCTTTGTGTGTAACAAGTAATAAGGGATTGATTTAGCCAACAAAGTAGTATTACAGCAAATTACGCATGAAACCCGTGATATTCTGTTAATAACAGTGGTTATTATCCTAGCAGCCTGCCACACTAAATTTGAGGACTACACATTATCGTACCAAATTACAATAAAGCATACGGATGAGAGAGACAGAGTGAGTTGGTCGGTGAGTTTCGATCTTAATTTAAATGTCCCAGTCAATGTTTGTTTGTAACTGGCTCGTTAGTGGCAGTGCTCGGTTACTCATACGCACACCGCGTTGCCGTTATGTGTGGCTGTGCTGAATATGCATACACATCCCCTTCCCTTTATAATGTTTGCAATATCAATAATATGAATCTACCATAGCATGTGTTTATACCGTTGTTCTTATCAATATTCCTATATCCTCTGCGCTTGTTGGTGGTGAAATGCTCCATAGGATGGATTGACGAAAAGAGCCACCATACATTACATCAATAAAAAATCCAATATTTCATACGATGAAGCATTTTTAATACCAGTGCAGCTGTAATACAACATTACCTGATTTATGAACACAATATTATATAACTATCACACCACTGTTCGTTTCTAAACTGCACAGTTACTGAAGAATCAAAGATCATGTGAATGGTATATTAATGTAAATGTCACCGAGCTACTTGCCAGTGTGGTTAGGAACGCGCAACTGTGAGCTTGGATTCGGGAGATATTGGGTTCGAGCTCCACTGTCGACAGCCCTGAAGATGGTTTTCCGTGGTTTCCCATTTTCACACCAGGCAAATGCCGAGGCTGTTCCTTAATTAAGGCCACGGCCGCTTCCTTCCCACTCCTAGGCCTTTCCTATCCCATCGTCGCCGTAAGACCTGTCTGTGTCGGTGTGACGTAAAAACAAATTGTAAAAAAATAACCACCGGACCAGCAGCTTGACGTGAAATTCGAACCATGGCAACGTGACTTTTTAGAATCATGAGGATTCGAACCAAGACTGTCTTGATAAGAAGCTTTGGACAATGTAACTCAGCCATCACACGCCCCTTGCATCTCCTACAAATGGAATTAAGTACACCACATAAGTAGAATCGACATAATTGGTTTCACTCTTTTCATTACATTTCTTTCACTTGCACGATATTTATCTTTAGTATGTCAGAAATGTCTAGTGAAAGATTCGAGTGGACGAATATTAAAGCGAAATAGCAGGCAGTAGCAAAGTAAGCTGTATTTGCAAATACAGCGTAACTCTGCTTTGCTGGCAGTTGGTTTGAATTTTCAGTTACTGCATAATTCTGCTGAATGTGCGGTTTTCAGCTCGTAATGGGAATGGCCTTTTATTAATTATGAACGAGTCAGTTCGAGCCTTGCTTGTATAAAACATCACCTGGGAATTCGTTTGTATAGTTCTGCTGGTGGTATTCCTGCACTTTTTTGTTGTCATTTGATCAACTAAAGGGTATATCAATTTAGGTATACAATGAATGAGACACAAACTCTGTGTTGTTGTCATTAACTGAATCAGGTTTATCAAGCAAGAAAACTAACAACTCATTTGAAAACCCTAGAATGACTAATCTGAGTTAGTCGGCGGTAAGTTTTTTAAAAGAAATCTTTTCCCAATATTGTGTTCGTTGTAAAGATCCTTTGTATGTAGAGAGGCAGTGAATGGTCGGCGCACCCGTACCTGCAAGCCTTTGACGACTTGGATACAATTGATCAGAGTCCACATCCCTGTTTGCTATTAGTTGTTCTTCAGTTGAGTTGCACCTGTGTTTCTCTGATGTCCATGCTTGCAATGTTTGTACAGACGTAGGCTAACGGCTCATTCACAAGGAAGTAGCGAATCTTACACATCTTACTCCGGTACTGAACTGGAAAACGAGATGTGTTATCAAGTGGTTCCGTTCATAGCAGAGCACCACACTTCGCACTGCCCCTGGTACCTAACTTCGCACTGGTTGGGTTGGAGTTGGTTTCCAAATCTGCCAGTAAACAGCAATTTCCTTGCCATTTTAAACAGAATGAGGACTGACTACTGCAACTAATGTTGTTTTAACAGTATCGAAATGTGCTCTCCTGTTTCGTAGTACAAATTTTTTTGCAGGTTGTTTTACGCCGCACCGACACAGATAGGTCTTATGGCGACGATGGGATAGCACGGGGCTAGGAGTGGGAAGGAAACTACCGTGGACTTAATTAAGGTACATTTGCCTGGTGTGAAAATGGGAAACGATGGAAAACCATCTTCAGGGCAGCCGACAGTGAGATTCGAACCCATTATCTCCCGATTACTGGATACTGGTCCCACTTAAGCGACTGCAGCTGTCGAGCTGGGTAATATAACTTTTAAAAACAATAAAATTGAACGTAAGTCTAAAATGTCTTACCTCGGCTTGTGACCAATCGTTATAATGGATTCAAACTGAAATGTATTATTTACGAAATATGCAGTTATCCTTCCCATAAGGGTGGACGCCATCTGCCGTGTTATTGTTGTGGAGGATGGTGTGTGTGTGTGTTGTTGACACAAGAGCACACAGAGAGGTTCTCCCTCGCTTCACGTCACAGTTTCAAGGTCGTGAACGTAACCTGATCATGCTTGTCTTCCCCCTGTGGCTGCGGGTGGTGGGATTACACCCACTGTATCCCCTGCCTTTCGTAAGAGGCTGCTAAAATGGGCCCCAAGTACTCTTAACTTGGGAGCGTGGGTTGGCGATCACGAGGCCCTTAACTGAGTCCTGGCTCTGCTTCCATTTACTTGTGCTAGGCTCCTCACTTTCATCTATCCTATCCGCCATACCTTGGTCACATTTTGTTCATTTC
Organism: Anabrus simplex; assembly: GCF_040414725.1. NCBI lineage: Eukaryota > Metazoa > Arthropoda > Insecta > Orthoptera > Tettigoniidae > Anabrus > Anabrus simplex. The sequence continues at coordinate 30,103,267 of NC_090271.1, forward strand.
AGACCCCGACGGTATTAGGTCAATAGGCCTAGGGATTATTTCACTTTCGTCCCCTTGTCTTTCTTTGGCCGATATCTTCATTCTAAGTGTCGGATTCCTTCCATTTTTTCCCGTTGATAAGTGTTAATAGAGGGTGGCTGCCTAAAACAGTAATCACCACCACCACCATCTGGAGTTTATCCCAGCTATTTCTGTGATCGCTGGAGCCACTCAGGGTCAGTTTGGTTTTGGCCGGATGACCTTGCTGACGTGAGATTCTGGCGACGATGGGATAGGAAAGTTCTAGGAGTGGGAAGGAAGCGGCCGTGGCCTTAATTAAGGTACGTGGTTTCCCATTTTCACACCAGGCAAATGCCGGGGCTGTACCTTAATTAAGACCACGGCAGCTTCCTTCCACTTCCTAGGCCTCTCCTATCCCATCGTCGCCATGAGATCTATGTGTGTCGGTGCGACGTAAAGCAAATACCAAGAAGTTAATTAAGGTACAGCCCCTGCATTTGTCTGGTGTGAAAATGGGAAACCACGGAAAACCATCTTCAGGGCTGCCGACATTGGGGTTCGAACCCACTATCTCCCGGATGCAAGCTCACAGCTGTGCCCCCCTAACCGCACGGCCAGTTCGCCCGGTTAGTGAATTACAAAGAATTATCTAGAGTTCGTAATATCCCTGAGTAATGGGCGTCAATAATGAAGATAGACTATTGTCGATCTACCCTGATAAAACGTATTATTTTAAGAAAAAAGTGGAGTATTTCATAACAAACAGATTCGGTGAGGTTTTCTGTTTGATTGTCACCTCTTCTTCTTGTCCTTGACTGGAGTTCTCTGCAGCAGTAAGCCAGCCACCTGGTCGAGCACGGAGCCTAATGACTTGTATTGTAATATCCGGGCTCTGAATGTGCCGGAAACGCGACACGCTGTGATTGACTGCCGCGCACGGGCTAATTACAGTACGTCCTACCCCTTCACCCTCTCCTACCCTTCAGGGCTGACAACTTTACCCAATAAGATGTTGTATCAGTTACAATTTGAGTTGGCTTTAGTAGTAGCGTTTGAATTTCTAACAAGGTTATCATCACTCCACCTTGAGACTGAGGTCCCAGATTTACCGACGGTATTTTCCTTTAGGCTAGCAACGACACGGAATTACTTTATTACCTTCTTCATCGTCATCATGGTCTCCATTATCCAGATTCAGCTGAGTCGAATAATTATGGGAAACATTATTTAACTTCCTTTTACTCTGTCTCCCCCCATCCCCAATCCGTTGTGTTTACTCATTTATTTCCTTTCTTTCTTTCTTTATTAATCCGTTTACCCTCCAGGGTCGGCTTTTCCCTCGGACTCAGCGAGGGATCGCATCTCTACCGGCTCAAGGGCAGTGTCCTGGAGCGTGAGACTTCGGGCTGAGGGGATATGGCTGGGGAGGAGGACCGGTACCTCGTCCAGACAGATTTCGTGACAGAGTCGGGAATCGAACCCGGACCTCTAGAGGTGGCAGCTAATCACACTAACCACTACACCACAGAGGCGGACTTTATTTACTTATTTATTTATTTATTTATTTATTTATTTATTTATTTATTTATTTATTTATTTATTTATTTATTTATTTATTTATTTATTTATTTATTTCATACTACAGGCTTCTTTACCTCCGTTACAGTGTTACCCTGATTTAACATCATGATATTATATTAATGCTAATACTGTAATATTATCATGATATACTAAATTAAATAAGTAGTCTAATGATTATGTTTTATCATCATTTCATCCTCATCATGACGCGCAGGTCGCCTACGGGAGTCAAATCAAAAGACCTGCATCTGGCGAGCCGAACTTGTCCTCGGACACTCCCGGACAAGCACAAACGGTCCCACTATAGTGTGTTAGGGTGGAAGAGACTTGTGGTGTTGACTACAACGCAGTCAAGTCAACAAGTTTTGGTACAGTGTTTCCCAATGGGAATTAACACAACAGTGAGTGTTCGAAAGTCTTTTGAGAAGAATCGTTTCGATATTTCATTCTCAGTTGTGAATTTCTGTGTGTTACTGGGTAACGGAAAATCATTATCTAGTCCAATGCTACCTCCCAAACGTAAAGAGTACTCCGTAGATATCAAGAAGGCAGTAATATATGCCTTGTAGGCGGAGATATCGTCCGCCTGTGTGGTGTAGTGGTTAGCGTGATTAGCAGTGACTCCCGGAGGCCCGGGTTCGATTCCCGGCTCTGCCACGAAATTTGAAAAGTGGTACGAGGGTTAGACCGGGGTCCTCTCAGCCTCGGGAGATCAACTGAGTAGAGGGGTATTCGACTCCCACCTCAGCCATCCTCGAAGTGGTTTTCACTGGTTTCCTACTTCTCCTAACTTAAGGCCGCTACCGCTTCCTTCCCTCTTTCTTGTCTGCCCTTCCAGTTTTACCATTCCCCGACGAGGCCCCTGTTTAGCATAGCAGGTGAGGCAGCCTGGGCGATGTACTGGTCCTCCTCTCCAGTTGTATCCCCCGACCCAAAATCTCACGCTCCAGGACACTGCCTTTGAGGTGGTAGATATGGGATCCCTCGCCGAGTCCGAGGGAAAAACCAACCCTGGAGGATAAACGGATTAAGAAAGAGGGTGAAATGAAATGGCGTATGGCTTTTAGTGCCGGGAGTGTCCGAGGACAAGTCCGGCTCGCCAGGTGCAGGTCTTTTGATTTGACTCCCGTAGGCGACCTGCGCGTCATGATGAGGATGAAATGATGATGAAGGCAGCACATACAGCGAAATTAACCAATTATGCTTAAAATTCCCGACCCTGCCGAGAATCGAACCCGGGACCCCTGTGACCAAAGGCCAACATGCTAACCATTTAGTCATGGAGCCGGACAAGAAAGAGGGTATATTTCAGGCAGAGGTTGTTTATACGTTTCACATATCAAGATAACTGGTATCTGTCTGGAAATAATAGCTGTAAACAGTATGTGGACATGTGCACAAAAAACCACCGCAGGGTCGACCTCGTAAAACAGCCGACAGAAGGCAATCATTAGAAAAAATAGAAAAACACCTTGACATATCACTGCTGATCTGAGGCAGAATTAAGGAGTAGATGTTCATGTATTTACTGTAAAACGTAGGTTAAAAGATCAGGATTTCTTAGCTGATCTTGCCCTTGCACTAAAACTTTTCAAGCGCACGCAACAGAAAGAAGAGACTAGCCTTTGCAGAAGAGGAGCGTATCTGGACACAGTAGAAGTGGTCTAAGGAATAATGGAGCGAAGAAGCAAATTTAATATGATGTCATCTGATGGTATTCAATAGTCATCTTCCTAATACTGTATTAATGTTCGAAGTGAGCAAATTTCTATGTCATCATGCCATCTTGTTTGTGGTCAGCCGCGCTCCTCTTTGTCCGGCTCCATGGCTAAATGGTTAGCGGCCCTTGGTCACAGCGGTTCCGGGTTCGATTCCCGGCAGGGTCGGAAATTTTAACCATCATTGGTTAATTTCTCTGACACAGGAGCTGGGTGTATGTGTCGTCTTCATCATCATTTCATCCTCGTCCCGACGCGCAGGTCGCCTACGGGAGTCAACTTGAAAAACCTGCACCGGGCGACCCGAACATGTCCTCGGGCACTCCCGGCACTCCCATACGCCAGTTCATTTTTGCTTCTCCTTGAATCTCGCGGCATCGACTGCACCAAAACTTTGGACCATTTGAAGTTAATTCTCGCCACATGGTCCGTCCATTGGCACTTCAGCCTCGCCTTCTATAACTATGGAATAATAATAATAATAATAATAATAATAATAATAATAATAATAATAATAATAATAATAATAATAATAATAATAATAATAATAATAATAATAATATAGCCTCAAATACCATATGTTAGCATTTCAATTTGACTGCATCTACGCTGACTGCATGTCAATTTAGACGTTCCATTTTGCTCTACGAGGTGACAGTGTAACCGAATTTCTGCAGGCCGATCTGTTTGAGTTGTAATTAATTTTTTTGGGTAAACACCAAATGTGTCACCGACATAGTGCATGCCGTCATCGTACGACATGAAGTGTCGAATGGACATTTTTTCCACCCTTCGAAAATCCAAACTTCTCCTATTGAGTTTGAACCCGCAATCTTGGAATTCGGTAGCCGACACTCTACCACTGATCCTCATAGGGAGCTGAAGATCAGATCGCAAATGAGGACGTTCTGAATCAACTTAATGAGCAGAGAACGATTAGGTGAGATTTGACCAGAAGATAGGACTCATCTGGAGACATCCAGGACTTGTTCAGTTAGTGTTTGGGGGAGGTGGAAAGGGTAAGAACGGTAAGAGAAGGCCGAGGAAAGAATATGACAAACAGATTAGAATTGATACAGGATATATTACTTACAAAGAAAGAACAATATTAGTACGCGGTACAGTGGCATGGAGCGCTGTATTACAGGAGTCTACAGTATATAAGGATATTCCGTACAACAAAAACAACAGTAGCAACCAGAGGCGCTGATTTTCAAGACATCTTATTTCTAGCAGCGATCAGCAACATTTAATTAATTATTTACACAGGCTTGCATACTGAACACCAAAGGAATTAAACAGTCTAAAATGAAAATTCATGAATGTAAGCCTACTCCTCGAAAGCAATACAACCCGACTAGTCAGAGGAATAATCTATGAGAGGAACAACAGTTTCAAGAGAACAAGACCGCGGGAACGGAGAGACTCAATTCTCGTAGAATCAGAAATCAAACACCAAGAGGGATCTTCCCAGTTCCCAATGGAGAATGCAATAAACATGAACCGCAGAGCCATTGCAGTGTGCGGTGTCCTCGATAGGACTTAAGAAGCACGTTGCTGTCACTTGAACAAGATTGAAACCCTTCCTCTCATTATCAATTTAAACTGAAATATCAACAGACACTGCAGTGTCAGAAGTAGCGTTGCTCAGGAACTTAAATGTAGTAGAAACCGTTTAGTTGAGCGTAGCAATAAAAATAAATTACAGTTTCAGTGCACTTTTCTATTGGCCAAGCCACCACAAAATACTCGCGACTAATTGTTGACTTCCGAAGTTATGTTTCTGTTCGGCGATATTTCCCTCAAGACATAAGGAACTTAGACCTACTTATGTGTTATATTTTCAAAATTAAATTAAAGTAAATTCAAAGGCTAAAGAGCTATTTTCAAGGTATTGGGTTTCGTTCCGGCTGAATCCCCTGTGGGTGGGGGACTAAGAATACACCCGCGATATCCCCTGCCTGTCGTAAGAGGTGACTAAAAGGGGCGACCAAGGGATGATTACATTAGAACCATGAAACTACTTGTGCTTAGTACCATTACGTGAGGGACACCATGGGTCGCCGTTGCCAGCAGTTAATACCACGATGTGAGGAACACCATGGATCTATGTTACCAATGAGTAGTGTCTTTAATTGAGGAATTGTGATTAGTAGGATCTAGATCGTGTGTATTCCACCGAAGCGGGTGAGGAGGCATTCGGCTGCGTAAACTAATGTCCATGTGCCATAACGCAGGGCTGGAATGTGTCGGTTCCCCTGAGTTCAGAATAGATATGCGCTTCCTATGAGTAGTACCACTTAACCAGAAACACCATGGGTGTACGTTGCCTGTGATTAGTACCATTATGTGAGAAAAACCATGGGTTTGTCTGGCGCCAGTGGAAAGTACCACTATGTGCGAAAAGCATGGATGTGCGTTACCTGAGAGTAGTTCCATTATGTGACGAATACCATGGGTTTGTATTATCTGTGGTTGTTACCATAATGTGTCATACACCGTGGGTCTACATTTCCTATGATTAGTAGCACTATGTGAACAACACCATGAGTATACGTTGCCTGTGATTAGTTCCACTTAGTGAGGAACATCACGGGAATACCGGCGCCCGTGATTAGTCCCACTATGTGCGGAGATCCATGGGTCTGCGTTGTTTATGAGTAGAACCACTATAGGAGGAACACCATGGTTCTACCTCCTAGTGATTAGTACCATTATTCGGGGCCGGCGAACTGGATTTTGGACCGCTTTAGATATTAATGCATCATCCAAGTAATTCAAGCTTTATGAATTGGATCCACTGATTGTTTTTTTCACTGTCATTTTTTCATCATCATCCGTTTTAGATTCTAGATAAAATTTGAAGTTATAATTTTCGTTTCGTTCACATCTTACCATTAGGGGCCGATGACCTAGCTGTTAGGCTCCTTTAAACAACAAGCATCATCATCACCTTTAAACAACAATTATCATCACCATCATCATTCCAGCTGAGATCAGTGGCGTTTGAGGATGTATAAATGAGACAACTGCGTCGTTGACTTCTGGCGCATTAAAAATCTTCTACGGGAGAAAATTCCAATTCACCGGCGCCGTTTGAAATCTGTAGCAACTACGATATTGTTCAAAATGAATACGCTGTCGTGACTCAAATTCCTATCCGTCCGTTTTATTTACGAACGCAATGTCACTTTTATGAGAACTACCGATCGAGAGTTTCGCTCCCTCAGTTCCGTTTGAGCGTTGACTTGGCCACAGGCGACATCCAGTTTCTTACATCTACTGGTAGGAGACGTGTGAGGCTTGTAATTAGTGCTCCTCGTTTCGAGCGCTTTTAAGCGCGATGTGTAACCTCGCAGAAGGCCGGATATAACTACGTTCACACTCTGCGTCTATCCGAAAAATGTAAAACCTTGGAAACCGCCCAGCAGTGTTCTATTTCTTCGCTATTACATGGCAGCGCAACCACAACTTTTAAATTAGTGCACCGGCTGCCTGAACAGCACCTCTTCAGAAGGCAATAGCTATCCCACTTAGAGATCGATAAGGTACATTTTTTTTTTCGTTGAAAGTGCCATACAACGTCTAGTTCAAAAGTGCTTGTCCACTAGAAGTATCAGCCTCTAAACAGGAATATAATCTACATGAAATACGAGTTGCATTGGTCGACAGTGCATAATAGGTTTCGGTCCACAAGTGGCCACGGCTGGTCCGTAGTCCAGCACTCCGACCGACCAACCGAACAGACGAGCTCTGCCGTAGCTCTAAGTATCTGCATTCGGCAGACCAAGAGGGGCTGGTCCCCACCGTGGCTATCCTAAGAATGGTTTTCCATTCTCTTGCACTAAGGCGAATGCCGGGACAGTTCCTAGTATAGGCAACCCCCTCACCTTCTCCGAACATCACCCTGGCCTGAGAGACAGTGTTACCGTCTAGGAGGCCCGCCGTCCCCTTCAGAGACGGAATGAAAACGTTTTAGTAGTAGTAGAGTTGCATTTCTCGAAGTAGTCATCGTCAGAGTTCATAAAATCATCAAGGCAAAGTCTAAACCCTCTGCTTGAGCAGAGAATGGGAACGAGTCACGGCAATGATCACGAAAGTTCACTCCATCTAAATCAAAAGTGAACGTCTTTCGGTGTGGTAAATCATTCACTGCAATTTAAATAGCGTGGTTTTATTTACTTATCCGAATAATAAAACACTTTGTGAGTCCAATATTCAGCAGCCTAACTGGAAAGGTCATTCGCTTTGAACAAGTTCACGCGGTTCATCCAAACTTACTGCAAACTAACTGGTGTTCGGTATCCTGCCGTTCTCTACACTCTCACAGTCCATCATCACTGTAGCCCCGCTTCTTCCACAACTGCAAACACTAATTTGATTAGTATGCTTAACTTAAAATGGCATGTTACAGTGACGACGTCCACTCGGTAAAATATAAAACCTGACTTCTATAGATCATCTTCTTGTCCAGAGCCAAATGCATTTCGTACCATCCACATCGTTCTCCTGTGGTCGAAGTAACCCATTACCAACTACAGTAATATTGTACACGTGGACTGTGGCGCTAATGATATATTGTGCTTTGCGCGGTTTGTATCACGTAGCTGTCAGCTTGCATTCGGGAGATGGTGGGTTTAAACCCGACTGTCTGCAGCACTGAATATGGTTTTGCGTGGTGCTTTCATTTTCACACCAGGTGCCTTAATTAAGGCAACGAATTCTAGCCTTTCCTATCCCATCGCCGCCATAAGACCTCTCTTTGTCGATGCAACGTAAAACAAACTGAAAAAAGACTACGATTATTTTGAAGTACACCTTCCTGCGGCTGTAAAAATCAACCGTTGCTTGCTAAATTATGGCTGTTCGATATTAGAGGATATTCCAAGAAGTAACAACAGCAACAAGAGTTCTGACACTCACGGATTCACTAGCTCTCTAATGCTATCTCCTTAGGCTACTCAGAATGTGCCATCACCGTCAGACCCTTCTCCTGAAACACTCACGTGTGGTACACGGAAAAGCTTCTGAAGCTCTTCCTGCGCCAACCAGTATTCATGGCTACCTCGTGTGGAGCAGTCGTCGTCTTTTCTCCGTAAACCTAAATATAATAATAACTAAAATATTTAAAAAATACGAGCAAATTTGACCTAAAACCATTCAAGCATGACCCAAAAAAGTATGGCCTTACAGATTCATTAATTTATGTATAAAAATGTAATCTTACAATTTAATTAACATACAACTAAGATCTCATAATCATTAATGGTTACGTATTATTTCTATTTTCTATCAGAAAGTTCTTTTTTTTACTTCGCCTTCAGCTATAGCAATTTGTACCCTGAAAAAAAAGTCAGTTGTGAAGTACTTAATTAGTGTCTAATCAGTAAATTATTGATAAAAATGAGAGTTCTCATTGTTTATGAAATTACCGTGGATAAACACGTGAATGTTGAAGTTGGTCATCTTGAAGCCTCTTCGGTTGTGAGACAGGACGTTTGTATACCTAGAGAAACTCCGCTCGACATCATATAATGTTAAGGGAGCAAATATGAATAAAGTTATTTCATACGGGAAAATTCTGGTTCGGAATCCTCAAATTTTGCTTCGCGTCCACAAAGAATGCCACTTATCTTGCGAAGCGTAGAATGACCTGCATTAGACAATATCATCCTTTACCGTTTTTCACTAATTATAACAGTCTTTTTACCTATAGAACGCTTTAGATCACCCTCAGTCAGGAAGTCTACCAACTCGAGGCGGACGAACTTGAGCACCTCCAAATGGCACCGGACTGAGCCAGGATCGAACCTGCCAAGCTGGGTTCAGAAGGCACCTTTACCATCTGAGCTATTCAGCCCGAAAATCAGAGTGAAGGGAATCGGACACAAGTAAATTGAAGCAATAGCAAACATACCTGAAATCCCGTAGTTATAAGTCTCAAGAGAGTCCACCACGTAAAATGATTCATTATCAAAAGCTCTTTTCTCGGCTCGCCAAGTTCTGTTAGTAATTTCGTTCTTTCCTCTCGATTTTTAACATCTTTTACTCCCTTCAGCGCTCAAGTTCCCATTCATCCCTCTTCTTAGCCATTAGTCACCAGATCTGCCTCTTAAGTGGTGGCGATAAGGCTCTCACTGGTAGCCATGCTCTGAGGAGGACGGATAAAGACTTAGCTCTGGTAAGTACCAATCCGAACTCATATCACTTTCAGAGAAATATATTCGCCTGCACATCTACATAATTATTTCTTAATAAGCTAGAAGAACTGTAAAAGAATATAACTTGTAAATAAACATCATCCGCGGGAACATTTAGTGATACTTCAGCTCCCTACTGCTGGGTCGGTTGGACTCAGTTATCTTCGTAATAAGAATAGACAACCATTAACACCAAAAATGAATCGAATGGATCGCCGTGACATCTCGCGGTATTTATTATTTATTCGTGTCAGAGGTACCACAATATACATGCAAAATATGCTGATTATATGTAATGAATATGAAAATATACATGAAAAATTAATCATATATAGTTATAAATGCAGCACTTAGAAATAACATATGAAGTATAACACATGGAAGAACATACATAAATATCTAAAAGGAGAAATCAAGTATTACATGAAAATATCTACACTATATACACAATATTTACACAAGTTGTGACCAGTATTTGGCTACATTGATGGCATTGCTTACAGTCAGCGCCAGTTCCGACCCTGTACATGAATTTGCGCATATATGACAGTCCAAGAGATGCCTAGAAGTCTGTTGCTCTCCACATTCACACAACGAGTGCCCACCATGCCCGATGCCCCATTTCATGAGATTGTCCTCAGATCTTGCAACGCCGGTGCGCAGTCTGTTTAAGGACTTCCATATACACCATCCCTCTTCGTGACCTGGTGGCAACTTTTCTTCAATTTTAACACGTTCCCGATGATCTCGGTACCTTTGTTTCCTTGGCCTTTTTTTTTGGGGGGGGGGAGGAGGGATCAGAATCAAGTGGAGCAGAAGACTAGAAAACTCTTCCTGGTCCGAGCTTGACAGCTGCTGTCGTTTAAGTGCGGCCAGTATCCAGTAATCGGGAGATCTTGGGTTCGAACCCCACTGTCGGCAGCCATGAAGATGGTTTTCCGTGGTTTCCCATTTTCACATCTTAATTATGTGAAAATTAATTAAGGCTACGTCCACTTCCTTACCACTCCTAGCCCGTTCCTGCCCCATTGTCGCCATAAGACCATCTGTGTCGGTGCGACGTAAAGCAGAAAAACAAAAACAAAAAAAAACAAAACCTCTTCCTGGACTTCAGTCGAGCTGGTGGTGGCTGATGTTCATGAAGGGGATGGGCTGAGATGGTGCAAACCCTTTGTCACTCGATATTAGCGGCCACCTCACGTCTAATATCAGCTGGGGCTATACCTGCAAGTGAATACAACTTCTGTGTGGGTGTTGGTTTTAAACAGCCTGTGATTAGCCTGCATCTCGCGGTATCTACATACTACGTTCGCTAAAGCACCTCGTTTTTCTTAAGCCGCTGTTTTTTCTTTCTTTCTTTCTTTCTTTCTTTCTTTCTTTCTTTCTTTCTTTTTTCTTTCTTTCCTACTTTCTCCCTTTAAAAAAAGTAATAATCGTAATAGTTCCTCTCCCTTGTAAATGGATTCATTACTTTTGGCAGCTTTTAGGATGATCAGACTAACTCCTCCTTGTCAATCATTTACTCATTTCAGAAAGTTAATTAATTTAAATTAGTATGTAAGTCTGTCTTTGACATTCAAAATGTGCATGAAGTGAAGCTGTTAATATTATCATCTCACAAAAAATTTACACTCTCCATGTTACATGATAATGCGGAATTCTTGTATTTGCTTTAAACGCCGTAAATGTATTCATAATAATAGAGAGCAAGTGGTTATAACATATGACGAACATGAGTGCCCCTTCGCTACATCTCTGGCAGCACATTTGGTGTTGTGTTTGTTCTATATCTTATTCTGTTCTCGTTGGCTGGCACTGATGGTACTGTTGATATGGTGACGGACACGGCTTCAGCAAGCGAATTCATTGCAGTATGTATCGCCATGTCACTTTATTCACTTGATTGAAGTCCCACGAGCACCAAAGAGAAGACTACGTACCTCCCATGTAAGATCACCTCCAGATGGACACATTTCAACCTCACGCCAACAGGTGAAGATGTAAGCGTCATCATGACGAATGTGGTATAGCCATTTAGCTTAAAAAACGTAACTTTCTTTCGAAAGTACATAATTCATGATGATAAGAATTTCATTGTATTTTTATTATACAGGAGAGTTAACAACCTACTGTATATCTGGTGTTAATTTTAGCTGCTAAAATGTTGTCATTTTCGCAATATCGCTGTGAATGACACACAGAACAGGGATTTTATATAGAGAGAGATGCGTAAGACTTGAGATTTACTACTGTGTACGATTTTTATATAGTTTCAGTAATAATATTTGAGTTTCTTTTCGTATATTTAATTTAATTAAATATATTTGTATTAAGTAAGTATATATCTTTCGTGTCATGGATAAGGAGTATTCAGGACATAAGTTTGAAGTGTTGAAAACACAGACAGTCAAATATTAATTTTACAGGGTTGGAAATGAATAGGCCTACATCAACATATTTCAAAAACATTGTAATTTCATGTTTTAATAATCGTTTTCTTCCGCTAACTGTTGAAAATGTTATCAGTAACTTGTGTTACGAGGACCCGATATGACATGACTTTTACACCCTGGCACGAAACATATGTAGTGTTTGCAGTGTTCATGCTGACGCGGTAAGCTCAGTGGTTTAATTCCTGCTTTCCCTCCCAGAAGGCTGTGGTTTGAATCGCGGTCGATCTCCGTCGACCCTGGATTGAGATTTTCATCTCAAAAATCACGGGTTGTCACGAAGGGCATCCGGCCAAAATCCCAATGCGTCTGGGTGGATCCAGTGACCCCGCAAATAGCTGGGATTAGCTGAAGAAGGATTTTATTGTTTTCAATGTACTGTAAATGCTATATTAGCTTGAGTGGCAGAATTTGATCGAAAAATGCAATAAATAAATAAATAAATAAATAAATAAATAAATAAATAAATAAATAAATAAATAAATAAATTTCGAATATTGACACACAGCTGGGCAGAGAAATACAGACGAAAGTTGACCTTTAAACACATATTGCAATGGCTGAAGAAATTCCGAGTACACCTTAGAACTCAAATGGGGTGAGTTCCACTGTTCGGTGCCCTTTACTCGGAGTAAATAGTTTATACTACAGTACCGTTAACCTTTTTTTATTTATTTATTACAATTTGCTTTACGTCGCACCGACACTGATAGGTCTTAAGGGGACGATGGGATACGAAAGATCTAGGAGTGAGAAGGAAGCGGCCGTTGCCTTAATTAAGATACAGCCCCAGCATTTGCCTGGTGTGAAAGGGGAAATCCACGGAAAACCATCATGAGGGCTTGCGAGAGGGGGGTTCGAACCCACTATCTCTTGAATGCAAGCTCAAACCTGCGCTACCCTAAGCGCACGGTCAACTCGTTCGGTACTGTTAATTATGATGACTTTGTGAAGCAGACGCCATTTTCACACCCTGGACCTGCACACAAACAGCTGATCAGGAAATGACGTTTTCCTAGCATGTTCACGTGACACTCCACTCAAATCTAATGCAGGTGGTCGCAAACAGTCTTACCAAAGGGAAAAGTCCACGCGGAAGACCTAGGAAGTGCTCTGTAAAACAACTTATAACGGTGAGAACAATAATGCTGACATTCGGGAAGCAAAATAGACCAGAGATCCTGGAGGGGATTGTTGACAGCAGACTAGTTTCAAGACTGCATGCTCATGGATGTGTGGAATTAGTAAATGTAACTGGAGACAGAGTCCGGCTCCATGGCTAAACAGTTAGCGTGCTGGCCTTTAGTCATAGGGGTCCCGGGTTCGATTCCAGGCAGAGTTGGGAATTTTAACCATAATTGGTTAATTCCGCTGGCACGGGGGATGTGTGTGTATGTGTGTGTGTATGTGTGTGTGTGTGTGTGTGGTCTTCATCACCATTTCATCCTCATCACGACGCGTGGGTCACATACGGGCGTTAAATCTGGCGAGCCGACCTCGGACACTCCCGGCACTAAAAGCCATAGGCCTACACCATTTCATTTCGCTGCGGATGATTGAATGAGATGCTCACTGGGGTTGGAGGGGTGGTAGAATATACCCATGGTATCCACTGTCTGCTGTAAGAGGTGGCTGAAAGGTGAAACAGGGCTTTCATCTTGGAGAATGTGGTTCCCCCTAGCTTAATCTGGAATTGTGTCCACCTACTTGTGTCCCTAGCTTAATCTGGAATTGTTTCCACCTACTTGTGACCAACGTCCCTTGCTTTCATTTTTCCTATCTTACTTCCCCGGTACCACGACAGTAAGCTATTAGGTATGCGAGGGGTAGGAAGTCTTTCAGTCCACGACCTCCTGGCTCTTCCTTTTCTTTTACCGCTAACTTCATTTTTCGAAGCAGTCTATCGGATCACTTCCATTTTCTCTTTGATTAATGTTGCTCAGTTGTGTTTCCACTTAAAGCAATAATCCTCAAACCAGCCATCAGATCCCGGTATAAATCGCGGGCCTCCGTGTAAGAATCAGGCTTCCTATTCCCGACAAATTTCCGGGACCTCGTCGTCTGCGGAAACTTAAAAGTCGTTAGCGGAAAGCAACTTCCTTTTCTTTTTGTTTTTGTTTTTCGAATTGAGCCTCTATGGACTGCGTGTAAACAACCAATCTCATTTTCACTGTCTGTGTTTTATTCGTCTGCCAGCTTTGACACCCTGCCAGTATCTCTTGAGCCCATCGGCCAGCGCTTTCTTCCGCTCCTCTGGTAAAGGGCCTCTCCGTATTCTGGGTTCTGTCTCCATCATAAAACCCGCATAGCTCTTCACCACTCTTCTGAAACTAACCTCGTCTTAGATTTTATCCTCCGTAATGCCCACCTCTCTCAGATCTTTCTCACAGTCTAGGAACCATCTCAATTTAGATCCCACTGGTTTTAGAAAATTCCAGATTTTCTTTGTGAGCCGGTCAATATTCATACGGAAGATGTGCCTGTAAAACATCAATCTTCTCTTTCTGATAAACTGTTGCTGTTGTTGTTGTCGTCGGTGTATACTTCTTTATTGGATCTCAGTCGAACCTGCCCGTCAACCCATCTGTTGCCCAAGATCTTCCGTAGCAGCCTGCGTTCTCTTCTAAGTAGTTGATTAACTTGTCCTTTTCGATTCATGCACAGGGTCTCCGAAGCCTTCTGGTCTAACAACAGTGCTGTAATGTCTTAATTTGACTCCGAAATTTAGCATCTTCTTATTATAGTTGTTTTAGTCATTTAGAACGCTCGCTCTAATTTCCGGATTATTATTATTATTATTATTATTATTATTATTATTATTATTATTATTATTTTCACAGAACTTGGCCTAATCGAAGTTAATAAACCATTATCGTCATTTAGACGAACTAATCGCTGAAGATGAAGAGAGCTGTATTGTATGTGTGCTGTGGTGAGGGTAATTTGCATAACGTGTGAGGGAGGGAGAGGTATGTATTGTGCTATTGTCGGAGAGGTCTTAAGAGTACATGCAGCAAGACGCTAGTCGAGTGCCCCACAGGCTATTGATCGCCTGCCCCACCTTCCTCTTCCCTCCTTTGGGCCATCATGGCCGATAGGCCCCCAGAGAACTATCCATCGTCTCTGGTAAGGCGTTTGGTACGTCCCGCCGCATGCGAATGTCGATGTTGCGAGCCCCTTCCGCAATAATATCCTTTCTTCACACATCGAGAAGCTTTTGCATTCTTCATCACATTTTCTTTCATCCATCTCTTTCCTTCTCTTATCATCACATCTGCTACTTAATACGGACCGCTACAAAACCGTGATTCAAACGCTCTACAAGTTAACAGAATTACTGATCCCCTACATCAGTATATACATATAATAAGGTCCTCACCAGCTGACAAGTCCACGGTCTCCCGTTCTGAGTATTATTTTCAAAAGCAGCAAGATCCAAGTTTGAGATGACTTCTTGATAATCTTCCACAAAAGTTACTGATGTAAACTGACATAGAACAGGGATCCTCTGAACTGAAACCCGTGCAATTTTTTATATTTATGTACTGTATTTTCAACCTTTGCCAAGCCCAAATCCATCGCTAGTAATTTGTAATTTCATTCTATTCATCCGGCTCTGGGACTGAGGACTGGAATTATTGGTTGGTACTGGCTCTTGATTTAGGTCCTTTGACAGTGTGGTGTCCTTCAAAGTTTCCGAGAATTATTGTGTTCATATGTTAATTGTGATTTAACAAGAAGATTGATGTTTTCATTTATTTATCCCAACTTGGCAGGTTCAATTCTGGCTCAGTCCGGTGGTATTTGAAGGTGCTCAGACACGTGAGCCTCGCGTCGGTAAATTTACTTGTACGTAAAAGAACACCTGCGCGACTAAATTCCGGCATCTGGGCGTCTCCGAAAACCATAGAAGTAGTTAGTGGGACGTAAAGCAAACAATATTATTTTCTATTTGTATTAAGCAGTACCGATTCAGAGAGGTGTTACGGTGAGGATGGGATAGGACAAGGATGGGACTGGGAAGAAAGAGACCGTTGCCTTTATTAATGTATAACCAGGTGTAAAAATGGGAAACACGGAAAGTCGTCTTCAGGGCTGCCGACAGTGGGGTTCGAACCCACTATCTCTCGGATTCGAGCTGATAGCTACATGACTAAAATCGCGCACCCAGTTGCTCAGTTATTTTGATAATAATTTCCTGATTATATTAAGTGCGAGGAACCTACAACTATATAATACCATGCTCTGTCTCTCTCTCTCTCTCGCGTGCGCGCGCGCGCGCGCGCGCGTGTGTGTAAGTCAACTGAAAAAAGGGGGAGCGCAGGATATTAAGGAAGGGAGACGATGGGACAGGAAAGGGCTAGGAGTGGGAAAGAAGCGGCCGTGGCCTTAATAAGGTACAGTCCCAGCATTTGTCTGGTGTGAAAATGGGAAACCAGGGAAAACCATCTTCAGGGCTGCCGACAGTGGGTTTCGAACCCACTATCTCCAGAATACTGGATACTGGCCGCACTTAAG
The DNA here is from genome assembly GCF_040414725.1 of Anabrus simplex. Lineage (NCBI taxonomy): Eukaryota > Metazoa > Arthropoda > Insecta > Orthoptera > Tettigoniidae > Anabrus > Anabrus simplex. The sequence goes on from NC_090271.1 coordinate 30,119,734, forward strand.
CTACTGCAGCTACCGAGCTCGGTTAAAGGAAGATCCTAGAATATCAAATGTGTCGATGGCAAGGTATGATTGAGATCTAATGAAAAGGTGTATAGCGACATAGAACCAATCACAGCATCAATTAAAAAGAAACGACTGCTATTCTACGGACACATATTTTCAGGATGCCAGATGACCGACTACCAAAAATAATATTGAATTTCATCAGAAAAGGCCGACGTGATTCTAGGAATTTGAAAAGGATCTCAGACAGATCGTTCGGTATCCCCGAACGTAAAATTAGTGACAGAAATTGGTTGTTATCACGCGGCGCATTGAAGCTACAGTCGATACAAAATGTATTATGATTGTTATTAGTGTTATTAGTACTAAAATGTGGATCACAGAGAAAATCCCAGAACACTGGACCTCAGGCGTAATCCATCCATTATTCAGAAAAGGAATCCAGACAATTACAGAGGAATAACCCGTTTGGACTGCACTTAAGAAATTTTCTCCCGCTATATTTACAATAGGATAAAAAATATTCTGGAACCACCATATAGGATTTCGCCCGTACAGAAGTTGCCCAGACCAAATTCTCAGCCTGAAACTAATAATGGAATATTAAAAATACAGAAATAAACAACTGTTTATTTTATTCATAGATTTCAAAAAGGCTTATGATAGTATACACAGATCCACTCTTTTAAAAATCCTCAGATCATATGGCTTTCATCCTAAATTAACAACAATTATTGAACTAACTTTAACCTGCCCGCCTGTTGGCCATGACCGTTAAGGCGTTGAAGTGTAAACGGTCTGATATCGAGCTTAGCCGGTTCGAGTCCCGTTGGTCGAAAAATTATTCACCATCAGAATGTTGGGCGGCAGGGTAGGGGAGGTGGTGGTGTACAATTTCTAATCATTAGATTAGTGATTCCAAACCTCTCCGCAGTCCTCATATGGAGTGAAGGCATATGACGCTGCTGACGGTGATTCGTCCGTCGGATGGGGACGTTAAGCCTTAAGCAGACCCTTTGGTGCTATTCGACAGGAGTAGGCTATGTACCGGCACGGGGTTTCGCCCTCTCCCTTCCTACTATCATATATCACGCCATTCATTTCATCTCATTAACTCCTCTGATGAGGCTGATGCCAGGAAGGGCACCCGGTCATAAAAACCCGCCACGACAGATTCATCTTATACCCGATCCCGTAGAGCAACTGGGCAAGGGTTGGATAAACACTGAACTAAATTTAACCAACACAATTTCTAAGGTAAAGTTCAGGGGAGAAATATCAAATGCTTTTACAATAAATACCAGACTCAGACAAGGAAACGGATTATCCCCCCTGCTTTTGAATGTGGCTCTAGATTACACCATGAAAATTTGGCAAAAAGAAGTCCCACCTAAAATCAACATTGGAGCAAAACCCTCAATAAATGCCGGTTGATTTAGCTCTCTTAGCCCTTGACATGGAAGAAATCCCTGCTCAGATCACCAGTCTCCAGAAAATTGCATTAAAAATAGTATTACATAATATCCTTTGAGAAAACTGAGATCATGCCAATGAAACCTCTTGACATAAACGAAGTCATCATAAGTGATCACAAAATTAACATAGTCCTACAATTTAAATATCTTTGAGAAAGCGAGAAAGCGACATGGATAAATAGAACCGACAAAATGAAAAAAGCACTATTTCAAACCTGGTAAACTTACAACAAAACTTGCTTGTCAATAGACACTAAGATCCAACATTACAAAACTGTAACTTTGCCCGAAGCCATTTACGCTTGCGAAACCTTGTTTCAAATTAAAAATGAAAGAAGAACTGATTATCTCTTCAAAACTGAAAGAAGAATCATCAGAACTTGCATAAATAAAAAGTACCAGGTTGAAGGAGTCTGGATAACCCTCCCCAATGAAACTGTTTATCGAGAGGCTTAGTTACCAGCACGATGAAGAAGAAAATAATCTCTTATTACTTTCACGATTACCAGAAAACACTAGGAGGGCATCGGGCCAAAGATATCAAAACAGTTGGACTCGAAATTACAGATGCAGAGAACAAGAATAAAAAAGCACAAATTTTCAACTGAAATGATGCACAGAAGGCCTGTAGAGATTTCAGAGGAACGAAGAACACTGCGATCAGAACGAATGAAAAAGTACTACCGAGTTCGATAGCTGCAGTCGCTTAAGTGCGGCCAGTATCCAGTATTCGGGAGATAGTGGGTTCGAGCGCCACTGTCGGCAGCTCTGAAGATGGTTTTCCGTGGATTCCCATTTTCACACCAGGCAAATGCCGGGGTTGTACCTTAATAAAGGCCACGGCCGCTTCCTTCCAATTCCTAGGCCTTTCCTATCCCATCGTCGCCATAAGACATATCTGTGTCGGTGCGACGTAATGCAAAATAACAAAATAAAGTACTGGGCAGATAAGAAGTATCAAACAGTACAACCTTCAAAGAAAAAGTGTATATGAAAGACGCAAGTGGTCCAATATGGCCAATAACGTTAATAATAGTTATTAATACCATTATTATTTCTACACGAGAGAAAATAACGCATGTTTTCATATAAATATGGAGTCAGATAAAGAATTTCTAACAACTGGTGAGTTTGTGTGAAGACATTTTTTTCTTTCTTAATCCGTTTACCGTTGAGGGTTAGTTTTTCCGCGGACTCAGCGAGGGATCCTACCTCTGCCGCCTTAAGGGCATTGACCTGGAGCGTGAGACTTTGGGTCGGTGATACAACTGGGTAGAACGACCAGTACATCGCCCAGGCGGTCTCACCTGCTATGTTGAACGGGGGGCCTTGTGGGGAATGGGAAGATCGGAAGGTATACACAAAGAAGGGGGAAGGAAGTGGCCTTGGCCTTAAGTTAGGTACCATCCCGCCATTCGCTTGGAGAAGAAGTGGGAAACCGCGGAAAACCACTTCGAGGATGGCTGAGGAGGGAATCGAACCCTCCTCTATTCAGTTGACCTCCTGAGGCTGAATGGACCCCATTCCAGCCCTCGTACCACTTTTCAAATTTCGTGGCAGAGCTGGGAATCGAACCCGGGCCTCCGGGGGTGGCAGTTAATCACACTACACCATAGAGGTGGACTGACGTTTTTTCTGCGGGGGAATTATGATATTCCTCTGGATATCCTAATGCGGTGCCCCAATGGACAGAACTGTCAAAGTCGTCATTTATCCCCACTCAGCATTTAGCCTTTCGACAGTCGCAAGCATCGAGTTCATTCTTTCAGTTTCCCCTCCCCTTCTGTAAGGGTACACCTTGTATCTTACTCGCTGAACTCTGGAGTAGTTGTCTGTTCACTACTATGGTAGAAGCATGTTGCCCTGATAAATATTAGGTGACAATAGCTGGCCCACTCCTCAAAATGTATTTGGCAAATAGCTGGCAGGGGAATAGGATGCGCAACATCGTACTAGTTCTGGGAACATGCGGATCGTTTTATTTTGTAACATTCTTTCAGAGAGAAATCGCCCAATGTCTCTAACGAGAAGTGTCTAAAAATTATCACTTGAGCCACAAATGCGCAGGGGACAAATAGGCGTCGATTTGAAGGACCAGCACTAGGCCTCTCCCGAGGCCATACTCCATTATTGTAATTAGTGTTACCACATGAGCCACAAGAACAGGAGGCGCCGCAAACCTCTATTTGACGTGATAGTGACCACATAACACAGTATAATCCCCCTCCCGAAACGAAATACTGGAAGCATTAGAAGAACATATTCTGGTCCTAAAAGAGGTTTTTCTTCTAGAGTGAGCTCAGATGAGTAACGTAGTATATCAGAGCGTAAAGCTTCATAATGGCTGTCCAAACGAAAAGCTGTCGGCTCTTGTGTGCATTAGACTGCTGTAACAAGAAATATTCTCAAGTTGAGGAGTCTTTCTGGTCACTATCGCTAATCAGCCAAAACAAGTGGTTAATCCAGGGAAGCAAGCAGGATGTAAATGGCGGCAGGAGGAATAAATCCCCGTCTTGTACCGTGACAAGGGTGTCCGCGCGACAGAACTCTCCTCATAACTCAGCCAGCTGGCACATAAATCGTACGAGCTCTTCTATTGGCTCTCCCTTCTAGCCTGCTTTAATTGTACTGCTAGAGCCTTCCTTGCACACTTGAAGCTCTGTGCTGTGTTACAAGACACTTGGAAACACGCCATCAAGGCGAAGTCTTAAGTACTGTCTCATAAATCTTCTTCTCTAACAATCAATTTGTTAAAAACAACACAGCTTCCGTAACAGTCGCTGGCTCTTGCGCTAATTATATGGTGTAAGAGGGAAACTCGAAAGGGGGAGTCTTAGAGGAAGCTATTAGTGTTACGTGTGAATGTAAGGGACTCTTATGGAGCTGCAGAGGGAATCTTGAACGTTGAATTACTGATCATTGTTTGCAAGGAGATCTGAGCTTCTCTGAACTGTAACGATCGAAGAAATTCGGAACGTTCCGACCCTTCGAAGAATGAGTTTATCATCATCAATCTATCTACAGGATGGTGCACGAAATGATTCACAATTTGTTTCTTATACAATTTATCAGTTGCACGAAACTTCCCGTTGAGCATATCAGAAGCTTCATTAGGAGAATAGAAAATGGAAATACAAATGAGTAAACAAATCCACGCCGACTGGAACCCTCGCTGCGCTCCTTATGCCGGCCTTGACAATCGCTTGTGAAGCCGAGCATAAAGTTGTAATTGGACAGATTTACTATAATGCCGCCGGAGCGCTGGCCACCTAAGTCACTGACAGGAAGCTCTATGCCGCAAATTACAGCATTTCCAATTTTATTTATTTATTTATTTATTTATTTATTTATTTATTTATTGAATGACGAATGTACCGGCTGGTACACCTCTACGCCGCACATTTGAATTTTCCGCCTTAAAATACTCCTCTACAGGAGAAACTGTGAAGTTAAAACTGGACCTGCTTAAACTTTTGCTCTGAAGATGTCACTGTGTTAATTTCGTCGTGTTTTTGTTTACTATTTATCAAGAAGTTTGGACATTGTCTCATAGATGTCTCTACTAAAAAACTATGATCATGCACCCTGGTGTGAAGTGAGGGAACTTTCTTGAAGATATTTTGTACTCTCAAGTTTTCTTATTAATAAATTTCGTTCTTTCATTTGTGGGTTGGCAATATTAATCTTTTCTTTCCGCCAGTTTTGAAGTTAGCCAATCAATTATTTCTGTAATTAATTTTTGACCAATCGTGTCTTCTTCTTATTGTTATTCTTCTTCGATTTTGTGTGTAACTGTGTACTGTAACCAATAAACGCCTGTGGGTGTGGCTTAATTATTCATGAAAGGTCTCGAATCTTCCCCGAGGGTATAAAAACTGATGATTTTCTTGTCTCTCGGCCACTTCATCAACATCTAACTTAGTGTATGAACGTGTAGCAGGAGGCGGGAAGCGCCTCTTTCTTCAGGCAGCAGTTTTTCTGTAAGGTAATGACCACCTAACATCTTTATTTCTTGCTAGCTCAGCAGTTTAACCCGCGGGGAAGGTCCGAAACTTTTACCATGTAACCTATCTCTTAAAAATGTAAATTTCTTCTTGTTTATGTAAAAACCTTATATATCTTTAACTGTAAATCGGGGATAGAGAGTGCTTTACCCTCTCGAGCTCCCCTTCATTTTGATTTGAGGTAACTACGTTTTTGTAACTGATTTTGTTCTAGTCCTTAATGTGTTAAATTTATTCAGTATACGAGTCACCTCCATAGTTTGGGAATAGTCCCTGTTTCATCGGCCTAGTGCCTCTTAGGTTTTAAGAAGTTTCATGTATGAGTGCAAATTCACGCCTCCATTCATTTTGTATTTTGGGCCATTAACTTAACCTATTATTTTTCTACTAAGGCCCAGTAGGCTTGGTACAAGATACCCCAGTTTCATGTTGTGTAAGTTGTGCCTTGGTGGCAATTTAGGGTTGAGCCTGGTTTTGCCTTACATATGCTTGGAAAACGGAGAACGGGTCAGCTCTTTCAAGTATTGGAAATGTGCCTCTAGGAGGCTTGACACTGCTTGGTGGGAGCAAGTGCTCCATATTATTTGGGGCTTTCTGCCCTGTGTTAAATATGTGTTTGTGAGCTGAGAGCTCAAGAATTGTAAAACTTGGGGCATGAAGCCCAGATTGTTAAATTGGCTCTAAATCTTGGCTTTTCCTGGTCTTGTACCTGATTGTCGGTTATTGTTGAATAATTGTTATTTGCTAAACTTTGAAATTCTATGTGAATATTGTTATGTTTTGCTATTTTTCGAAAATATAACCTTTAATGCAATTTTAATTCATATCTTGGCCTTGTAGTTAGACCTATTCACCCCGGCACCTTCTTTCACCTCTGCTAATCCACCAAACCACGGTAACAATTAACATAACAGGCTTTCGTCCAATTACAATGTTTACAACATACAGTACTGTACAATTAATAATTACACTACTAAACATTAACTGAAAAGAAAAGAAAGAAAACAAGACAATACAAAGAACACAATGAACTACACAAACAAGACAAAGGTGGTAATACAATTAAAATATACAGTTACTACAATAATAATTATTTTCCGGTGGTTCCTAACACAAAGTAACACATTAAGTTATACCGTTAAATTACACAGTCTTAGTCTTAAAACGAGTACGAAATAAACATGACACATTATGCAAAATAATGTTCTAAAAAGAGAAATAGAGTGTTTCATTTATGTCACTTAAAAACTGATAGAAGAAGGGAAATAAAAGAACAACTGTAAGAAAGAAATCAGACATATACATAAAAACGGAGATAATATTCAACAGTATGTGTATTATAGGAAAGTATCACACGCCATATTCAAAGTTGATTTGATTCATGAAAAAGATATCCAAATTATATGCATTTAATTTATTATAAAGTTTCAGAATTTTATTAAGAGGAGAATTCTTATGGGCTTCTGTGTGTCATTTCTTAATGTAAAATAAATTCTTGAACTTGCCAGACTTCCAAGGAACGTAAAATGGTACAGCCCTACTTCCAAGTAACTCGTCATCATTAATTTTTCTATTCAATATTTTACACAAAAATAACATCATGTACGTTTTTCTACTCAAGAGAAGCAAATCCAACTGTGCGTTTGAGTTACCAATTGAACAGAACGGATTGTATGATGCAGTATTTTCTGTGTACACTATACTTTTATTCCAGTTTTTTCTTTTGTTTTTTATAAAATTCCAGAATAAATGTATGTTCGTCGTGTCTAAGTCTGAAGTATTACTCTTTGCCGATGATCTGAAAGTATTTTCTTCAATTAAAACCACTGATGACTGTAAGAATTTACAAAATGATTTACAGAATGATTTATTAACCTTGTTGCTACCTCGACTCATATCATAATTGCTACCTGTTATTTCAGGTAAATTAAAATCATCAATTGTAATAGTGTTTGATGTAAATATACCTTTGATTTGAATTAGGCTTTAAAAAGAAGAAACTATAGTCTGTCTGGTCTGAGTTTGGTGGAAAATAAGCTACACAAATAATGTACCTTACATTGTTACTAAGGAATGAAATGCATAGTGAATCAGCATTTCTTTCAACTAGATTTATTCTTTCAGTGATGATGTTATCCTTTACACCAATTAACACCCCTCAACCTTTGCTCTTACTAGTGAGTTGTATATTTATGTCCTGGCGATATACATGATACCTATCGTCAAACACTTCGGAATCATAAATAGAATTATTGAGCCATGGTTCGGTTAATACAATAAGATCGTAAGAATTACACAGCACATTGTTATATAATAAGTTTGTCTTTGATCTGAGACCTCTGACATTTTGGTAATAAATAAAAAGTGAAATTAACATTTAAGCATATTTAAATCACTTTCGCTTTGAATTCTAATTATTTGTGAGCCATCTCCTTTCCTCATGAACATTTTCCCGTTTCTGATCCAGATGTATTTAACATTTTTGGAAATATTGACTTCCCTAACTTTCGAAAACAGTTTTCTAACAAGAGTAGGACAAAGACTCTCGTTTATATAGATAGGATTACTGAATGTGTAGCCAATATCCAGTGTAGAAATGTTCCTTTTTATTCTTCTTTGACGGAGAAGTTCTTCCTTCAAATACTTACTTCGAAATCGAACAATTATGGTGGGTGAGTTCGAACTGTTGCTGTTAGGGAGCCTATGGCAACCATCAGTGTCAGTTTCTTCAGTACTGAGATTGAGTGCTCTGCCAACAGCCACCACTTTTTCACTCACATTTTCGTTCTGTTGATGAGGAACTCCGTGAATTTCTAAGGTGTTCACCCTGGAATATTGTTCACAGTCAGTAATCCTCTCGCTTAAGTTTTCAATCCTTTTTTAAACTCATTATTTTAATTTTTTTTGCTAGTTGCTTTACGCCGCACCGACACAGATAGGTCTTATGGCGACGATGGGACAGGAAAGGGCTAGGAGTGGGAAGGAAGCGGCCGTGGCCTTAATTAAGGTACAGCCCTAGCATTTGCCTGGTGTGAAAATGGGAAACCACGGAAAACCATTTTCAGGGCTGCCGACAGTGGGGTTCGAACCTACTATCTCCCGAATACTGGATACTGGCCGCACTTAAGCGACTGCAGCTATCAGGGACTCGATCAGGAGTAGGAATGAGTCAAAATTTCTCCCATGCTTAGCAATCATAGCAGAGTCACTGTCTAGCTTTTCATGACGAAGTTCTAAAGATCTGCCCATTTCCCTTTCCTGAATTGTCTGCGTGCCCTTAATTAGTGGAATTTCTTTCCTTAAATCCATCATTCCTTTTCTTACATCCTTCAAAATTGTTTACACTTCCTTCAGAATCACTGTGTCTTCATTTTTGGCTTTCCCATCTCTACTAGAAAAAAATTCTGGACAATTCCATTGACCACCACCTGCTCTATGCTGTTCAATTTCCCCTTTCTTCAAACTGACACACTTAGCATGCGATTTTCGTTTGCACTCAGAACACTGTAATTTATCAGATTTATCTGATTTGTTTGGAAGTTTCAAATTACGCACACAGCAATGGCTTATTGTGGTTTAGGTTTATGGGATACTCCTAAGTAATTCCTAATGTACGTTCTTATTATTTAAATGAAATGTTTATTGAAAAATAAAGCTGTACAGCAAGAAACACGTCACATGCAATGTAGGGTAAATTCAGTTACACGGAGTATACACTGACATATAGCGGCACCAAGTAAAACTCTACCTTGCGAGAAAAATGGCGTTTGAAAGGTGGTAGCATGCGCTAAATTGGCAGAATGACCCCTGTCGATAGTCTTACATCATCGAGTTCATAAGTATAAACTCCAAAAATTAGTTTGTCACTACACAAAGCGAATTTTGTTCTCATAACTTTTAATATCGAAGTTAACTACATGAACCAATGATATTAATTTGTTATGTACTACTTACAGCAGCAGGAGACACCATTTACAGCTAATGAATAGCACATGTTACGTCTAAATTATACATTTTAATCGAAGCACTACCGACATGCGTCTTTACACCGCTACTGTTGCCTCATTATATTTATATTGTTTTGCTGTAGTAAGTGTTCGTAACGTGTTCGTAATGAGGTGTTTGTTGGCTTGTTATTGAGAGTTGATAGTTATGCGCTAATTAATTTATTTTTTTATTGTGTAGTGTGGTAATTTGATTTTTTAAATTGTGTTCACAAATATTGGAATATGTGATATTGCAGTGCGCCCTTTTTGTACTTCTGCGAACAAGAACACATGTAATGAGTGGCTGAAAGTAATTTCTCGCCGTAACTTCGTCCTAAATAAGAATTCTAATTTATGCACTAATTCTTTTTTAAATTATTGTGTAGTGTAGTGAATTGTTTTTATCTAACTGTGTTTGGAATTATTGGAACATGTATTACTGTGTATTTTTGTACTTCGAAAAGGAAAAGGAGCAAAAGGCCACTATCATTTTACGAATTCCCTGTAGACCAGGACAAAACTAAGGAGTGGCTCAAAGCAATTTCTCGCGATAACTTTGTCCCTAACACTAATTCTGCTTCTTCTGTTGCCTGTAGTCTTCTTGCAGGAAATCGCTTCAGAGTTGTTGGATTTTTCAGAAATCATTTTTTGCCTCCCAGTAAAACTAACAAGCTAACACAAAACTGAGAACACTACGTTGAAATCTATGAAACAGTAATCTGATAAATTCTTATATTGTTGAGATGTACTTACAAATTCAATTTGAAATGTCAGTTTCGCTGTAGAACAACTAGCATAAAGCGGAGATATGCCTGAAGCAGAAATGACATTACAAGCAAGGGGGTGACTGAAAGACCTAAGTTTGTATTATAGCTCCGTACTACCACCCTTGAATTAGACCTTCAACTTACTTTTCGTTTCTATTTTCGGTATTTATTACCCCTAAATTTTCTTTCATTGTATAATCCTTCAGGTGGAGGCATATTTGACACATGACAGCAACACAACACATCTCAAAGATAATCTGAAATTAACATTTAAACACTGACAAGTAGGAACCATTACTGTCATGACAGGAAGTCCAACATATGAAGCTAAGTGTTACCTGTTCAATGAACACTTTGCCTAATATTTACTCAAACTACTTTTCTCTCACTGATTTTTTATTGAAAATTCTAGTGCAAGGTATGAATGAAATGTAATCTGAAACTATATATATTGAAGTTAAGATATGAACATGTTTGAGTCACAATAATTATATAATCCATACACCGTATATTTAAGTAGAAAAAAATTAGACTTTCATGTTTTGACCACGCCCCATTCCTGACAGCAGCACTTGAAGAATTTAAAACTCTAATTGAACAATGACTTTTAATCTCAAGATTAACATCAGAAGACAAAAGTATATTGGTAAGTTCTCCTATGTATCTGAAAGCTATGGATAATAAAAGTAATTGAATTATTCCTCACAGTTAAGGAACGTCAGTTAGACTACTACACCTCTCCGCGGTTTCATTTCATGACGTGAGTTTGGCAAATATACACGAAGATAGCCTTTAGGATTAATCATTTTTACAGTATTAACGTATGTGACTCTCTCCATACCTCTAAATTACGTAAAATCGGCAATCAAAGTAAATATCTTTTCCATAGAGGAGCAGGCACTTCTATCGCAAAAAATTAGGCCGCCAGCGCCACGGGTCGAACTATGAAACTACTCCCTCTCCAATTACAGTGCGTGGACCCGATTGTCAAGGCCGGTAAAGAGCTTGCTAGAGCGACGCATCAAGTCGGCCGTGACAAATCACTTGTATTTCACGATACAGTCGCTAGGGGACTAGTGTTTACTACATGGCCGAGAAGGGAAGACAATGATGCAGCAGTGATCAGCAGTTTTGTGTTACTCTTTCATGAAACGAAGTATTGTTGTGACTCAGAGGCGTTTTCGACAACAGTTTAATACCTGATGGGCCCCTTGCAACAAAACCATTCAAAAGCTGTACGAAAAATAGTATGATGATAAACGGGGTTAAAACTTAGGTTGTGAGTTTCACTAATAACAAAGTCCACTCATTTCTAATTGCTGCGTTGATGGTGTGAAAGTTCATCATGGGGATCACTGTAAGCACCTAGGTGTTAATATAAGGAGTAATCTTCAATGGGCTGATACACCACTTACCTACCTATTTACGCTGGATCGGTGGAAACTGCTATCAACTGCCAGGAGCTGAATCCGGGCCTCTTAGACTAGAGAAACAAAGTCTAAAAGGTATTCCCCGAAAGTAGAAGGCCAATAACGAGAACAGAGGTCAATTAAAACGATTAAGGTTTATTAACATAAGCTTAGCAAGAAAATATTAAGATATGGGCATAGAACAAGCAAAATGGGGAAGCACACGGAGTCGAATACTCACATAAATATTTTGTGAAGATTTATCAATCGCAATCGAGTCGTTTGACTGATCAAACTGGATCTCATGAAATGTTACACTGTCGCAACAGAGGTATCATGAAAAGTGATACAATTATATTCAATCAATACCAGACAGTGGTAATTAAAAACGTGAACCAAAGTATTTCTTTCTTAGGTACCAGATGCCATAAAGAGGTGAAAGTAGCAGGTTTCACACAAGAAAAATATTATCATGGCTTCCCGGATATAGTCAAGGCTATTGTTAAAGAAAAATGGCTCCCAACAATCTCCATAGGGACTGTATCCCCAGAAATCGAAAACGCCAGTGAAGCAATACTGACAGAAAAGAAAATAAGTATGGAACACAAGGAGGTTAAAAGGAGTTGACATAGTTACGGAAACAAATACACATAAGTCAAATGAAACAAGTAAAATGAGAGTGAAATACCGAAATAAGCAAGAAAATCGACTGAGCAAGCCGGAAACAATAGCGAGATAAAATAATGATAATAATAATGATAAAAGCAAACATCCATAAGATACTGAAAAGTAACACAGATCCGATAACCATACTACACACACACACACGCACGCGCGCGCGCTCGCACACATACTCAGAGACCAAATATGCGATGCAGAATGAATAAATATTATAATATCAAGACACGTTACTATAAGAATCGTAACAGCATGACAAGAATCAGTCGATGGTTCATGAGCCTGATCTGAGAGCATAGATCAGATATCTAGGTCGTCGCCTCCAACTAGAGTATGGTAGGTACCTTCACCAGGATTACTTGTTTCGAAAACTGGAAAAGATCCAAAGAAAGCAGCTCGATTTGTTCTGGGCGATTTCCGACAAAACAGTAGCGTTACGAAAATGTTGCAAGGTTTGGGCTGGGAAGACTCAGGGGAAAGGAAACGAGCTTTTCGACTAAGTGGTATGTTCCGAGCTGTCAGTGGAGAGATGGCGTGGAATCTCATTAGGAGACGAATAAGTCTGAGTGGTATTTTTAAAAGTAGGAAAGATCATAATATGAAGATAAAGTAGGAATTCAAGAGGACAAACTGGGGCAAATATTCGTTTAGAGCAGTGCCTCTCAGAGTGCATGCACCGGTGCAGTACGCGGCGCAAGGATTAAAAAACGACTTCGCTAGGTTGACCAGAGTGCAGACTCCCACTCCTCGATTTTGAGCAATAGAGCTGTCTCTCTCATTCCCTGCGCCTGTCTCGCTTGCTCCACCTGTCTTCCCCTTCCTCACTTGCTCCGCAGGACTCCCCATCCGAACAGAGTTGAGCCGATCTTAGTCGAGCTTAGTCGAGTCGCCCCGAGACAAAACGCTGGTCCGAACCGAGGAGAGTCAGACCGATGCACATTGCACAGAACCTCTGCGCCTCGGTTTGCACGCGTGAGATTTTGGGCTTTTGAGAGGCCCTGGTTTATGGGAAGAGAAGTTAGGAATTGGAATAATTTACCAAGGGAGAGGTTCAATAAATTTTCAAATTCTTTGCATTTTTTAAGAAAAGAGTATGTAAACGACAGATAGGGGTCTGTAGCCTGGGCGACTGCCCTAAATGCAGATCAGTAGTGATTGACTGAAAATGTGTACGTGAAGAAATAATATTGGGAGTGAAGCAACTTCGTTCGAAACCTGATTGTTCGCCGGAGAAAATGGGAGCCGTACGAGCAGTGTACAGAAGAGCCCCGGCAAATCGTGTAGAAAGGCAACAGTACAGCTGGGAATATCCAGACACCCTGTTCAACGGACCTGTATATGTACCCGTACAAGAGGACCTCTGTGCATAAGCTCACTGATGAACACAAGCGGCAGAGACTAATGTTTGCTCGCTGAGCTGATGATTATCAACAATCTTTTGACAACGTTAGGTTTTCTCACGAAATCCGACTACCTCTGAAAGGTTCGAACCCACTATCATGGGATCTGAAGACCACCACTAATCCAAAGAGAAAGTTTGAGTGGGTGGAAGTAGTACCAGCCTCAGCGCAAGCTCCGTGAATGGAGATTAATAGAACGCCATAATTCCTGCTGGATGGTCTTGTTTCAATGTATCGAAAATTAAAATAAACCCTAGCAAATACCTATCGTCATAAAGACGCAAAGTGAGTTTTAAGTGGAAACTAACACTTCCACTGTGGATATTATCAAAATAAATGGGATAACTAGAGAGTATTCTCTGTTTGCTTTGTACGGCAGAGTACTCATTCCTCTGAGTCATTATGAAATTGGCTGTCTCGTGATTTCACAAAACACTAGACGCGACCTTTTATTTAATGAAATACCTTTGTCATAGCGCTGGTTCAGGTAAACGTTGGCATAACGACAATGTTATCAAAGAGGAATGAAGGTCATGTTGTGGAATATCTTGATAATTTGTACCTCAGTTAATTGTTAACATTCACGTCTTCTTTTATGATGCCTTGTTACTGATTCAGATCTTTCGACTGTATATTGTAGGTGAAAGATTTAGATTGTTTCAAGGAGCAACATCGTACAATAAAATTTTCATTATGATCCGTATTTACAGTAGTTACAATTGGTAGGTTCAACACCACACTAATAAAATGTGTAACTACCGTATATTAGGTCAAAAACCAGTTACATTCTCATATAGTTAGTACATGGGACCGGTTTCGGCCGCTTGAGCCTTCATCAGCCGTAAAGGTTCAAACAAATTGGCACAACTAAAAACATAAGGGACCATGAAACAAACAAAGACATGTAAAAAAATTACACATAAAAATCAATTTCTGATAGAAAACTTGGTGGCACTTAAGTCCATGCGTCACAAATATTGTACCTCGGCGCGAGGACACAAATTTATGTTTTAGCCTATGAATTGATTAATTTAATCATTTTCTTTGTGAAACTGACTTTAATATGATTATTGGCACATTAAATTTATGCATGGGGAAAAGAATTAATCCTAAATTAAAATTTTTATGTGGAGAAATCACTGGAGGTCCGCCTCTCTGGTGTAATGGTTAGATGATTAGCTGCCACCCCCGGAGGCCCGGTTTTGATTCCCGGCTATGCCACGAAATTTGAAAAGTGATATGAGGGCTGGAAATGGATCCATTCAGCCTCGGGAGATAATTTGAGTAGAGGGGGTTCGATTCCCAACTCAACCATCCTTGAAGTGGTTTTCCGTGGTTTCCCACTTCCTCTCCAGGCAAATGCCCGAATGGCACCTAACTTAAGCCACGGCCGCTTCCTTCCCTCTTCCTTGCCTAACCCTTCCAATCTTACCGTCCCGCACATGGAAGGCATCTGTTCAGCATAGCAGGTGAGGCCGCTTGGGTGAGGTACTGGTCCTCTTCCTCAGTTGTATCCCCAACCTAATGTCTCACGCTCTAGGACACTGCCCTTAAGATGGTAGAGATGGAATGCCTCGCTGAGTGCAAGGGAAAACCAACCCTGAACGGTAAACTTACTAAGAAAGAAAGAAAGAAAGAAAGAAAGAAAGAAAGAAATCACTGGAATTGCCAGTTTATGTAGGTCCTAGGATTACTTAATTCGTGGGACGGTAAATGTCTTACACTTGTCATCCAGTGACATAATTGAATTATTGCGGATGCCTCACAGTGAAGTCTTTCTTGTTTTCGGATCTATGTACTTGAAGAATAAAAGTTATATTTCTTTCCCTTAGTTGTCAGTCATTTGGGAAGTAAGTGCACAATTTGTATATTCGGATAAGACTCAAATTACATTTACTTCCGACAATTAAATCAAAATCACAAGTTAATAATCGTAAACGAAAAACTTATCCTCCATAAATCGTTTTTTAGCAACTGGCAATCGAATAGCGTGTGTTTTCGGTATGTTAACATTCATTGTCGTAACTTCACAAAGTTATAAACCAAACTTCTCCCACATGTTCTCTATTTCCATATGGGTTTTGTGAATTTATAGGCCTACATATTACTTTGTGACGTCTGGCTCCTTGACTGAATGGACATTGTCGACAAGGTCCCGAGTTCGATTCACCGGTGGTTCGGGGACTTAAACAGCGTCTGGTTAATTCCCCTGACTTGGGGACTCGGTATTTGTGTTTGTACCAACACTGTCGCTTTCGTATATAAGTACATGTCACACTACCCGCCAGCGTAGAAACAAGCATTAGCCAATAGATCCCTCCACAAAGGGTTGGCGAAAGGAAGGGCATCCTGCGTAAAACAGAGCCAAGTCCACATGTGCGACATAGATTGTTCCCAAGGCCCCACTAGTGTGCGGGAACATCGTAGAAGTTATGCTATTATTATTATTATTATTATTATTATTATTATTATTATTATTATTATTATTATTATTATTATTATTATTATTATTATTATTATTATTTCGTTATGCCCATTCATATGTGCATTGGGACTTGTTCATTGGCTTTATTACTTTCGCCTTCCTGTTTTTTCCGACACCTCTTCATGAACTCAATGTGTTGCCTCTTCCGTTCTTCAGACCATTTTGTGTCAATCCTGCTGTGCCGGTCTGTGTGGCTCAGACGGTTGAGGCGCTGGCCTTCTGACCCCAAATTGGCAGGTTCGATCCTGGCTCAGTCCAGTCTATTTGAAGGTGCTCAAATACGTCAGCCTCGTGTCGGTAGATTTACTGGCACGTAGTCTGGCTCCATGGCTAAATGGTTAGCGTGCTGGCCTTTGGCCATAGGGGTCCCGGGTTCGACTCCCGGCAGGGTCGGGAATTTTAACCATCATTGGGGTAATTTCGCTGACACGGGAGATGGATGTATGTGTTATCTTCATCATCATTTCATCCTCATCACGGCGCGCAGGTCGCCCACGGGAGTCAATTCAAAAGATCTGCTCCTGGCGAGCCGAACATGTCCTCGGACACTCCCGGCACTAAAAGCCATACGCCATTTCATTTACTGGCACGTGAAAGAACTCCTGTGGTACTAATTCCGCCACTTCGGCGACTCCTTAAGACCGAAAAAGTGATAATGGGACGTAAAGCAAATAACATCATTAATATTATACAGTGCTGCTGCTAGTTTTCACCATAAATGTGTGTTTATTTACTGAGGTCCTGAAGCAGTGGCAATTTTACATTTTGTCTGCGCTAATGTTCTATTCATTCAGATATCCTCCTGTTTCCTCCAGCCAGTTTACTCTTCTATTTGGGGGATTTATTACACTCAATAATCTACCTATAATTTATCTATATTAAAACTGTCTCCCAGAAATTTCAAACGTCTCCTCCGTACTGTTCTGATGAAACTATCTGTACCGGGCGAGTTGGCCGTGCGGTTAGGAATGTGCAGCTGTGAGCTCGCATCCGGGAGATAGTGGGTTCGAACCCCAATGTCGGCAGTCGTAAAATAGTTTTCCGTGGTTTCCCATTTTACACCAGGCAAATACTGCGGCTGTACCTTAATTAAGGCCATGGTCGCTTCCTTCCCATTCCTAGGACTTTCCTGTCCTATCGTCGTCATAAGACCTACCTGTGTCGGTGCGACGTAAAGCAGCAAGCAAAGAAACTATCTGTGTGACTATAAAGGTCTGCAGTTCACCCTTTGATCCAAATTCCATTTTCTTGTGTGAGGCAGAACATTTTCTAAGTATTTTACGTTCTAGTTTTACAGTATCTGCAATTTTAGAATGACCCCCTAAAGCTGAGGTTTCTGATGCATATAGAGCAACCGGTAGGGCAACTGTTTTGTAATGTTTCAAGTTTAGCATTAGATGACATTATTTGTTTATTGTAATGATACCATGTTGGTCTCTTTTTTTCTTTTTGAAGTTGCTTTACGTCGCACCGACACAGAGAGGTCAAATGGTGACGATGGGATAAGAAAGGGCTAGGAGTGGGAAGGAAGCGGCCGTTGCCTTAATTAAGGTACAGCCCCAGCATTTGCTTGGTGTGAAAATGGGAAACCACGGAAAACCATCTTAGGGGCTGCCGACAATGGGGTTCGAACCCACTATCTCCCGGGTGCAAGCTCACAGCTGCGCGTCCCTAACCGCATGGCCAACTCGCCCGGTCCATGTTGGTCTAAATGCCCTCTAAAATTTTGAGCCCTTTATGTATTTGCCACTCTGTCACATCCTGAAGGAAGAATTGTTTCTCCAAGGTATTTAAAAAAAAGGATACCTGTGAGATTGTCCCATATGCCAATGATATCTTTCTTTCACTTTGGCTGAAAATTCTGCAAATTTTCTTGATTATTATTATTATTATTATTATTATTATTATTATTATTATTATTATTATTATTATTATTATTATTATTGAACCTGTAATTGCTATGGTATACATACCTTTGATAAAGAAAAATATAGTGTTTTCTCTCTCTTTTCCAGGTGAGTGATAGTGATACGTGTTTCATACGCCAAGATGATCTTCCTCTGTGAGTTAATGAAATTTTACTACATGGCTTTGGAGGTTAATTATATAGTTGATTATGTTCATTTCTAACCTTCAAGCTGTAAAGCCTTTACTCTTGACCATTCTTTTCTATCTTGGGCATAGTGTACTTCTTGAAAACATTTCGAACTGAATCTATAGAAAGTGAGAATTACTGACCAGGCTGACATGCTGTAGGTGCAAATTTATTATCGGAAGTCTCGTAAATCGGAATCCGCATCTAGCTTTGAGAGGCTGCCTGGCTGAGGCGGTAAAGGCATGCTCGGTTTGCCCGGAAAGACGTGGGTTCGAATCCCCGTCAGGAAGTCGTAAAATTTAATAAACGAGATTTCTACTTCCGGAGGTGCACATGGCCGTGAGGTTCACTCTTCCTACACCAAAAATGAGTACCAGGGTAATTCGTTGGGGCAAAGGCGGCCGGGCGTAGAAGTAACCGCACTACCCCATCAGGTGCCGAGGTTACGGATTGTGAAAGCCTTTACCTTCCATCTCTCCAAAGACCTTTATGGCCTGCACGGAGATTGCTTTGCTTTAATTTGCTATCTAGTTCTGGTTACGTTTCGATTTGAACGGAACAAGGTTTGGACATTTGTTGTTATTTAGAATTTGTTTTACGTCGCATTGAAACAGATAGGTATTATGGCGACGATAGGATAGGAAAGGGCTAGGAGTGGGAAGTAATCGGCCGCGGCCTTAATTAAGGTACAGCCCCAGCATTTGCCTGGTGTAAAAGTAGGAAACCACGGAAAACTATCTTCAGGGCTGCCTACAGGGGTTTCGAACCCACTATCTCCGGGATGCAAGCTCTCAGCTGCGCGCCCCTAACCACACGGCCAACTCGCCGGGTATTATTATTATTATTATTATTTTTATTATTATTTGCGTGTAAATTCATTTTTATTTTGTTTCAAAATTCTTCTATCTTGAATTATACCAAGGCAAGCAACCTTGTAGATTTATGAGACTATTGTTATCAGGGTCTCCAGTTTTGCGTTGAATCCGAACCACAGGGACTTGACTTCCAATTTCAACAATATCAGATACATTAGTCAAGATACAAACCGCAGCCCCTAATTACTTTGGTATTGTTAATTGTAAGTCCGTGTTACATATTACATCAGTGAACTTGATGATTGGACTATGTTCTAAACAGTGTATTGTATGTTCAACCCTTGTCCCGTTTCTCCACGGGGTCGAGTATGAAATGGCGAATAGCACTAAGGGATCTGCTCCAAACTTAACATGCCCATCTGACGGACGAACCGCCATGAACAGCGTCATGTGTCCTCACTCCCGATGAACACTGCGGAGAGGTTTGGAATTGAACCCAGGATTTTGGCACGGAATCTAGTGATTAGAAATTGTATACCACCACCTGTCCGGCCATGCTGGCCAATATTCTGATAGTGAAAATTGTTTCGACCAACGGGGCTCGAACCGGCTAACCACAGTGTCAGACCCTATAGACTTGACGCCAACAGGCGGGCAAATGTACACAATAGTGATTAATTACATATAATAATACATGTAAACTGATAAACTACTTAGCATCACTATCTTCATACATGATATCGTGAGTGAACTGGCTTTCCACGACTGTAACCCCATCTTGCGTCATGTCTGGTGGAACATGATATCAGAATACCGCCTGCGATTCAGTGCCGTGGATCGGGTTTCGAACCCCACGCTCTATTTGGAGGCAATAGGATATTCGGTCCGTAACTAACGGAAACGCTATATTGCAATGACATTGATACACAGGTAATTGTATGTTGTGATCAAAAATTGCTTCCTTATTTTACTGTCAATATTTTCATATCTGGTTGATTGAAGCAATTGAGACTGGAATCCGGGTATCATGATTGTACAAAAACTGTGAAGAAACGATGACAGTGTGAAAAACTTCGCCAGCCAGAAAGAGCAAGATTTAGGGAACTTCTAGATTTAATGTTTAATTATTTAAAGTTAGGACAGTAAATTGCTATGTGTTCGCAGTTCTGTTGTATGCTTGAATGGGATGGAAGCAGAAGGTCTTGGCAATAAGATCAATTCATATAAAATATGGACAGTTCAATAACGTCTAGGGCTGAAGTCTCAATGGGAACACAATTTATTGTCAGTTTTAAACAAAGTTAAACAAAGAAGAAAATGGAATGTCCCGGTAATTTTGTGCGAAATGTAAAATAGAAAATTCTGCAGGTTATTGTGAAGAGAAAATAGTAGGGAAGGCGGCCCTGGCTGACGAAGAACATCACGGATTGGTTATTTAGCAAGTCAACTGCTTCTCCTTTTAGTGGAGTACTTCCTAGAAGAAGAATAAGAAGAATAAGATTGTGATGGGTTCTATGAAGTATTAAACAAATCTTACATGTTTCAGTTTGAAGTAATTCTTTACTTTCTACAAAATTTTAACTAAATATTGATTAATGTGAATATTTTCATCTTCTCTTAAAGTTACAGAGAGTAACGTCCTTTTTAATTTTATGTTCATTCTCGATTCCTGTGTGATAGGCTGCCTTATCGTAATACTATAGCTGAAAATGTAATGTAGCTATGGAGGTGATGATTGTTGTTTTAAGAGGCAAAGCAGGCAGAAGGCTAAAAGAAAATGCCAGGGCTCTTATAGGAAGGACGTTTCATGAAAGGCAAGACTCAGAATAGGTGGAAAAAGCGATAAGCTGAAGTTGTCGATTTTGGACGATAAGAAGAGCCGACCAATAGAGTTTGGATAGGAAATAAGAAGACGAGGAAAGTGCTACAGAGTAGTGAAAACAATGCAAGATTAAACTGATGGCTTTTGGTCATCGCAGCACGCCTCACAAACTCTGAGAGAATTAAAAGATGGATTCATAGGAACAAGGCGCCTTCGACCTCAGTGGCGCAGTGGGATAAGTCGTGACCAGTTCCAAAGATAGGCTAATTAACAGTGTTTTAATGACTACTCCCAGTCATTCACATGCGACATAATGAGAAACCTGTGGGAGAACATTCGCCCCCTTGCATCTCTTATACAATCTATAGAAACTGAAGGGATTTTAAATGAACATTATTCTTATTTTTATTAATCCTTTTGTTTTCTGTCTCTTTCCTTCAGTAAAATAGCGGTTTTTACATGCAGCAAGATTTTTCTGGCTCAATAAATGTGAACTTTCTGACTATATGACTGCTATCCATTACAACTGCCTTCCGTAGTTCCTGATAAATGATCCACGATAGCTGCAGTCGCTTAAGTGCGGACAGTATCCAGTATTCGGGAGATAGTAGGTTCGAATCCCACTATTGGCAGGCCTGAAGATGGTTTTCCGTGGTTTCCCATTTTCACACCAGGCAAATGCTGGGGCTGTACCTTAATTAAGGCCACGGCTGCTTACTTCCCAGTCCTAGCCTTTTCCTGTCGCATCGTCGCCATAAGACATCTGTGTCGGTGCGACGTAAGGCCAATAGCAAAAATAAAGAAGATAAATGATCCATGATAGACTCAGTTGATGTAAAATAGTCCGTAGATGTTCTGATACGACTCAAATTGCTGAGATCACAATAATTGCATTAACAGTATTGCCTCTTAATTCCAGAGACGTTTGATTTCTAGTAACTTAATGGGAGTTTGTTATTGCAGTGTCACACTTTTCCTGTGATAATGAGGTCAGGTTTGTTAGCAGCAATCGCTCTACTACATGGTAGAGGAATTCCAATACATTTTTAAACTTTGGTTTTATATATATTTGAAATGAAATGGCGCATGGCTTTTAGTGCCGGGAGTGTCCGAGTACAAGTTCGGCTCGTCAAGTGCAAGTCTTTCTATTGGACTCCCGTAAGCGACCTGCGCGTCGTGATGAGGATGAAATGATGATGAAGACGACACATACACCCAGCCCCCGTGCCAGCGAAATTAACCAATGATGGTTAAAATTCCCGAACCTGCCGGGAATCGAACCCGGGAACCCTGTGACCAAAGGCCAGCACGCTAACCATTTAGCCATGGAGCAGGTCGTTATATATGGTTGTCTACCACTTACTCCTGTTTCTTGATAGAGTGTCGGGAATCATGTGAAATGAATTCATTTGGCCGGATGCCTTTCCTGGCTAATGAAGATGAAATGAATGAAGGGAGAATGAACATTGGTTAAGGAGGGAGAAGGAATCGTCTGTGACCTATGATTTGGTACAGACGGCCGTCCTGAGAATGGTTTTCGCTAGTTTCCCATTTTCATTTCCAGGTAAATGCCAGGACAGTTCCAATTCATAGGCTGTATTCGGGAGATGCGTGGGTTCGAACCCAGCCGAATGTAGAGTTTGGCTCAACAGCCGTAGCGCGTTAATACGCGCGGCCACTCCGTTCGCTTTTAATTGAAAGATATTCATATATTATGATTAAACTCCTTCTACAATTCAGTGGTTGAATGCGGACCTCTGAATCCGAAGGTTATGGGTTCAAAGTCGGCAGAGTTGGGCCTAGTCTGATTCTTGAAGAGTGGAAAAGAGGTCCTCTCGGTACTTGGTATTGTACTACTATGTCGGCGTGTAAGAAAAGTCTGGTTACAAATTTGGTGTTTACCCGACACAGTTAACTAAAATTCAGTCATTGATCATTCAATAGAATTTTAGTAGAGTTATAATACTAATAATAGACAATAATAATAATAATAATAATAATAATAATAATGGAAAGCCCCGTGGCTCAGGTGGCAGGGCGTCGGCCTCTCACCGCTGGGTTCCGTGGGTCAAATCCCCGTCACTCCATGTGAGATTTGTGCTGGACAAAGCGGAGGCGCGACAGGGTTTTCTCCGTGTACTCCGGTTTTCCGTGTCATCTTTCATTCCAGCAACGCTCTCCATTATCATTTCATTTCAGCTGTCAGTCATTAATCATTGCCCCAGAGGAGTCCGACAGGCTTCGGCAGCCGGCACAATTCCTATCCTCGCCGCAAAATGGAGGCTTCATTCATTCCATCCCTGACCCGGTCAATGACTGGAAAACAGGTTGTAGGTTTTCAATTTCAATAATAATAATTAATTTGACCTCATCTAGGTCGTGTGATCTTTCAGAGTAAAACGGGACGTCATAATTGACACCTAAGCATCTTACTCGTAAATGGCGTCAAATCAAAACGCCCTCTCATAGCAGCTTAGAGATTGCAACCTCCGCAAACCAGAGAGACACTGATTAAAAATTACTTGCAACGCAGATCAGGGTTGGCTTGCTTCAAATCTTGACCACTTACAATAGGTATGACCTTTGATCCTTGCAGCCTGTTGCTGGTTTCAACTTAGCGAGAAGGTTCGAACGAACCGCTGTAAGTTCTGGCTGCACAAGTAAAGAAACACTGTGAGTCTCTTCTGTGACTCTGACAACATGCCACAGCCTAACCAGCATGTATTCATAGAGTTTCCAATGAGCAGGATTGAAGGATCTACCCCAGATCTGCACAGCGCCACCGAAAAACCTGTTAACTGCTTGTATACTCTAGTTGTATTACGTTTTGGTCTTCAAGAAGTGTTCAGCAGTGCAATAATGAACTGCTCACAATTTGTACATATTGCATTTAATTAATCTAGTTATGTCATTTGCTATAGTTTAATACCCTCATTTTGCCATCTCAATATATCGTCGTTGCACCGGCAAAACCTCGTATCCCACAATGCTCTTCCTATCCGTTACTCTCCGTCAGACAGGTCACGCCTCCCAGCCACATGTATTTTCCTATGCTGACGGATAAACCAAAATGAAGCTTCAATGTATTATACTGTAGGAGTGGGTACATACTTCATGCAAACATACATTCCTACAGCGCCGTGCATTAAGGTTCAATTTCCTTTAGCTTTGGCGCACGAAAATGAACATAATGGAAATCGTCCTGCATATCCATATGTGGCTGGGAGGCGTGGACATTCTTAAGTACATTAAGGGGTAGGAAGAGCATTGTTTTGCCAGTTAGCGACGATATTATCGAATCTGATTTCCGTTTTTTTTTTTTTTTACTGGTGAAATGTTTAAGTTATTACAGCATTGGTAAGGGTGATTTGCCTTAAACGTGAAAAAATAAAATAAAAAATTAATGATATGTTTGGACCGCAATAAATAATTAAAGAGTTACATTCACATGAATGCCGGCTTACTCAATTATCCAAGGACATGGCTACCACGATGCCTGCTTGTCCCGAAGTGCGCCCACATATTTCAAAATGTCACTCTGAGGGGTCGTTGGCTGCATGTTCTCATTAAACTACTCCTCATTCAGATCGAAACTAACCTTCGTATTCCCTAAATTATAATTTTCAACTTTTAACTTTTTGTTTGTTTGTTTTTTACTCTGGAAGATAGTAGAGTTTTATTAATTTCCATTATTTTGTTCACTTCTGTACTCACGAGCTACCCTCACTACCAAGTTGGGAGTTGCTACACTTTCCCGGACAGTTTTTCATTTCATTCACTTTTGCTACTCAACTTTTTACAATTTCATAATCATGCGCTGGGTTAATTGTGATTAATCGAGTTCCAGATTGTAGTTTCATTACCAGACTGATGTAATGTAACATTTCTTCAACATACACAAACTTTTTTGAACTTTCTACTGCTAACCCTCCTCTGCATATTACGTTAGTGGGTACGGAAATAATCAAAATAGATTCAAACTGTTGCATTCCATTGTTCATTGGTACGTAGATTGTTCAAGTTCCATGTATATTTCGTGAAATACAAATTAATTAAATTGTTTCCACCTTTTTGAATAACCCTGTATAGCATTTGCATTGCACAAAGTCTTCTTTCAGTAATAATAATAATAATAATAATAATAATAATAATAATAATAATAATAATAATAATAATAATAATAATAATTAAAACAGAAGCATTTTATTCATCTGAAACAATTATAATTGGTAGCAAATCTCGAATAAAGATGATCGAAAAACAGGAAAGAAAAATTCTCAGGGAAATCTTAGGACCAAAATGCAAAAATGGAATTTGGATGGAAACGAAATCCCATGAAATCTACCAAGTAACAGAAAAAAATCACAGATATAATCAGGAAACGGTTATTAAAATTTTATGATCACTTACAGTACCTATATAGAATGGATAATAACAGGCTCACAAAGAAAGTTTTTAACTTAGCCTTGTCAATCAAAAATGACAATAATTGGCTAAAAGAAATCAGCGAAGACCTAAGTGAAATTGGCATCAATGAAGAAACCATTCAATGTAGAATAAAATTCAGAACCTTAATTCACAAACACACATTTTCTGTAAAACTCTCCCGACTAAATACAGGATGGACTGAACAACATAAAAAGGAACACAGCGAGAGGATGAAGAGATATTGGGAAGAGAAGAAGAAAAACCAAAAAAGTGCTAATAAGTTCAAACACGCTCCTTAGTTGGGCACAACAAATTAATAATAATAATAATAACGAGTGCAGGAAATACAACAGCAGCCCAGAGACCATTGAGCACATCATCACCAACTGCAGATTCCTAGCACCAACATCGTACACTGACGGACATAATGATGAAGCCAAAGTTATAAATCAAGAAATTCCCCAGTTACGAGCTTGGATTCCAGAACACGGTGCCTTACTACAAATACTCCCCACAAAATGTACTAGAAAATTAAAATTTTAAACTCTACTGGGATCGAACGATATAAACAGATAAAACAATTCCGAACAAGTGACCAGATATAACATTTACAGACAAAATGAATCAACACACACATCTCATTGACATCGCTATTCCGAATGGCCACAATACGTAAAAGAAATACAGGGACAAAATTGACAAATATACTCCTTTGGTTGTAGAAGTAGCAAGGATCTGAAAACAAGACAGAGTAACAATTTTTCCTCTCCTCCTTTCTTCCACTGGTCTCACCCCGAGATCATTTCCAGAAAACTTAAAGATACTACAGATCTCCATCTACACTCATAGGATGACACATAAGGCTGCAATTTTGAAGATCTGCAACATCTTCACAACATTCGTGAATGCTCAATATGGACCATAATCAGAAAAGTCTGGAACTTCTACAGCGAATAGAATAATGAAGACGAATATTGTGAATTTTTGAAAACTATAATTTTCATATATGTAAAATATCGAAATACGAGCTAAATTACCAACTGTAAACTTGTGAAATAAATAAATAAATAAATAAATAAATAAATAAATAAATAAATAAATAAATAAATAAATAAATAAATTAATAATAATAATAATAATAATAATAATAAGAACACCAATTGTGGCAAACAACGACGATGACTTCAAGAAACAGCTAAAACACAAGCACCGTGGTCCATAGATGGCCCTAACGAATTAAAAAAAAAATAATAATAATAATACCTCAGGCGGCAGAGCGTTGATCTTCGGAGCTCAGGTTGGTGGGTTCATTCCCGACTCAGCCCGGTTCAAATACGTCAGCCTCGTGTCGGAAGACTTTCTGGCACGTAAAATAACTCCTGAGGAACAACATTCTGACACTTCAGTGTCTCCGAAAACCGTAGAAGTAGTTATTAGGACGCAAAATCAATATTATTATTATGTCGTGTGGTCTCCGGAGAGGCCTGGTGCAGGTCTTTCGAGTTGATGCCTACAGTCAATCTGCGCGTCTGTGAGGATGTGGCTCTGCCGAGGATAATTTCTGATGTTCAAGACAATTCATACACCCAGCCCTCGAGCCATCGGAATTAATAAATTAAGGTTAAAATTATCGGCCCAGTTAGGAGTCGAACCGGGACCCCTTGGACCAAATGCCAGCACGCTAACCACTCAGCCATGCAGCCCATTATTATTATTATTATTATTATTATTATTATTATTATTATTATTATTATTATTATTATTATTATTATTATCATCATCATCATCATCATCATCTGTTTACCCTCCAGGTTCGGTTTTTCCCTCGGACTCAGCGAGGGATCCCACCTCTACCGCCTCAAGGGCAGTGTCCTGGAGCTTCAGACTCTTGGTCGGAGGATACAACTGGGGAGAATGACCAGTGCCTCGCCCAGGCGGCCTCACCTGCTATGCTGAACAGGGGCCTTGTGGAGTGATGGGAAGATTGGAAGGAATAGACAAGGAAGAGGGAAGGAAGCGGCCGTGGCCTTAAGTTAGGTACCATTCCGGCATTCGCCTGGAGGAGAAGTGGAAACCACGCAAAACCACTTCGAGAATGGCTGAGGTGGGAATCGAACCCACCTCTACTCAGTTGACCTCCCGAGGCTGAGTGGACCCCGTTCCACCCCTCGTACCACTTTTCAAATTTTCGTGGCAGAGCCGGGAATCGAACCCGCACCTCCGGAGGTGGCTGCTAATCACGCTAACCACTGCACCACAGAGGCGGACATTATTATTATTATTACTATTATTATTATTATTATTATTATTATTATTATTATTATTATTATTATTATTATATAGCCTGAAACCTACAGATTACGAAGTAACGTTTGTTCATCTTGGAGAATCCTCTCTGTCGTTATTCTTGGCCATCTAGACCGGGGCTGCTAATTTACCGTCAGATAGCTCCCCAGTGGTTCTCACAAAGGTTGAGTAGACACCGAACCAGTCTTGAGATCCAGGTTAAATTTTCTGACCTGGCCAGAGTCAAATCTGGGGCTTTCGGGGAAGAGGCAAGCTTTTTGCCCATAGATCATGGGGTCAGCATGTTTTGGTATACCGTTTAAATGTAAGTAGTATCTAAATGTTAAGCGCTGGTCTAGGAATCATGTTCGTGTATGAGTGGTGAGGTTCACATATTCCTAGCCTTCAGATATTCTGATTTAGGAATTGTGGTGAATAAGTAAATACATTCACAAATTAATAATAATAATAATAATAATAATAATAATAATAATAATAATAATAATAATAATAATAATAATAATAATAATAATAATAGAGGCGACCATTTCAATACTGTATTCTAAGATTTATCTCACTGAAGCCCATTAACATTAACATTAATATTAACAGAAGAAGACGTCACAATAATGCACTACAAAATGGCCGAAAAAACAGCGATTAGTCACCCCTCCGCTATGAATCTCTGTGGATAAGTGGTAGAGTGGCGGTCTCTGAATCCCAGGATAGAGGGATTTTTAAAGGGCGGAAAAAGAAGTCCATTCGACACTCCATGTCGTACGATGTCGGCATGTAAAAGATCTCTGGTGACGCATTTGGTGTTTACTCGACAAAATTCGTTAAAACTCAGCCATAGACGCCCAAGGGAGATTCGATTTACTCTCTCCGCCATCTAGTAGGCCTAGAGTTAAACGGAACGTGGAAACTGACGAGCGGACAATCGGATAGCATCAAATTAAAATGTCTGCACATGGTAGCTGAGACTATACGATTATTATTATTATTATTATTATTATTATTATTATTATTATTATTATTATTATTATTATTATTGTTGTTGTTATTGTTGTATCGAGGGTACACCTCCGTCCCGTTGAACTGAGCGCCTTCTAGAAGGCCATCTGTACTATGAATCTTGAACTAATATAATACAAGATACATGGACCTTCAAGCATTTGACGTTTCTACCATCGGCCTATGTGCGCCCTCTTGACGGAATTTAATTTTCTAAGTTTGTTAACCTTAGTTTTTGTAGATTGTTCTTTTCATGTCTCAAAGTTGTCAACACTCTGCGGCTTCCGTCTTCCTTTGGTATTAACCAATCGGGAAGTTTTGGTATATTTGCTCTGGCCAATTAAAATTGGGGATGTGTACAGGCATCCAGCCTACCTGTAAGAAAGTTCTGGAAACTTCCCCTCTGAGGTACTGTAAAAGCTGGGAGCTTTAGGGCCGTATTGTCATCGGAAGGCCCAACTACTCAAGGTAACGGAAGAAACTTTTTAACATGTGAGAGCTTCCGGCAGACAACTTGAGGGGAAGGTTCCAAAATTCTTTTCTGAATGTAAACTTCTGAAGTCATAGGTAGTTTAATGTAAATTTCCGGCAAGTCTGAGGACTCTGTTCGAATCCCCGCTGGGAAACATGTAAACTAACAGAACAAGTGTGATTACCCTCTGTAGATTCCCATTCACCTTGGTACGGGGTGACTAAAATTTTCTAAAACTCTAAATTCTTAACACATTTCTGGTATTTAATATTTCGCATTTTGTCACCCCTTGCTTAGCCTCTGCAACTTCGGGCCATAAGCCCATTTAGGGTTTTAAGAGTTTCTCTAAAAGGAGTGCAAGCATTTCGCCTCCTAGCCTTTCGTCCATGGCCGATCGTCTTAAACCTTTTATTTTTACATTAAGGCCATTTAGAATGGGCACTCATTGCCTCTGTTTGAAGTGGTCATTATTTAGAGACGCGTGTGTAACAGACTGTTGAACAGAAATGACGGTAAACACATTATCTGAAGTTTGCCAAGAAACTTGTGCCTCTATGAGTCTGGATTATATTAACTTTTGAAGCTCAAACTCCTAGACGATGTGAGTGGATCAAATATGCTCTTGTACCTTCAGAGCTACAATGTTCATCTCTTATATATTATCTTGTTGAGAATTCTATCCAGTTCTGGTACCTGATTTTTGGACTTTGTTGTGATCAGAGCTGACGAGCTCATTGTTCTTCCATTTAACTGTTATTTGTTATTGCTTATTCAGATTGTTCATCTATCCAGTTTTTTAAGCTCAAAAAAGAGAAATGAAATACAATTTCAGAATTTAGTGCTTTATCTTATGCTCTGGTCATTTCTTTGTCCGCCTATTCACCCTGGAGCCTCCTTAGACCTCTCTGTTCCACGATATTTCCGTATCAATTATTATTATTATTATTGTTATTATTATTGATATTATTATCTAACTAGTATATATATCTACACACGGATTTGTTTTCACTAAGAGTTTATTTTCAGTCATGGTACCTTGGATCCGAACCCCTTCATAACAGTCATATACTCACAGCTACCGTGTACAGACATTTCGAATTGACGCCATGCAAGATGATTAAACTTTTTTTTTTTTTTTTTTTTTTTTTTTTACAAATTGCTTTACGTCGCACCGACACAGATAGATTTGATGGTGACGTTGGGATAGGCAAGGGCTAAGAATGGGAAAGAAGCGGCCGTGGCCTTAGTTAAGGTACAGCTCCAGCAATTGCTTGGTTTGAAAATGGAAAACCACGGAAAACCTACTTCAGGGCTGCCGACAGTGGGGTTCGAATCCACTATCTCCCGAATACTGGATACTGGCCACACTTAAGCAACTGCAGCTATCGAGCTCGGAACGATTTAACTTATAGGAGCAAATGAAACAATACATGAAAATACTCCAGAAGTTACCGGGTCAAGTTGACAGGGGACTCCATGCACATCCTACTCCTGCTAAGCTTACAGTCAAGTCATTTAATTGTAGATTGAGGTACTAAACAGGCTGTGTATGGTCAATTCCTCTAATCAAGATTATGCATATTTTTAGTAGCCAGGGAGTAGGGGGTTTAGCTGCTGGCTTCCCACCTCGAAGGCAGAGGTTCGAATCTCGGTCGATTCTAAGTCGAGATTTTCATCTTAAGAATCACGTGACGCCATGAAGGGCAACCGGTCTTAAAACCCCGGCCAAAACCAAAATGAGCTTATGTGGCTCAGCGACCCCAGAAAAAAGCTGAAGAACGTTTTTCGTTTAGTAGTCAGGAAGTAAAGTAACTGATAATTTCAAACCATTCGTTTTCTGTGTAATTCGAATGTTATCAGTTAATGCCTTCACGGAAAGACGTGCGGTACTGAATTATACATTCATGGAAACATACATCATTAGTAAATCCATTTAACTTCAGATCTGTGATTTACGATTGATAGATAGATTGTCCATGCATTAATCAACACCGTGCCACTTCCGATATCGTGGTAACGAATGCAGTACGATATTTCCCATCATTTCCTATTAAGCTAAATGCAGGCGATCACTGTAACTGCTGCATAATACATAAATGTAGTCACTACCTTTATTGAATGATCACCCATTTGGAGAGGGACAACAGTCTGTTCACTCCTCCTGTAAACAGAACTCAGATAATAATGACATCCTTTAGAGTAATGTAACTTAGTTAACGTCAATTCGCTTGAATATGTTGCTTGGATTAGGAGAAGTCATGTATGTATTCGAAAAACTCTTAGAGTTAGGAACTCTGACGGAAAAATATTGTTTATAAAGAATTTTAGGAAGGGAGGGAAAAGGGAAATGAACAATGTTTTGGATAAATTGGGTGAACTCATTGTACATCCTGGGGAATCAATGGACGGATGAAAGGCTACCCCGTGACCGAATGAGCTGGCTACGTGGCACAAATAGCTGTGAGTTTGCATTCGGGAGGTGGTGGGTTCGAACCACTCCATCTATGGTTTCCCATTTGAACACCAGGAAAATCCTGCGCTGTAACGTAATTGAGATCATGGCCTCTTTCTTCCCTGTCCTAGCTCTAACCCTGTCTTATTGTCCCCTAAATCCTAATTGAGTTAGCACAACGTTAAACATTAAAAATTAAAAATTCCCGTGAACTCTCATTAGCCCCTGGTTACCTCTTGTACGGTTCCCAATGTCGGTCCGTGGCACACTGTCGGCTGGTCTCTGCCATCTGAAAGGAGTCAGAAAGAATATCGAAATTGTCATGTAGGCAGTGTTAATCGGAGTGCCTGCACGTGGTAGCCGAGGCTATATTATTATTATTATTATTATTATTATTATTATTATTATTATTATTATTTTCTCGTTTCCGTCTTCTATGGAGCATGCTATTTCAACTGCGTTCTCCTACTGTCTTTCACATTTGCCCAGTGTTCCTGCATTCTTCTTCGGTGAGCATCCCGCCGTTCTTCTGTCCACTTCCTGCCGGTTTTCATTTTGGTTTTGGCTGAAAAATCTGTACTTCCCTAAGTTTCTTCTTCAAAGAGTCACGTTTCAAGATGTCTTCATGTGAGATCCCCAGTTCTAGTACGTTTTTTCCCACCTCTATAAACCAGATCCGTTTGGTTTTCTTTCCCGCAAAGTAGGCACAGATTCTATTGGGCAATCTTCCGGAGATCATTCGTGTCAAGAGGCCATAGAAAGAGATTCTAGAAATTGCGTATGGTGTCCGTCATATTCTCCACGTGTAGATACAGTTCATCGTTGTGTCGCCTTCTGTACTCTCCTTGTTTTTTGACCGGGCCCAAGATTTTTTTAAATCTTCCTCTCTTTGGCTTCCAGTTGTTCCGCCAGGCCTTTCTTATTCATCGCAAGGTATTATTATTATTATTATTATTATTATTATTATTATTATTATTATTATTATTATTATTATTATTATTATTATTATTATTATAAGAATAGTCACCGAGCGAGTTGGGTATGCGGTTGTTTCGAATCCCACAGTCGACAGCCCTGAAGGTGGTTTTCCATGGTTTCCCATGTTCATGCCTCGCAAGTACTGGGGCTGAAACTTAATTAAGACCACGGTCGCTACCTTCCTATTTCTAGCCCTTTGTTATCCTTCCGTCACCGAAAACTTTGGATGTGAAAGTGCGATGTTAAAGAAGTAGGGCCTAAGAAAAAAAAAAAGAAAAAAAAACAGAAAGACGAGAAGTCAAATAAGACAGATTTACGCAGCATTCTTGAAGCTGCGCCATAATCCTGTACATCATTTATTACTTTTTGTTCATCTTCTTTATTTAATAATAATAATAATAATAATAATAATAATAATAATAATGTAGATGACGAATTTACAGTTTATCTCACGTGATAGATGACTTAAATGCCTGGTGTAAATGTCTGTACTGTATATTTCGATTTCAGATTTCACTGAATTAATGCCCTCCATTTGTAGTTACAGAATGAGGGCCTCATTATTATTTTATGCGTTCTTTCATTCAACTGCGAGATTGTGATATAACTGTATTCGGCGGTTTCGATGCAAATCTCATGTGATTCTGTAGCTGATGTGTCCTCGTCTGTGTTTATGGGCTCTGCGTCTCTGTTCAGCGCTGATATTAATAATCAATTCCCTGAGCTCTTAGGTCGTAGTTCATTGTTTGACTATACACTGAAAATATTGCTCGGCAGTTTCGAGGTTCCATTGTGCTTAAGCACTGCCGGCCTCTGCAGGCATAGGAGACAGCAGCCCGTGTAAAAACCGTGAACACATTATTCATCCTCTGAGAGTCTAAGAGAGTCCCGCCACGGCACGCACCTAGTAGCACACCCCAACACAAGTGAAAGAATATCTCTGTATTTCCGTGAAGGTTGAAGAATTCAAGGGGTTACAAGAAACAAAGTTCATATATCAAGAGCACCTGACCAGAGGAAACAAGGAGGAACCTCAGTGAAGAAAAATGAAGAAATTATGAAGGGAAAAATGATTTTTGGTGCAATTTGCTTTACGTCGCACCGACACAGATAGGTCTTATGGCTACGATGGGATAGGAAAGGCCTAGGAGTTGGAAGGAAGCGGCCGTGGCCTTCATTAAGGTACAGCCCCAGCATTTGCCTGGTGTGAAAATGGGAAACCACGGAAAACCATCTTCAGGTCTGCCGACAGTGGGATTCGAACCCACTATCTCCCGGATGCAAGCTCACAGCCGCGCGCCCCTAAACGCAACGCCAACTTGCTCCGTCAGATAGGTCTTATGGCGACGATGGAATGCGACGGAGCTAGGAGTGTGAAGGAAGCGCCCGTGGCCTTAATTAAGATACAGCCCCAACATTTACTTGGTGTGAAAACGGCAAACCCAGGAAAAACATTTTTAGGGCTGCCGACAGTGGGGTTCGAACCCACTATCTTCTGAATGCAAGCTCACAACTACGCTACCCTAACCGCACGGCCAACTCACTCGATAGGAGAAGAAAAAATTTACCAGCAAACCTATTTCTTATCGAGGTCCACGGCAGGACAGACACGAAAGAAAGAAAGAAAGAAAGAAAGAAAGAAAGAAAGAAAGAAAGAAAGAAAGAAAGAAAGAAAGAAAGAAAGAAAGAAGAATGCCTATCGCTTTGGAACAGTGTTGCCAACTTAACGGATTTCCCGCTAAATCTGGCGGATTCTAAATCCTTCTAGCGTCGAAAAAATCATTTAGCGGTTGGCACTATTTTGATGTGTCAGAGGGTTTTTGAGTGGCTTTGTAAAATATGAACGTAATGCCACACATTTATCGCATAAATATTACTGAATCAAATTAGTGGGGAAAATTAGAATGTACCTAGTCCCCAGTGGAAATACCACTAAAGTTGTCTCTCAATTCCGTCAGGTCGAGCTTGTAAATCACCTTCATGTAATTGGGAAGTACTGCTTTTATACTGGACGAGATCAGTTTTCCTTTGTGAGTGTGTGTGTATTAGTTCAGTTCATCATTGCTGTCTACGTGGGATTGCGTCATTCTACAGCAGCACCACAGAGGTCAATTTTTGAAGTATTTAGTATTTTAGTGACTTTCATCAGTGTGTTGAGCTTGCATTCTGTGTGTTTTGATGTTTAAACGATTTATTTTATCTATTTATGTTACCTTTGCCTTAATGACTCGTGCTTATTGTTTGCGCATGTTTAAATATCAAGTGTATTTATTCCGGAACATTGTAGTTTATTAACCACTAATCACTTTGCCGAAGATTGCAAGACAATGTTTACAGACTCGGATATTGCCAGAGATTTTCAGATGTATAGAACGAAGTATATTGCAATAATTAAAAGACACTTTGCTCTCATTTCATAAATGAGTTGAGAAGCTGTGTGACATCCCTTAGCGTATCATCATTGACGAAACAAGAGATGTTAGAATCTTAAAAATTCGCGGAACATTTTACGTAGTAATAGCATCCTAATGAATGGTAATTGTAGTGCTGTATTTATATTGCATTGATTAAGAGGGTATAGCTTGACATTAAGTGGTAAGCAGTTAAGCGCTAGATTATCTTATATTTAATAAATCATACTCCCTTTCAACTAAGTGGTGCTATTGCAGCCATTCCCAATTATATGCCCTATTAGGCTTCGTTCCGACTCGGGAAACAAATATGCAAAAATGCACATTTTATTTGTTATTAAATTAAATGTTGAAGAATCTAGCGGATTTCTAGCGGAGCTGGGACAGTCAGTTAGCAGTTTTCATTCTTACAGTGTTGGCAACACTGCTTTGGAGCAAAGATTACTGTCCCAGAATATGAATCTCATTCTTAAAGAAGATGCCATCGTTTATGCAGTTAGTTTTAATGAGTGCTGTAAGATTGACATATCCAATACAAGACTGAAACGAAGCGTGTACGAGTGGCTTTAAGCAGATCACGTTAGCATTTACACTACATCGAAGTAGGGAGGACTTGCACCTGCTTTTCTTAGCTGGAGGAACAGTATGACTTTCAAGTACGTACATGTACCAAGAGAGTTAAAACTCAACTCTCTTAGTTTGAATTATATAAACAGGTAATGAGTAATTTATGCTGGGTTGTTTGCTGACTGTCACAGTTCCATTAGTAGTGTAGTAATTTTCTCTCGCTCCTGACTTTACGACACGTACGCTTTTATTTACGATGCGATCTGTTGTTTGCTGGATGTTAATTAGGAAGTACCAGGGCCACTGCTGTAGGCGTCACAATTACACGGGGCAAGTAGCTCTCCTTCAGCGTTCGTGCATGGCAGACTGCGTGGTGTGATCTGAAGCTGAACTCAAGGTGGTACTCATTCAGTAATATGAAGTCCATGGCGGCAACACGCAGAAAGCCTGTTCGTTTCTTGTTGTTCTAGTACTGGGTTCCTCGGTAAACTCCATGTGTCCCAAAAACTGTACACCAGACTTCCTTCAGTAATTTCGAAACTATAAAACCTAACAAACATATCTGAGCAGAATTTTATATCTAGGCTGAGAAGGCATTAGGGCCTATCAAAAGGAACATACCCAGAAGGAAGCAAGGTGGATCGAAGATTAGGGAGTTTATAATCTGAAAATTCATCTGCCATTTATTCTAACTCGTCAGCAAAACGTTATAAAGAAACAATACATTTACAAAATAAACGTAACTGCTGAAGCATATCACAGCAATTACACCAATATGCCTCTTCTGGCCTCGTATGATAATTATGGTTCATAAAATGATTTACAATATTCCGTAATATTCTCCCAACGAAACGTGTTTCAACAACAGTAACTACAAAATGAATTCAGTTAAAAATACTACAAATAACAGGCCATATAGGCAAGGAGGGACACACAGCACACACAGAAAACATAACACTTACCCAAACACACGCCCTTTCGCTGCCATAATCATTAACCTTTCACTCAGCATACAACTTAAACTCACGACTTACACTCCATGCTCACAGCTCAGCAGCCTCGGGTTCGAAAGGAACCCCTTGGTTAATGCTCTGACCGAGTGAAAAAATGAGAGTGAGAATCAACCAATTCCACGCATTTTTGCCAGTAGTCTCCCTTGATCTACCCTATCAAATGCCTTAGATAGGTCAATCGCGATACAGTCCATTTGACCTCCTGAATCCAAGATATCTGCTATATATTGCTGGAATCCTACAAGTTGAGCTTCAGTAGATTGACCTTTCACAAACCCAAAATGCCTTCTATGAACCAGTTATTAATTTCTCAAACATGTCTAATATCTCCATTAATGCTTTCACGGCCCGTACTTATAGACATGATATTGTACAGGCTTTTCGGCTTGTGCCGTGTCAAGAAAATAAGGTGAAATTCTTAACGTTTCGTAGAAAACTGTGCTCTGCGTCCTCAGAAGAATTCTCGACTGTCCACAAGAAAGGCTTCTTAAACAATGACACTTTTGAATTTGGAACGTTATAATAGAAGTAGAAGTGGAAATGGTACGTTCATTCACCACCAGATGGACCCCAGGACGTAGCACAACGCTAGCGTTCGAAGCGGAAGCTGACCATCACAATCAGACTGAGCGGTTCACATAACGTGTTTGCGTAACATATGACAGGTGTAAGACATAGACATAAGCCTGGAATGAAACATCTGGCGACGAGGAACGTACGAATTTGGAAAACACCGAGATGAAATAACAATAGTCAAGGGGCAGGGAAGGGAACTACCTACGTAAATTCTTAATGGCTGGCAACCAGGTATTACTTAATTGATAGCCAGTGTCCCTGTTGAAATTGTTAGGATTTCTACGTATTTCCACAGCTTCCCGTATAATCCTGGACCTGTAGTGTCTAGTGTGGGTAAGAGCTCGAGCATCTTGGAACATGACATCATGACCCGACGATAGAGCGTGCTCAGCTATTGCCGATTTGTCTGGTTGGTTGAGACGAATATTACGTTCATGTTCGTTGATACGGTTACCAGTGGACCGGCATGTTTGGCCAATGTATACTTTACCACACGTACAGGGAATTTCGTATACCGCAGGATGTAAAAGAGGGGACAATTTGTCCTTGGTTTTACTCAGACTGTGAGCAATTTTAGTGGCGGTGCCAAACACGGTTTTTATATTGTGTTTGCGGAGGACTTTGGCAATTCGATCTGTGGTGTTGTGAATGTAAGGCAAGTAGGTTGAGATGTATTTGAAATATGAAGTATGGTAAAATGGCTGTGAAGAATGAAGAATTTCATGGAGATGACATAGGGTATGCACAGTGCGACGTATTTCTGCACTTCGTATGTTATGTACATGTCAGTTAAATAGAATTACAACAGGTATAATAACGTTTCTTTACACAGTAAACCGTTTAGAGTATAAGACTCTTTGACATCTATGGATCT
Organism: Anabrus simplex; assembly: GCF_040414725.1. Lineage (NCBI taxonomy): Eukaryota > Metazoa > Arthropoda > Insecta > Orthoptera > Tettigoniidae > Anabrus > Anabrus simplex. The sequence goes on from NC_090271.1 coordinate 30,157,744, forward strand.
AGCCTTCCTAGGCCTTAATCTTGTCAGGTAAAATAAAACGTTACCAAACTGAACATTACTAAACGGTTAGTCGTAAAATGCAGTAACATGTCATCGCTGTTACAGCAAAACCTCGTATCTCCAAATGCTCTTCCTATTCATTATTTCCCTTAAGCCCGGTCACGCCTCCCAACCACATATGGTTATGTAATCCATCAGAACAACGTTCGTTATGTTCATTTTCCTATGCTTAGGCGTTTGGAAAATGTACCTTACCGTACCGTACTATAGGAATGTATATTTTCATGAAGTATTTACTCACTTCTACAGTATAATGTACTGTAGTTAAGGTTCATTTTCCTTTACACATTATAGGTTTTGTTGAAACAGCGACAATGTTCATTTTCAAATTTTGAGTTATTAGATGGCAATTTCGACTATCGAATACAGGCTTTGATACCAGTAACATGTAAGTTCTCATTCTGGGATATCGTTTAGAGAATGGTAAGTACCGTCTAGACTTTCTTTATTGCCTCCAAACAAACTGGCCCTTGAACAAACCTCGTAGGAAGCTGAAGGGTGAGTTTTCTCACTGTATTGTGTCACCTGCTAACTTCCTTGTTGGATATCACCCATCAATTGTCAGAAGTACACTCAGTTTCCGCAGCTATTCATAAGGTCACCACGATCTTGTCATGGCGTGTACGGTAGCCTCCGAAGAGGCCTGGTGCAGGTCTTACGAGATGACACCGTATAGGCGACCTGCGCGTCCTTGAAGATGGGGCTCTACCTAAGATGAATTCTAATGCTAAAGACGGTAAAAATACCCATCCCCGAGACATCGGAATTTGTTTTAATACTGACCGTACATCCCAGTCAAGTCTGCCACAAGAAGGAGCCCCTTCCCTTTCAGCCCCTCTTGCGTATTTCGTAGTATACTGTACTAGCTGCCAATTGACATGCGGTAGGTCCGCGAGCAGGATTTGCTTTCTGTTTCAAGTACTTCTAGTTGCTTTACGTCGCACCGACACAGATATGTCTTATGGTGACGATGGGACAGGAAAGGCCCAGGAGTGGGAAGGAAGTGGCCGTGGCCTTAAGGTACAGCCCCAGCATTTGCCTGGTGTGAAAATGGGAAACAACGGAAAACCATTTTCAGGGCTGCCGACAGTGGGGTTCGAACCTAATATCTCCCGAATACTGGATACTGGCCGCACTTAAGCGACTGCAGCTATCGAGCTCGGTGTGTTTCAAGTACCATATTGGTATGAGGCAATCGTTAACGGTCTAAGTAGCGCAAGCCTAAGAAAGCGTCCGGATGGCTCTTCTTTGACTTCCTTCGCTCCAATTAACTCTCCTCGATAAATGCATTATACAGTGATGGAAAACGAATCAATCTCAAGATCAGCTCGCACAAACACAGAAACCCACTGAGGACTTCAGTTTCTAGTATGTAGACCTATAGACAAATAAAGTCACATAGATTTTTGTTCCGAAAAATGTGATGTACAGTTCCAGTCCTATGTTGGAAGAATACTCCAATATATATTTCGCCGACACCTTAGAGCTCAATGCCTGTGTAGTTTTCCATGGCTGTTTACATCCGAACTCACGCTGCGTATCTGTTGACAGTAAAGAGACTGATGATGCTCCCTTAATGTCGGATAAAAGCAGACCTCTGTTTACATCACAGATGAGCTACAGAACTACAGCACATTAGTCAACTGTGCTCAGAAACGTATGACGCAAATGCACGAATGTGCTGGGCGCTATATTGAGTAGATGTGCTTGAATCAGACAATTCTAACTCAAAATACCATAATTGTAACGTGCCATTTCTCCACATGAAGTTATCCAACTTTTCAGTACAATTGAGAAGCCAAAGAACGTGTTGAAACAGTGGTCAGTGCCATGGGCTCGATTGTCATTTGTGATATTGAAAGCTTCAAGAGGCAAATCAACTATATTTTAGATTATTCATTGTAACAACTGAAGATGAACAGAATCGCCTACCTTGTGATGTCAGGTGCGTCGGACCTTGGTGGTCACCATCAAAGTAAACAGAATATCAATTTCTCATCCCATAGATTATTTCAATGTTTTCGTCAATATCGAAATCATAATTTTCTTTTCTTTTTCTACCGCTTTTTCCCACATCTGTGGGGTCGCGGGTGCGAACTGTGTAGCCCAATGTAGATTTGACCCTGTTCACGGCTGGATGCCCTTCCTGACGCCAACCCTGTGTGGAGGGATATAATCGCTATTGCGTGTTTCTGTGGTGGTTGGTAGTGTAGTGTGTTGTCTGAATATGAAGCGGAAAGTGTTGGAACAAACACAAACATCCAGTCCCCGAGTCAGAGGAGTTAATCAGACGCGATTAAAATCCCCGCCCTGGCCGGGAATCGAACCCGGGACCCTCTGAACTGAAGGCTTCAACGCTGACCATTCAGCCAAGCCAATGAGTCGGGCATGACAGAAATAATAATAATAATAATACGCCAGCCTCATGTTGGTAGATTTACCAACACGTAAAAGATCCTATATTCAGATGACATTATATTTCTTCCAACTGTCCAGTGATTCCCTAGGATCAACAATGAGTTCACCTGATTTACCCAACACACTAATCATTTCCCTTTTCCCTCCCTTTCTGTGGTTTTTTATTGCAGTTCAGAAATGTTTTCCTACCGCTTGACCAACACTTACTAGATCATTACCGAAATCTTCCCGCGACTTATTCATGGGCTCTGCAATAATTTGTTTCGTTCCGTTTCTTTCAACCACGCACAGTTCGATATTTGCATCAATTCTTGTTTGGAATAATTTTTAATTCGCTCTTTTACAAGCTGCTCTGACATCATCGTTCCACCAAGGTGTTCACCTTTTCCCCCTTCTTTGCACACAGTTGTTCCTGGGAATTCTCTAGCCCTTTCTTCTACAACATCACTGTTTGCCATTTGTTCTCTTTCTGTATCCTGAACCTGCAGATGGTTTATTCTTTAGATATATTTACTAATTAAATCCCTCTATTTCTGTCTGATTTCCTAATTTTGGAGATTGTCTACCCTTATTATTCGTCTGCAGACAGACTTCACCCTCCCTATCCTAGGTCTAGTGATACTTAGTTCACTACAGAGCAGGTAACGGTCTGCAATATCCAAAAGTCCCCTAAATACCCTCACACTACTAGCAGATTTCGTGAATTCAAAGTCGGTTAGGATGTACGCTATTATGGATCTGGAGCCAGTACCCTCATATGTGTAGCGGTGATTAGCATTAAGCTTGGAGAAGGAATTCGTAACTGCTAATCCAATACTAGCACAGTCCAATAAACACTTTGCATTACTATTAGCATCCATATCTGCCCCACCTCATATCTTTCAATGTAATTTCTACCTCTCTCATTAAAATCAGACATTACCACCATCGTATCCTCGCTGTAGACCCTGGCAACGATATCACTCAACGTTTTATAAAACTTATCTACTTTATCCTAAACTGCTCCTTCATATGCTGAATATACTGAGATTATTCTCGTCCTCATGCCTCCAACCGTTGAATACTCTATATGCACATCATCCGTTCATTTACCTGCGTAACAGAAACTACAGTATGTTCAGTGCTGTCGTTTTCCTAATGAACAGTCAATTCTGAACTTCCTCTTTTGATACCTATTAAGAACAGTTTATAATATCCTATCTCCTCCTCGTTTCTTCCCAAACCCGCACATCATTAACTCTTAACATATACAGACGCACCTCTTTGCTGATTCAGGCAGTTCTACTTTCTTTCTTCTATAAGGCCCATTAATATTGATAGCTCCCCATCGAATTCCTTTTCGTACACCAAGTTCGTTTCCGAGGAGTCCCTGGTCTGTCGAATATTAGTTGGACTCCGTGACTCCCATAGGTCCGAGACCTGCTTAATACATTCTGAGCGTTTTCGGTCAATTTTCGGGGATTCATGAATTAGTGTGGCTATTGTTGGCCTGGTGCAGCCATTGTGGGTAGGTATCATCTATCATGTACAGGAAACTGCGTGTTAATGTGGTGTGCGAGTTGTAGGGATATGGGGGACCACATAAAACCCAGTCTATGAGCCAAGGGAATTAAACATTTAAGATTAAAATCCCCGACCCAGCCGGGAATCGAACCTGGAGCCCTCTGAACCAGAGGCCATTATGCTGACAATTAAGAGAAAGAACCGGACATCTGTGAAGTAGAATTAGTCTTAAAAGGGGATGGTTGCCACGTTGTACGTTCCCTTAAAACAATCATCACAATAACAAATGCCAGCGGCTGTAGCCGTGTTGAAACACCGGATCCCGTGAGATCTCTGAAGTTAAGCAACATTGGGCATGGTCAGGAGTGGATGGGTTGCCACGCGCTGTTGGTGGAGGGGTAAGGGAATGGAGGAGCGGAAAGGAACTGGCCACCCTACTGCATGCAAACTCCGGCTCAGGAACACCTCTGCGGAGGTTCGGACCTGCCTTCGGGCAGAATAACCCTTACCTTACCTTACAATAACAAATCTAAACCCCATGGTGCAACAGCCCCGAAGGGCCATGGCCTACCAAGCGACCACTGCTCAGCCCGAATGCCTGCAGATTACGAGGTGTCGTGTAGTCGACACGACGTGTCCTCTCGGACGTTAATCTTGACTTTCTAGACCGGGGCCGCTATTTCACCGTCAGATAGCTCCTCAAATATTGTAATCATGTAGACTGAGTGGACCTCGAACCAGCCCTGAGATCCAGGTAAAAATCCCTGACCTGGCTGGAACCCCAATACCAACTTCTTATGATATAGTAATATAATACAGTGAGTATCACATCGCAAATTGAAGATCTGATATAGTTTTCTTCAGACTCTATGTACACAGATTACAATGCCCAGAGAAATTTTCCAGGTTTTCTCGTCTTTGAAAGTCTACTGTCACGACCAGAATCGAATTTGCGATCGCTGCGCAGGACGTTAGCATGCTAACCACGCGAATACATTTGTGGGATATTCTTCTAATGCCAGTAATTAAGGTTTATGGTTAATATTGAGAAAAATAACCTGGAACCGGAAATAAGGTTCAAACGCTACTAAAATAAATTATGAGGAGAATCTGCAATGAACATGATATGAATTTCTCTCTCGTGGTTTGAAATTCAACTTACAGTATGTAACTTACAATCCTCGACTATACAGATATATCACGATCAAGTCTTTGCAGAATTCTGTACGATTGTGTTGATGATTCATCTTAATTGCAATAGATCGTTTCGAATATGCTACAATAACTCGAATGTAAATGAACAGATGGTTTCGCATGCGGTATTATTCAGTCTGTTCTTCAATTTGCTCACTGACTGAAATGCCATACGTTTGAGAACGTATCTCCATTGATTTTATTCGTTGCGAGTATAATTCGGCCATACAGGACGACAGCCAGCAAAATTAGCTGCCGTTCTGATGCATAGCTAAGTTTTTATTCCTGTCATTTATCCGTGATTACTAGGTTCTAAATGGATATTTTATTTGCATTTTCTCCATTGACGTTTGATTTTAATATGAACATTGCGACTAGAATGAGGGTAGTAAATTTGTCGAATGGATTTGATGGGTGCTCGTAAAATCCATTGTTACGGCGATGTGAGTCTGCGATCTCTCGCTGGGTTGTTGGCTGGCTGAATGGCAAAGGAAAGAGCTTTGTGCGCTCTCATTCGTAGCCAAGTACATAGCGTAGCTGATTAGAAAATACGTCGGGTTATCAGTCCCTAATGGAGAACATCAGAAGGGATATTTTTGCTATTGTTCTTTAAGTCTCACTGACTCAGATGGGTCTTATGGTGACGATGGGTTAGAAAAGAGCTAAGATCGCGGAGGAAGTGACCATGGACTTAATTCTTTTTTTACTAGTTGCTTTATGGCGTAACGATACAGATAGATCTTATGACAACGATGGGAAAGGACAGGGCTAGAAGTGAGAAGGAAGCGGTCGTAGCCTTAATCGAGGTACAGGAAATCACGGAAAACCCTCTTCAGAGCTGCCGTTAGTGGGGTTCGAATCCTCCACCTCTCGAAAGTAAGCTCATAGCTACGTGACTTGAAAGGAAACAGCCATCCCATTCGGTCAAAAGGGAAAAGATTCCGAAGTTGTATTCATAAGAAGAAGCTAAGAAAGGAAAGTAAGGAATGAATACGGAACAGCTCGGAAGGAAGAGAGTTAATCTTTAATAATAATAATAATAATAATAATAATAATAATAATAATAATAATAATAATAATAATAATAATAATGTTATTTGTTTTACGTCCCACTAACTACTCTTTTGCGGTTTTCGGAGACGCCGAGGTGCCGGAATTTAGTCCCGCAGGAGTTCTTTTACGTGCCAGTAAATCTACCGACACGAGGCTGACGTATTTGAGCACCTTCAAATACCACCGGACTGAGCCAGGATCGAACCTGCCAAGTTGGGGTCAGAAGGCCAGCGCCTTAACCGTCTGAGCCACTCAGCCCGGCAGTTAATCTTTCATTCGCACACACTAAACATAAGGATCCTCAGCATTTAATTATTTAATTACTTTTAAAACAATCACCACTGATCCTTGAGCTGAGATGTGACACAGAATTTCAGTGATGCCAGGGAGAAGTCGCTTGTAATTAGACTACACGTAAATGGTCCTGTAGATGAAAATATAAGTTAATTGTGATTGTGCTTTGTTCTTGAGGTACTTCATAAGTGAAAAGCCAGGTCATCCTGTATACATCCAGACATTTCATAGAAACACTCCGCAGTATGTACACATTTTCATATCTTCTGGTCCCCAAAAGGCCATGAATTTCTCCTCTTCAAAACGAAAGAACTGTTTTAGTGCTCGAGTGAGGCAGTTCATTGTTAGCACAATGCCAATGTGTGAACAGCGATGCTATTATTCTGGTTCGTACAACAACGTTAGAATTGAAAAGAGCGTTCGTGCTTATGAGCACTCTTTTACTAGCAGGATGAGAGCACCAAATGTCATTTAAAGACCATCAGGTTGATATCGACTGCACTAAAGACTTCGCCTTGTCGTTGAAGCCAATTTCTTTTACTTCTCGCCGCCCTTTATAAACTCTTCCTATCTCATGAACCTCATCTTGCTCTTCACCTCGTTCATATATTTCCTTCTCGACAGTCTTCTTCCTCCCTTCCCGGCAGTTATTTCTTTCTCTGATGTTCAGAAGAAAACTGTTATACCGTATCGTGTGGCCAGGGAATTTTATTTTTATTTCATTTTACTGATCAGTGTATGATCTTCATTGACCCCTCTGAGCACCTTAGTATCTTTTCCTCTTTGACCAGCTTGTATTTTTCCATCCTTCTCGATACCCACAATATCTGTTACTTCCATTCGCCTTTCGTCCTCCAAGTCTCGCTGCTATACAGCAAACGCTGGTGGCAAAGGATTTTGCAAATATATTTCTCAGCTTCAGGTCCACGTGCCTGCTGGTCAGTAAGCTGTTTGTATCTGTGAAGGCTTGGTCTGCTAGGGCAATTTTTCTATTTAACTTAATTCATAGATAGCCTTTAATCCTCTGTAATGATATTACCAAGTTAGGGGTATTACTTCACTTGTTCTATCTTTGAGTTTCTATTCGTAATGTTTGCGTTCCGTGCTTTGTCTTCTTTTTCCTAACTCCTAAAGAGTTTGTCTTTTATGTGTTAATGTTCGGCTTTCATCGAGTTAGGACCTTTGATAACTTCTTAAGAATCCCGTTCACTTGTTTCTCTGAGTCATCTATGATTAGATTGTCGTCCACAAATCTGATGCAATAAATCATTTCTACGTTCACCTTTACACGAATTAATCGGACTGACATTTCAGTGTGACCCCCGAGGGGCTAATCACTTGTGAGACAATGGTCACCTTGGTACTCGAACTGACTTTGGTATTGTTTCCACATACTTATGTCAGAGCGATCTGTTCTGTCAGATGGTCAGATTTTGTTCTTCTTCGTCTCAGACAGTATTAAGTTTGGGGAAACAGCCGGCCTGAGTAGTGTCAGTGTTCAGAGCTCAAGTTGGCAAGTTCGATCCCGGCCACTCTGGCGGCATTTGGCCGTGTTCAAATACACTAGTTTCGTGTCGGTAGATTTACTGGATTAAAAGTAATCCTTATGGACTAAATTCCGGCACCGCGGCGTCTCCGAAACCTGAGTTGTTAGTGGGACGAAAAACACTAATATTATTATTACAAAGAGAGACACTGGGATTTTCACACCCTTTATAATCGTTCCCTTTCTATAGATAACCGAGCTGTTCCTTCTTTTCTGACTAGAATTTTAAGAAAAGTAAAATTGTGACCATAATCTCGGGACCTTACATTTTACATAGAATCCGCTAACTATCGTATCAGCAGTTCCTCAGTTGGCCCCACGAGGCTGAGAGATTCTCATCCTAGTCCTCAGCATGTATGTCCAACCATTTTCCCATTCATCTACGGGGTTGGGTATGAAGGGAACTGAATCTTCATAGCGTGTTTTTACGACTGGATGCCGTTCCTCATCAGACGAGTTAATGGGATGAATGACGTGGAGAGGGTGAATCCCGGTGCCTACTCCTATCGAATATCAACAGGGGGTCTTCTCAAGGTTTAACGGCTCCATCCGACAGACGAAACACCATCAACAGCGTCATATGCCACTGCGGAGTGGTCTGGAACTGAATCCAGGTTTCTGGCACGCAGATTTAGTCCTCTCCTCGCCTGCTGGGCAACATTCCGATGGTGAATTTCTTTTCGACCAACGGAAGTGGTGATGATTATTGTCTTAAATACAACTTGGTAACCATCCTCTATACAACACTACTGTAATCATAGAGCACAAATGGAAGGGATCCGACACTTCGCAAAATGAAGATATCGGCCAAAGAAAGACAAGGGTCATAAAGGACGTGAAAATGAAAAACTCCCTAGACCTCGGGAGAGTAATACCGTCGGGGTCGAAAAGGTACAAGATAAGGCAAAGGAAGGTCGAATAAGTTAGATGAAGGTGCCTGGCACAAGTAAGTGGAAGCAATGTCAGGAGTCAGCTAAGGGCCCCGTAGTCGCCAATCCACGTCCAAAGTTCAGAGGCCCTGGGTCCCCTATTAGTCTCCTCTTACGACTGGCAGGGGATACCGTGTGTGTTATTCTACCGTCCCCACCCACAGGGGGGGAATGTAACAACGGGACTCGAACCGGCTAATCACGGTGTCAGAGCATGTAGACTTGACGCCTTAATGGTCATGGCACTAGCCCTCAGTCTAGAACTGAAATTCCTAGGACTTACCGGAAAGCAAATCCGAAGCCTCGGGACTGCCAAATTAATTATTGTCTGTCAGTGGGACTGCATGTGAAGATCTGTACAGATTAAACGATTTCAGCGAGAATAAAGCTCTGAATTGTATACGAGTAACGAACTGAATAACAACCTACATAGATTATCTGCATCAAAGTGGGATGTCTAATTGTCTTATTTGAGCGTCCTCTAGAAGGCCTTGGGATGTCTGCGTCACAGCACACTTCCAGATCTTTAATAGTAAAATATTCCGTGCCTTACTCTCAAGTACACATTTGTCCAGCACATACAGTACTTTGCCAATAAACTTGTGTAGTTCTTTTGTGTTAGGATAGTGACAAGCACTATTTAGGGAACAGTGTTATAATTTAAACTCGCTATAATCGCACACAAGTGGACCGTTTTACTGGCGAAGTGTAGACAAACCTCCGTATTTGAACTAATCAAGAAATGTGAACCTTTCTTTCTGTCACACTGTACTTGTACCCGGGGGCTTAACATTTCCAGCTGACTTTTTGTGTCAGGAAGTCTACTTAACACCACTACTTGCAGCTGTTAACATCAAGGAAAAATTAACTTAAGCGGAATTATAGGGACACGAGAATGCGTATTTCAGTTAAGTGCCTCATGTGCTGTAATACACCGTGTTCTTTATCAAACTCGATCTCCATGAATTTTACAGAACGTTTATGTTTAGCAATTCTGAAGAGTTTCTTTTACATCAGTGTGTTATATCGTTCCTTGTGTACTATCCTCTTTGCAGTATATAAACATGAGCTACCTCTGGCGAGCAAATCCATGCGAATAAGCTAAATTCCCAGCCCAGACGTATGCTTTTACTCACAACTTTAAACATTCCAAAATAATATGCTAGTACTTATTCCGTGTGCGTACGTGGCGATACGCAGTGTGTCGCCAGATGAACGCGGAGGTAGCCTAGTTTCTTGACAACCAGAATGATTCGATCCCAATTCAAAGGGAATTTGTGTTCATTTTGGGTGTCACTTTTCTCCTGTTTTTCTACATTCAATCCGGACTCACTTTACATAGTGGATTCTTAATTCAAAACAAATATAATTATACCTAAAATCAACCAAGAACCTCAACAGAGTAGGAGTGTAATAGCGAGTGACATAGCTTCTGGTTTCGCAATAACACGCCTCTGGTTCTAAGCCCGACCAATCTATGCAGGTTTTTTGAAATATAAGGCCATTCAAAAAGAAATGAGCCTGGGGTCATAAAATAAAAACCGGTATCGTTATCTCAAAAGTATTGACCAGCACTTTTGAGGCACTTACCCCCACTGCGACACAAAGCGGGACTGCGTTATGAACCAGCTCCGAACGTTCTGCTTGACGTCGTCGTCCGAGTCGTTTGCCTCTCAGAGCCTTCTTTTAGCTCACCTTGGATATTTTGGGGTCGCGGCGACCCTGCATGCTTCCACTGGAGACTTTGTCGTTTTGGCTCGGGTTCGAAGTGATGACACCAGCGAACACTCGTGACAGGAACTCATTCCTTTCCTTGGCATAGCGCAGCAGATGTTCAAGAGAGAGGTCCATTCGACATGCTTCCTGTGCTGGTTGAAGACTGTGAGGCACCCAATGGGCGCACTTTCAGCGAAATTTCAATCTGTCCTTAATGATGGCGTGGACACTTCCGACGCTCACTCCGAACTCTGCGGAAACGGCTGCTATAGTAACTCGCCGGTGTTGCAAAATGAGGGCATCTACCCGCTGGACAATGACGTCGGTAATGCGGTGTGGCATTCCAGACCGTGGAAAATTGGCCAATGAGATCTGCCCTTCTCTGAATCACTTGCAACTTGCAACGGACATGCAGTGTTCTGCGCACATTTGTGCCATTCTTCGATGAATTTTCGTTCCCCTCACTCCTTCTGCTGTCAAGGAAACGCTCTACACCCCCTTGCTCTTCTTTTGAAGCCTCCATTTCACTGTTGTCAACACGACTGGCTGTAGTGGACTGTCAATGGGTGCGCGTGCTCGCTCTGTCGTCACGTGGTGTACATCCATGTCCCCCTAACGGCGAGTTTAGGACCTCATCGCTCATATAGGGACCGCACCGTCTTCCACAGGCAATTGCATTTCTATAATTCTAGCGGTTTTCATTTTATAGCCTGGGGCTCGTTTCTTTTTTGAATGGCCCTCGTACATCGTGTGGTTCAGATTCTATATAAAACTGGCATTCCCGTGACCATCAACATTAACATACAATACTACAACCTTATCTACTGTTTGAATGCTACATGTTCCTGTTGTTTGAAAATGGTTTCTTTACTTGTTTCTTTCTAGTAGGAATGGAGAGGGTGAATCCCGATGCGAGCACATAGCCAGGTGGAGAACCTGTATCATAATGCAAATGTGAACTCTGATTGGCGGAGAACCTGTATCATAAAGCCTCATTAAGATTCAGTTTTCTGGCATATGATATTTATATTTCGGCATCGTCGAGCATAAAGATATAAAAAGCAGCATTTACAACTTACTGAAATACACTTGGAATACATTATTTATTCTGCTTTCTCTATAATTGGAGATTGTCGAAATTGACAAAGCTTGCATACAAGATTTTATAAACTGATATTTACAAAAAATAATGTTACAATTCCTAAACATCATTGTTTTGTATGTTGTATGTTATATGTTATATTTTAGGGGCTGCCTGGCTGGGGCGGTAAAGGCGTGCTCGGTTCGCCCGCAAGGACGTGGGTTCGAATCCCCGTCAGGGAGTCGTAAAATTTAAGAAACGAAATTTCCACTTCCGGAGGTGCATATGGCCCTGAGATTCACTCAGCCTACACTAAAAATGAGTACCAGGTTAATTCCTGGGGGCAAAGGCTGCCGGGCGTAGAGCTAACCACTCTACCCCATCACGTGCCGAGGTTAACAATGGTGGAACCCTTTACCTTTCACTCCTCCAAGGACCTTCATGGCTTGTACGGAGGTGGCTTTGCTTATGTTATATTTTATTCTTTAAATATTACTTTGCTTTCCCCATAATATTGTAGATTGTCTAGATTGACGGAGCTTACAATAACGTTAAGTAATAATACATTTCCCGAGCTCGATAGCTGTAGTTGCTTAAGTGCGGCCAGTATCCAGTAATCGGGAGATCGTGGGTTCGAGCCCCACTGTCGGCAGCCCTGAAGATGGTTTTTCCGTGGTTTCCCATTTTCACACCAGGCAAATGCTGGGGCTGTACCTTAATTAAGGCCACGGCCGCTTCGTTCCCATTCCTAGGCCTTTCCTATCCCATCGTCGCCATAAGACATATCTGTGTCGGTGCGACGTAAAGCAAATAGCAAGAAAAGAATAATACATTATGCAGCGAAGCGAGTTTTATAATTTCCTAGGAGTGTCTCAAATACCATTATAGGCGAGTTGCATACGACTGTTTATGTTCGACGACAATTATAACTCTATTTTTTTAATATTCATCAATTTCTGTCGAGATATCGCTCGACAGTTGAGTTTACTGAACAAAGCGCATGCGCTGGGTTATTGATCTTCCGTGAGTGGATCAGAGACCTTGATAATTTCATAAGTTTTCGAAAACTTTGATAGAAGGTTATCATAACCTAGCTTTATTTCAAATATGAATTGTTTATTTTAAAGTTGGTGGAGTAAATTTTCGGGAATGTACCGTGTGATTGTGGAATATTGGAAGTAGAAGGTGCATGTTTGATTTTGGAAACAAGTGCGAAGCTAGTGTGTTGAGCAGCGCAGGTGCGATGTTATCCTTACCTAAATGGTCAAACAGTAGTATCATAATGAAACTTGAACTATAATGAGCCTCATTAAGATTCAGTTTTCTGGCATATAATATTTATATTTCGACATCGTCAAGCATAAAGATATAAAAATCAGCATTTACAACTGAAAATAATAAATCGTCATTAATATCCATGACACTGAAAAAATATTAAACTCGACTGAGGCATAAATTGACAGAGTTAATGACTGACTTAAAAATAACTACTTTTCCATTCTTTATGTTGAAAGTAGTGATATATTATTTTGTAACTGGGACTCGTGACTTGTTGCATTCACAATAAATAAATAAATAAATAAATAAATAAATAAATAAATAAATAAATAAATAAACGAACGAACGAACGAACGAACGAACGAACGAACGAACGAACGAACGAACGAACGAACGAACGAACGAACGAACGAACGAACGAACGAACGAACGAACGAACGAACGAACGAACGAACGAACGAACGAACGAACGAACGAACGAACGAACAAATTACTGTTATTGGTAATTGGTTTTCGTCTCCCTTATGATTGTTCAAAATGCCTTTGGTAAATTTAAGGAAATCCATGCGAATAAGATTATTTCCAAATCAGTCGTCTGATGTTAATGACAACTTTTAAAACTAAAAAATAATATGATATATAGATAATGCCTTTATTTGTGGCGAAGTTATGGCTCAAGGCCCTTTCTTACACTTAACCACTAGATGAGTATACATTTACATAACTTATAATTTCGAATACAAATGAAAAAAAATATTAATAGCAATAATAATAATAATAATAATAATAATAATAATAATAATAATAATAATATAATCAAAACTGGTCTCCACATCTCCTATGAAAAAACGCAATACGTGGACTCCAAGTGTACACACCTAACATCACTAGCGACCAAATATGGCAACATTTTACAAGTCAAACAATTCCTGTACTTGGGTGAAATTATTGGTAATTCAGGCAATGAAGAAGCAGCCACAAAAATGCGCGCAGAAAAACTACGTAAAGCATACCTAATCACCTGGAACTTCTACAATAAGGAATCAATATCCACAAAAGCCAAACTCCGACACTGCCGCACTGTTGTCCTCCCTGAGGCACTCTACTCAACTGAGACATCACCATTCACCATTAACATCAAGCACATTGAGAAAATTGAACGACAGATACTGAGGAAGATATTCTGGCCCATGTTTCAAGAAGGTATATGGATGCGAAAAAGTTCAGAAGAAGTCTATGCATTAACTGAGCGATTCACTTCAGTCGCACACAAACGGGGTATGAAATTTTATGGACATTTAGCACGAATGGAGTACTCACGACTGACTAAGAAAATATTTCTTATTATCAATGGAAATCGACAAACCAAAGTTCGCTGGCTAGTGGATACACAAAAGGACCTTGCAGAAGTCGACGTTGATCCAATGAAAACCACAAGGAATACATACAGACAAAAGATCAACACCCATAAATTTGCACCCAAGAATCCATCTGAGGAAAGCTTGAAACTCAAAAACTCATGGACACAAGAAAGATGGCAGGCCCATAATGAAAGGATGAGGAAGTTTTGGGAAGACAAGAAGAACAAAAAGATGAAGAATACCAGTGCTATTTAATGGTTGCACGTGCTCCTTAAGGGGCTAAACGAATGTATATATATATATACATATATACATATATATATAATGAAAGAATCCTTAATTTCAAAATGCACAAAATAACGTACACTTAAATTATAAAAGGGACAGTAATCCATACATTCATCTCATTCATTCCTTCATTCACTCAACAATTATCCAGCAAGTCAGCGGGATCTACCCAGCAAATACTCGCGGCAATCCACTTTAAACTTGCGATGAGAAGAATTGTCTCTAATGTTCGCAGGTAGCGAATTCCATGACCTAGACACAGAGATTATGAAGGAGCGGTTGTACACAGCAGTGCGATTTACAGGCATGGCAAGAGAGGAGCCAGATCTTGTATTGTGTTTATTTGTTGTGGTTTTAGCTCTTGAATGAAAATGTGGAATGCCATACAGAATGAGAAGAGCGTTGGAAAAGTACATAATGGAAATGTGTGAACTGTTTCTTAGATGTACGCAGTTAAACATATGGGATTTTTAACTAGAAAGCAAATACATGTCAATGACGAATAATGAACGAACTATTCTTTACACAAAAACAAGCTAAAGGACCAAATTATATTTGAATGTATAGTTTTTTTTCATTAGTTTTCTAACTTTATCCTCATAACATGGCCTCAGCTATCTTGTGCAGATACTGTCTGCGTGTCAATTGCCAGAGAAACTGAGAAAGTGTTTAGCGACATATTACTCAGTTATACTTGATTTTTCTGGGTGAATACCAAACATGCCGACTTTGCACGACAAGAGGTGTAGAATGAACTTTTTCTGTACCTCTGCCAGTCTTGAACCGGCGATCTGGGGATATGGAGGCCGCAACTCTACCTTTGATAAATTTGAAAGAATCAATTTACAACATCCTTTTACTTCTCATTCGACTTGGGCAACCTCGGGCTCCGTATATGCGTCTCACTTACTTCCATTTAATCTACGCCACTTAGTTTCATATTTGACCTCCCATGGTAAACTGTCGTTCTCTTCCCACACCGAGAATATCAGGTTGGAACGAAGTAGAAAATCTTTCATTTTCACGCCTGTCACGATACTTTCTCTTCTTTGGCCGATACCGTGGTTTTTAAAGCGCCGGATCTCTCCGTCGTTATTAATTATCACGTATTTTTTTTATTTCATTTCAATATAGGCACCTGAGCCAAGGCTCTTCTTGGTGCAATACAAATAAATGACAATGGCAGCTATATTCACAATCTGATTACAAAATAAAATACAGTAAGTATATAATTTAACATGGTGTAAGAGATAAGATAGGACAAAGCTTCCTAACCATAATTACCATACTACTTCAGGTATTTAGTTAAATTACTTTTGAAGATAGATAAAGTTGGTAACATTTTTATATTTTTTGGAAGCGAGTTATACATAGTTATAGAAAAATGCCAAAGAGAGTTTTGACCATAACTAGTGGAATGAATCTGATTGTAGTGAATATTATAAATAATTCTTGTTTCATAATTATGAATCTGTGAATTGGTAATTACTGATGTGTTTGAGCGGACTAATTTGTTTTGAATTTTATAGATCATAATTATAGAAGCCTTCATGCGGAGGTTTGGAAGTGATAATATATTGCAATATTTATACAGATCTTTAGTCGGTGTCAGAATGGGCAGTTTGAAAATTATTTTTAGTGCTCTCTTCCTAAGGACCTCTACCTTTCCAAATAATTCTTTATTACAGCATGCCCAGACATGTATCATATAAGAGATGTGGCTTTCAATAAGAGCATAGTAAATACCCTTCAACAACCCACGAGAAAACTTATATCGCAATCTACTGAGGATACCAATCACAGGGATAATTTTATTACAGATAGTCTCCACGTGATTACTATTTCCTCTTATAGGGAACGATGACTCCCATGTTCGGTCCTTTAAACCAACAGCCATCATCGTCTTCATGGTCATCATCTTTCCTGTTAAAGTACAGTAATTAACACCACATCCACGTATTTTAATAGAATATAGCCGAAGTGACTATTTTTCTTCATTTTCTTTTAATATTCTGATTCCTTTTAATGTGAATTCAGCTGAGAACGTTGAGTCGAATATTAAAGCTATTAATCACATCAACCCAGTTTCAAACGTGTTCACTTATGAATTGTAGAACGTTCTATTGATCTGGGTGATGAGTGGGATATTTTTTGCACATGTCTATCTATCATTATTATCACTAGGTTCAAACCGAGCTGGTAACATTTAGTCTCCTAGTTAATGTGTAGCAATCACGAATAGAATGATATTCGGCTTTCCTGCTGCCAGTATGTAACGACTGTAACATGACAAACATATTATGCGTTTTCAAGTGCATGTAATGAATACGGTATGGCCCCAGGTGATTCCCCGACGGGTGACCGATGGTTGTACAGATGTATGGTCGCGGCAGAATTGAGCAACAGCATAACCGTGATACGAATAGCAGCATAGACAAGAGTCACACCAAACACTGTATTAACAGACATAATACTGGTACAAAACAACTCGCTACAAGTTATTTATACACCAACCTTTCTTGAGAACGATATTGGAAGCACTTCGAGAATGTGAGGAGCTAACATTCCATGAGGTACGGTCATCGTCAACTGTGTCGACTCGTTGGCTGAATGGTCAGAGGGTCCCGGGTTCGATTCCCGGCCGGGTCGGGGATTTTAACCTTCATTGGTTAATTCCAGTGGCTCGGGGGCTGGGTGTTTGTGCTGTCCCCAACATCCCTGCAACTCACACACCACACACAACACTATCCTCCACCACAATAACACGCAGTTACCCACACATGGCAGATGCCGCCCACCCTCGTCGGAGGGTCTGTCTTACAAGGGCTGCACTCGGCTAGAAATAGCCACACGAAATTATTATATCGTCAACTGTGGTAGTTCGATGTAAACAAGGTAGACTTGTCCTTCCCCGTGCGTGGATTCGAAGGAGGCACGGCTGGATTGAGTTGTCTTAAGTTGATGTGGAGGGCAGGCTATTTAAAGGTTTACAGTTTGGAGAGGTACCGGGCGAGTTGGCCGTGCGTTTAGGAGCGCGTAGTTGTGACCTCGCATCCGGGAGATAGTGGGTTCGAACCCCACAGTCGGCAGCCCTGGAGATGGTTTTCCGTGGTTTCCCTTTTTCACACAAGGCAAATGCTGGGGCTGTACCTTAATTAAAGCCACGGCCACTTCCTTCCCATTCGTAGGACTTTCCTACCCCATCGTCGCCATAAGACCTATCTGTGTCGGTGCGACGTAAAGCAAAAAAACAGTCTGGAGATTATTTTATCATCGAGGGCAGTTACGCTGAAATCGGTTTTAAACGATACGGCATAAAATACAAATATATATCTTTTAATACTTCTGGTAAGTTAATATGACATTTGTAGCTGATAAGTTGTACGAAAGTGAAACCTGTTAGGAACTTTAATCATTTAAGCGAATAAGATTAGGCTAGTCCGCCTCTGTGGTGTAGTGGTTAGCGTGATTAGCTGCCACCCCCGGAGGCCCGGGTTCGATTCCCGGCTCTGCCACGAAATTTGAAAAGTGGTACGAGAGCTGGAACGGGGTCCACTCAGCCTCGGGAGGTCAACTGAGTAAAGGTGGGTTCGATTCCCACCACAGCCATCCTGGAAGTGGTTTTCCGTGGTTTCCCACTTGTCCTCCAGGCGAATGCCGGGATGGTACCAAACTTAAGGCCACGGCCGCTTCCTTCCCTCTTCCTTGCCTATCCCTTTCAATCCTCCCATCCCTCCACAAGGCCCCTGTTCAGCATAGCAGGTGAGGCCGCCTGGGCGAGGTACTGGTCGTTCTCCCCAGTTGTATCCCCCGACCAAGAGTCTGAAGCTCCAGGACACTGCCCTTGAGGCGGTAGAGTATGGTTCCAGTGTATGGGACCCTCACCAGGATTACCTGATTCAAGAACTGGAAAAAATCCAAAGAAAAGCAGCTCGATTTGTTCTGGGTGATTTCCGACAAAAGAGTAGCGTTACAAAAATGTTGCAATGTTTGGGTTGGGAAGAATTGAGAGAAAGAAGAAGAGCTGCTCGACTAAGTGGTATGTTCCGAGCTGTCAGTGGAGAGATGGCGTGGAATGACATTAGTAGACGAATAGGTTTGAATGGCGTCTATAAAAGAAGGAAAGATCACAATATGAAGATAAAGTTGGAATTCAAGAGGACAAACTGGGGCAAATATTCATTTATAGGAAGGGGAGTTAGGGATTGGAATAACTTACCAAGGGAGATGTTCAATAAATTTCCAATTTCTTTGAAATCATTTAGGAAAAGGCTAGGGTGCAACAGATAGGGAATCTGCCACCTGGGCGACTGCCCTAAATGTAGATCAGTATGATTGATTGATGATAAGGGATCCCTCGCTGAGTCCGAGGGAAAAACCGAACCTGGAGGGTAAACAGATGATGATAATGATGATGAAGATTAGGCTAAGTAGTATCTTCGGATTTTACCTCAGGAATATTAAAAATTTATTATTTTCAAACAAAGATAATTACACTTTAAATATTTATTTTAGTGCCTAGTGAGCCTCTGTGGCGCCGGCCTCTCACTTTATTGCTCAATGTAGCCATTATATTTCGTTCGTAGCCGTAGCTCTCAAATCTCAATATTTCAATGTTGTTTTGAAGTTGTCATGCCGGCCCCGTGGTGTAGGGGTAGCGTGCTTGCCTCTTACCCGGAGGCCCCGGGTTCGATTCCCGGCCAGGTCAGGGATTTTTACCTGGACCTGAGGGCTGGTTCGAGGTCCACTCAGCCTACGTGATTAGAATTGAGGAGCTATCTGACGGTGAGATGGCGGCCCCGGTCTAGAAAGCCAAGAATTAACGGCCGAGAGGATTCGTCGTGCTGACCACACGGCACCTCGTAATCTGCAGGTCTTCGGGCTGAGCAGCGGTCGCTTGGTAGGCCAAGGCCCTTCAAGGGCTGTAGTGCCATGGGGTTTTTCGGTTTTTTTGAAGTTGTCATAAGATTTGCTTTTCTGAAAGATAATTATGAATGTGAATACATAAGGTAAGGTGGAGATTTAGTTGATAGCTTATTCTCCTCCTTTATGGTTATGTCCATGAGGTAACTTTACTGCTGTTCAATTTATTCAAAAATATAATGATCTCGATGTCAGGCCCTCCAAAGCTATTGTCATACAAAACAAAGAAGCCATGACACATTTTGTCCGCAGTGAAACACAGGAAGAACCTTGCAGTCAGTCCAGTGACTGTAGAAATAAAGAAACATTTGCTGAGCCCACACGTAGATATTCGAAATGAAGAAAGGAAATTGTCAGCGGATTAAACTGACTCGTTGATAGGCCGGTAGTACTTGTGTTAAGTGGTTCCAATTCCATCCCGTTAATTACACTACTAGCTCATTACGCTACACATCGATCCAGTTAAGAGACACTCACACAGAATGAGGAACAAACTCATCCATTCAACAGATTTTAACGTTATCAAAGGATAAAGAGCGGTTTGCCATTCTAAACTTCGCAAGCTCTACTTTTGAGTTTTTAATTTTACTTTATTATTTCAATTTTAATAGAAAGGTGATTGAGGCCTTTATCTGGATTCCAACCCCGTGGGTGGGGGCTGTACAGCACATCCACGGTAACCCCTGCTTGTCGACTAAAAGGCAGGGGCTCTCAACTTGGGAGCGTGATTTGGTGACCGCGGGGCCCTAGCTGAGTCTGACATTGCTTCCACTTGTGTCGGGCTCCTCACTTTCATGCTACCTATCCGGCGTCCCTTGGAGAACTCTTATTCTCTTACAACCCCGACAGTATTAAGTTTGTAAAGCCTACGGAGCGTCATTTTCACGCCCTTCGTGAGCTTTCCCGTTCTTTTCCCATACCTTCATTTTTTAAAGGTGTCGCTAGGTGACCAAACATCCTTGGCAGAACTACAGAAGGTGGTGGTGGTGGTGGTGATTATTGTTTTAACAGGAAGTGCAACTGGGTAACCATCCTCTACATAACACTAATCAGAGAGGAAAAAATGAAAGGTATCCGACATTTCGAAAAATGAACGTATAGGCCAAAGAAAGACAAGGGCTACGAAGACCGGAAAAAAATGAGAACTCCCTAGGCCTCGAATGCTCTAATAGCATCGGGGTCGGAATAAACAGAAGTTGACTAAGGATAGGTGAAAGTGAGGAGCCTGCCACAAGTAAGTATAATCAATGCCAGGACTCAGGTAGGGGAACCCCACGCTCCCAAGTTGAGATCCCGCTGTCCCCCTTGTGGTCGCCGCTTAAGACAAGCAAGGGATACCGTGGATATTATTCTACCACCCTCATCCACGGAGGCATGCTATCATCGGCAACTAGTAAATAATACTTGCTAAACTGATTGTAAAACGTTGTTTTCATTTCACATGAAGTTAGACGTGTTGTCTCGAAACCTAGCGGCACAGTCCATCACCCGTTTTATCTTGTAATATCTTAAAATATATTTTTGTCGGGATTAATTCTTGAAGAAAATCCAAACCTGGCTCTCTGCAATTCGAGAAAATCTATTACTACTAGCAGTAGTTGCTGTGTTCTTGTGGGGTCGTGGATGTCAACTTGTCCCTGTTTTACGGCCGGTTACACTTCCTGATGTCAATCCTATGTATTCATATATAATGCGTGTTTTTACGGCTGTGGTGGTTGGTAGTGTGGTGTGTGCTATGAATTTGAATAGGAGTGTGTTGGAACAAACACAAAAAGCAAGTCCCTGAGCCAGGGGTATTAATAAGACGCGGCTAAGATCCCGGCCTGGCCGTAATTGAACCCATGATCGTCTGAGCCGAAGGTGATTTGTTCGTCGGATGCAGACGTTAAGCCTTGAATAGACCCCTAGGTGTAATTCGATAGGATTAGAACTAGACTAGGTGGTAACCTCTCCCTAACCGATTATAATCAACATCCCACTTCCAGACGCGCAGGTCACCAATGGGTGTCAAATAGAAAGGCCTGCACCAGGCGAGCCGAGCATGTCCTCGGACACTCCCGGCACTGAAAACATAATGAAGTGCCAAATGGACTGCTAGGTTTGAACCAGTGATCTTCGGATTCGGAGTCGGACACTACTACAGATCCACTAATATATCATCTATATAGCGACTACTGGTAGAGGTACGTATGTTAACAAAATAACGTCTTCGCCTTCGTCTTAGCGGCATAAGGGGAGTGTACGGAAAAATACTGAAGGAAGAGTTCATTGCGAGCGTGAACAACTGCCTTATGTTAATTTTCCTGCTCTTCCGGATTAGACGCATTTTTTATGATGAGAATCTCGAGTCCGTGCCATGTATAATAGCCATTCATCACTGGAGAGTGCATTAGCCGTAGTGCAAGACGACACACGCGAGGCCACATTTACATCGGCAATCCCGGAGCTCTACAATAATACAGCACACTTGATCATTCTTAAGTCAGAAATGTGCTCGTCTTAACAGCGTACAGCCTACACATTGCTAAAGCACATACATACATACATACATACATACATACATACATACATACATACATACATACATACATACATACATACATACATACATACATACATACATACATACATACATACATACATACATACATACATACATACATACATACATACATACATACATACATACATACATACATACATACATACATACATACATACATACATACATACATACATACATACATACATACATACATACATACATACATACATACATACATACATACATACATACATACATACATACATACATACATACATACATACATACATACATACATACATACATACATACATACATACATACATACATACATACATACATACATACATACATACATACATACATACATACATACATACATACATACATACATACATACATACATACATACATACATACATACATACATACATACATACATACATACATACATACATACATACATACATACATACATACATACATACATACATACATACATACATACATACATACATACATACATACATACATACATACATACATACATACATACATACATACATACATACATACATACATACATACATACATACATCTTCCTTATAGACTGTTATGTCTACAAGTCTCTTTGAATTATCTCAACATCTCCACAATCCTCTATTTAAAATTTTCTTTGTGGCCTGGTATAGGGGCTGCCTGGCCGAGGCGGTAAAGGCGTGCTCGGTTCGCCCGGAAGGACGTGAGTTCGAATCCCCGTCAGAAAGTCGTAAAACTTAAAAAACGAGATTTCCACTTCCGGAGGTGCACATAGCTCTGAGGTTCACTCAGCCCACACCAAAAATGAGTACCAGATTAAATCCTGGGGGCAAAGGCGGCTGGGCGTAGAGCTAATCACTCTACCCCATCACGTGCCGCGGTTAACAATGGTGGAAGCCATTACCTTCCACTCCTCCAAGGGCCTTCATGGCCTGTACGGAGGTGACTTTGTCTTTGTCTTTGTGGCATGGTATAGTTCCAGACTTTTCATTATTAAAAATATGAAAACTGTCACTAAATATCATCCCTTAGGTCTCCCTCTGCTTCTTTTGGCCTCCATGACAGAGTTCATTATTCTCGTTTCCTCCTCCATTCGCTTCACGTAACCCCTCCATCTCAGCCGGCTTATGAATGAAGATTCACGTAAATTATAGACTTCATTCTTGACTTAGCCTTTACATTTTAATCACGATTACCCACCTGCCACTGTTCTCATCGCTACCAACAACCATTCTCACTACTTTTACGTCTGTTACCTCCATCTCCAACTTGTGAATACCATATCTTTAGTCTACATAGTTTTCAGTCCCATACAGCAAAGCTGGTCTGAAAACACACCGATGTGAAGATAGTAGTGGTCCGAAATTATATTTTAGTAGTATTTTTTTCGAATGGTATCTCTGTATACACCATAACACTGTTAAATTCACATTTAATCATGGTGTTAGGAAGAGTTCTCGTCGAGAAAATTCCACTGTCACCACACTTGCCGCAGTTCAAAGGCCAACACCTAGAGACAAAGGTTTAAAGAGCGCACAGCAGAGTTAAAACAATATGTAGCAATCTCTCAACTATTATTCGTACTATGAATACAACTGGAATCTCTTCCAAATATTAAATTCTTTGTTTATAGCCGTGTGTTTTATATCTGAGAAGTTGTTACATTTTGATCAGCGAATATACTAAGATAGAGACCGTGTTATTATTGTTCATTGTTCACGTAAATCCATCACATTATGCGCGTTGGGGGGAGGGGTGCTGCTTATGGCTACTGCTTCTACTAACTGTTTTCATTCCTCCCCCGAAGGGGGAGGCGGGCCTCTTCGACGGTAACGCCGTCTCTCCGGCCAGGAGATGTGCGGAGAAGGTGAGAGAGTTGGTGTCCGTGGCCTATGTTAGGAACTGTTGCGGCATTCGCCTTAGTGCAGGAGAATGGAAAGCACGGAAAACCATTATCAGGACAGCCGACGGTGGGACCAGTCCTTCTCCATCTCCCAAATACAGAGGCGTAGAGCCACGGTAGATCCGTGAACACCCCTCCTCTGCTCGGTTGGTCGGTCGGAGTGCAGAGTGCCGCGGCCACTTTCGGGTCGAGACCCCACTCTGAATCTGACCTAAAGAGATCGTCAAGTTATGACACCGAAACGTTATTGGAGTTGTAAAATGAGATAATTAGCTGTTTTAGTTATTACAGCCCTCCCAGATTGTCTTCCATGAACAACAACAACAAGAACAATATTTGTATTAATTACTTGATCATAAATTTGGTAATGAAGTTTGTGTATTCTCACTTTAAAGACATCTATACAAATGCCCTGTCATCTCGCCATAACATTCTTATGTGAACCTTACGGCCATGTTCCCGAACATAACCCGCCTCGATCTTTGCTGGTGGTGTTGATTATTGATTTAAGGGTAAGTATTAATAAACAAAGTGGCTCCCTAGCCGTGGTTGTTAAGGCGTGCTTGGTTCACCTGGAAGGACGTGGGTTCGATTCTCTGAGAGGAAGTCGAAATATAAAAAAATAGATATTTCCACGCAGCCCTGAGGTTCATTCAGCCTGCTCCGAAAGTGAGTGGCAGGTTAATTCCTGGGAGCAAAGGTGGTGTAGATCTGACCACTCTTTCCCATTTAGCGCCGAGGTTACAGAAGACGGAGGCTTGACCTCCCACTCCTCCAGGACGTACATGTCCTGTTCGGAGATAGATTTTATATAACTAAACAAGGAACTTGAAAATAGGGGCAATGAGTATGGTATGAAAATTAGCCTCTCGAAGACTAAATTGTTGTCAGTAGGTAAGAAATTCAACAGAATTGAATGTCAGATTGGTGATACAAAGCTAGAACAGGTCGATAATTTCAAGTATTTAGGTTGTGTGTTCTCCCAGGATGGTACCATAGTAAGTGAGATTGAATCAAGGTGTCGTAAAGCTAATGCAGTGAGCTCGCAGTTGCGATCAACAGCATTCTGTAAGAAGGAAGTGAGCTCCCAGACGAAACTATCTTTACATCGGTCTGTTTTCAGACCAACTTTGCTTTACGGGAGCGAAAGCTGGGTGGACTCAGGATATCTTATTCATAAGTTAGAAGTAACAGACATGAAAGTAGCAAGAATGATTGCTGGTACAAACAGGTGGGAACAATGGCAGGAGAATACTCGGAATGAGGAGATAAAGGCTAATCTAGGAATGAAGTCGATGGATGAAGCTGTACGCATAAACCGGCTTCGGTGGTGGGGTCATGTGAGGCGAATGGAGGAGGATAGTTACCTAGGAGAATAATAGACTCTGCTATGGAGGGTAAGAGAAGTAGAGGTAGACCAAGACGACAATGGTTAGACTCGGTTTCTAACGATTTAAAGATAAGAGGTATAGAACTAAATGAGGCCACAACACTAGTTGCAAATCGAGGATTGTGGCGACGTTTAGTAAATTCTCAGAGGCTTGAAGACTGAACGCTGAAAGGCATAACAGTCTATAATGATAATGTATGTATGTTTGTATGTATGTATGTATGTATTATGTATGTATGTATGTATGTATGTATGTATGTATGTATGTATGTACAGTGGCGGTCAAAATAATAGAGCCACCTCTATTGACGAGGTTAAGAACTAGGATATCTTTTAGTTTGCAAAATCTCTACGAGTGCTGTGTTGTCAGTCCCTTTTAGACAATATCAGGGAAGACGTCGCTGCTGTCTGTAGTCGTGCGAAAGGAAGCGTTTGAGCTAGACGTTCGAAAAGAGGCATAAAGGTAAGAATCTTATGGGTCAAAATAATAGAGCCGTTTTACAGAAGTCCCGTTCAAATTGATTTTTTGCAGTTGTTTTGGGGGCTAGCGATATTATTTGTCAACAAACCTCCACTCAATATTATTTTGTATGTAAACTGACGTTTGGTTTTGTTTACATTCTTCCAGATGGGCAGAGCAGAGCATACAAGTGATGATGGTCGTATAGTAATGTTTCGGATGTTCAAAAGTGGGATATCCATGAATCAAATAGCCAAAGATTTACACGTTTTGCGAAAACGAGTCCAGAACGCCATTAGACTGGCAAAACAAACAAAGCCGCAGGTGGGGAACAGGGGGCGACCTCGTGTAACTACTCCTCGAGTAGACAGACTCATCACTAGCGAAGTAAAGAAACCCATTTTTGTCTCCACCACGAGTGAAAGCCATTTTGTTTAGCGACAAAAATGATGTTCAACCATCAACTTCAACGATTCAAAGACGACTGAGATCCGCAAAATTGAATGGGCGCATTGCGAGACAGGAGCCACATGTTTCAAAAGCTAATGTTCGGAAAAGGTTGGCCATCGCCCGGAGAAATGAACACAAACCCAATATTTGGTGGAGGAACATCCTTTGGTCCGATGAATCCAAGTATAATAGGTTTGCCTCAGACGGAAAAGTCTATGTGCGCCGCCCACCAAACCAGGAATTTAATCCCAAGTACACTTTAAAAACTGTGAAATACGGTGGCGGAAGTGTTACGGTATGGGAATGTTTTTCATGGTATGGGCTTGGTCCAATACACCGTATCAACGGCATAATGAACGCAGAAATGTACAACGACATTTTAGCAAATGTGATGCTGCCTTATGCTGAAGAGGAAATGCCGCTGAAATTGAAATTTCAGCACGATAACGAACCAAAGCATACTGCAAGGATCATAAGGCAGTTTTTGCAATATCACCATATCGAAGTATTAGAGTGGCCACCTCAATCCCCTGACGCATCATCCATCGAGAACTTATGGGAGATCGTAGACAAGAGAATTGACCGCTCAAAAGCTACGTCTTTAGATAAACTTTGGGAAGAAATCCAGAGAGCCTTGTAGGCTATGCGATCAGCAGCGACGAATGCAGGCAATTAGCCGACTCTATGGGTAAGAGGTGCAGGGAAATCCTCAAAAATAAGGGTTACACCACGAAGTACTAATGCACTCCTATGCAAAAACGACTGTTCCTGTAAATTTCATAAGACTTAGATCAAGTACAAAATATTTGTTCAATTGGATCTATTTTTTTGACCCTGTGGTCTGGTATTATTTTGAATATTATTGATTAGTTTCAGTTGTGTTATCTATATAACTGACTGTGGTACAATGTGACTCTGTTGTAATGGTTCCTGTACAACGTAAAATTTTGTTTCCATCATAGTACAAACATGTCTAGTAATAAATTTGCACTTTATTCTAAACCTTTGCCAGGTGGCTCTATTATTTTGACCACCACTGTATGTAAACAATCACAGGAAAAAATGGAAAAGTTCCACCCTTGGAAGAACGATATAAAAGTAAGGCAGGGGCCACAAAGACTTCCTAGGCCTCGCAAAAATCGGGGTGGCAGGAAACAAGAGTTGACGAAGTCGGATGTTTCAAAATGACTTCGCTGTTAGCTTCGTTGAACTTTGGTAAGGAATATAGCTCAAGTGTCAAGAGTTATTCCTACACCGGTAATACACACCACAATATCGCAAATAATTCTGATGTTTCCATGTAAGTGTTGCACGGTGCTGATGATCATGTATGCCCCTATCCCCAATATCAAAAGATATTTCTCATCATCGTAGAGGTAGAGTGTCGGCCTCGCGGGTTCAAACGTGAAGAACGGGAAAAAGTCCTTCGAGACTCCATGTTCTACGATGTCGGCAATGTTGTAAGTGATCTCTGGTGACACATTTGGTATTTTCCCAACAAAATTAATTAAAGCTCACCCAACAGAAACCCATTTATTTGCCTTCTGGTAGAGTAACACGTAAATTGACACTCAGGCAGCCTAAATGGCATCAAATGGCCGATACCATATTATTATTATTATTATTATTATTAATTATTATTAATTATTATTAATCTAGAAATACGTGACAGACCTTTCCGTGCTTCGGTAGTCAAGACTTCATTCCATGACGTGGTTGTAGACTGGAACCATCTTCAGTAGCTTCTAGCAAGGAATTGATAAAAATTTCCTCCTCCCGTCTGAAAATTGTTCAAGTAATATTTTTCTTCGCGGAATATGAAATACATTTTTCTCTCATATTGGAAGGCTTAACGGAAATGAAATTACAAACGTGGCAGGAAGAGATACTTAGAGTGACAGAAAGACAGGTACGAGCACGCATGCAGAAAGAACTAGAGAGGAAATATGAGCGTAGCGCAGAAACTGACAGGGAGGTAACTGAATTGTACAGTGCGGAGGTAAGAAGAGTCCACATACCTGGGGAAATTCGAACTGGAATAATAGAGTTACCTGGACTGACGATTGGTGCAAGCGACACGATTGATATCAACATGATTTCGGGATCACCAGCACCACGATACAAAGAAAAAAATATCTTTGACTGTCCTTGGAGGACCAATCGCCACATTGCGGAACAAGCTTTTTATTCCTTCCAGATCATTATAGCCTGTATATCATTATTCTAGCTTATTTTGGGAATAGGCAGTTTAAATAATGGAGGATGTAGGTAAAATCATTCGTCTGTGACCCTTAGAAGTGAATACGTTGTCTGAACTGTCACTCGCATTAAAATTGGAGCTCGCCAGGTGAACTAAGAATTCACTTATCTAAAGAAAATTTCAAAATAACGGGTAAACTGTTTGTCATATCTAAGAAAAATAATAATAATGAAATAAATAAATACCGAGCTCCGCAATCCATACACTAGGAAGTAATAAATAAATAAAGTCAAGGTCATGCGCCGAACAAATCCTGAACCTCAAGACCATCATCACTTACAAAAACCTAAGCGCCTCACCCTACGTGGCAACATTTGTTGACTTTCAGAAGGCCTACGATTCAGTAGATAGAGAGTCACTCTTCCAGGCACTTGCTGAACTGGGACTAGATAAGAAAACCTTGAATCTAGTGAAAGCAACTCTTACGAACACTACAGCCAGAATCAAATTCAGAGGGGAACTGTCCCAGAGATTTGAGATCAAAACAGGTGTTAGACAAGGGGATGGCCTATCTCCAATCCTCTTTAATTGCCTACTTGAAAAAGTCATTCGTGAGTGGACGAAAATGCTAAAGGATGACTCTGGATTGAGAATTGGCTACAAGAAAGACAAGTTAACAGTCAACTGTTTAGCCTTCGCAGACGACCTTACACTCCTGGCATCCAGTGTGGAGGAAGCTATCCATCAACTATCCCCTCTCGACCACAAAGCAGCTAAAGTAGGGCTGAAGATCGCCATCAACAAAACACAGTTTATCACCAACATCAAAGATGCACCAAAATCAATCCCACTGGGGGACAAAACAGTACAAAGGACTAACTCCTTCAAATACCTAGGAGAATGGATAACCCCAAACATGAATGAAGATCAGGCCATGAACAGCAGATGCATCAAATTGGAAAATGCCTACCACCTATGTAAGAGTATGTACAAATCCAAATCCCTCTCCCTTAACCTCAAAATCAGGCATTACACTACTGTAGTGAGATCGTCAGTACTATACGCCTCAGAATGCCTAAACATGGTAAGAAAAGGGCAACTTAGAAAACTGGAGCTGAAGGAAAGGAAGATCCTGAGAAAAATCATGGGCCCTATTAAAGAAGAAGGCAAGTACAGAATCAAGCACAACAACGAACTGTACCAACAATTGGAGAGCATTACAACATCTATGAGGAAGAGGAGATTGAACTTCTACGGCCATGTCATGAGAATGGTCAATCAGAGGCTCACCTCCAGAATCTTCCACACCATCTCTAGAGGGAAAGCGAGTAATGCCAAGTGGGCAAGACTCGTCAGAAAAGACCTTCAATAATTGGACATTGCTCCCAGTGAAATTTATGACAGGAATAGGTACAGAACGTTGATCAGAACATCAAACTCTCTCCAGTCACTAACAGAAAAAACAATACGTCCGGGAGGAGGTGTGAAATGGACTCAGGAGCGAAAAGACATTCACAGTGCAAGAATGAAGGAGTACTGGTCAAAGAAGAAAGCTGCTAGAGATAAGAACCACGTGGTCCGTAGCAGGCCCAAACGGAACTAAAAAATAAATAAATAAATAAATAAATAAATAAATAAATAAATAAATAAATAAATAAATAAATAAATAAATAAATAAATAAATAAATAAATAAATAAATAAATAAAGGTCCGCAGTTATTCAACTGGTACCGTATATATTAGACAAATAAGAAAATTAATTATAGAAACTTTGATCTCCCAACTGCATAACTGTTCTGTGGGGGAATTGATGAATTCCCTTTTCCATTGCTGGCGCAGTGCTCAAGAGGCTCCCCTAATGTAAAACCTTTCCCCCACATGCAAGCTTTGCTTCAGGATCCACCGGACCTTAAAATGCAGATTGGATCTGCATAGTTCAACCCTTGTGAGGATTATAATCATTCACTGTCACTGGAATTGGTTATTAATTGAAAAGAAAACAGAAAAATCAAATGATATGTTGCAGGCCAATTACCTTGCTATGAAATACAACCCTCTCAAACACATATTATGTGCAAGTAGCCATGGGAGCTGATTGATTCTCTTAAGGCCAGTTTCCTATGACATAAACTCCTAAATTAGTTCCTGATTCACTCTCTCCTCAATCAGTTACAGAAATGCTTCATTGCTAATTTCCGGGACGTTCATGGAAAGATGTTCTGGTCAGCTAGACTGGGGTAAACATGGTTTGTCCAATCTTCCTCGCTAATCAGAATAGGAATTGAAATTCAGTTACGAAGGGATATAGCCCTCACGTAGCACAGTGCACACACATTTAATTGTCACTAGATTCGAAATACAGATAGCAAAGGATCTCAAACTTTACCAAATAAATGTAATGAAATTATTCCTTACTGGAACTTATCTTTATTGGTTGAATGACCATACGGTGTATATGTAATGAGGGATGGCACTTCACTGATGAACTGGCAGTGGTGAGTGGAATTAATGACTCATAGATACGGAACCGTGTTCCGTAACAAAGATAAAAAAATGAAATAAACGAATCTAATACTGTAGCATCGAGAATCAAAAATGAACCAGAATTGTTGAGAGAGATCCTACACAAAAATGATACAACTTCCAGGAAATTGTGATCACCGAACACGTTTGCACAGATGCTAAACTTAGGAGTAGAGTGTTTGTGTCAGAGATCACTATATTTCAGGGGAGAACCCACTTTTGTTATTACTAACAGGTTTAATGTTAACTCTACTTAATGTAAGTTTATGTATGTATGTATGTATGTATGTATGTATGTATGTATGTATGTATGTATGTATGTATGTATGTATGTATGCCTACCCCTCAGCCCGGTTCCTGATGCGATGTTGGGACAAAGGGATATGAATTTATATGGCATGTTTTTACGGCAGGATGCCCTTCCTGGTTGAGGGTATATTGGATTTAATAATAGCAATAAAAAATAACAACAGAAGGGTTCTTGACACCATTCCAGGATAGAGTCATAAACACCTGTAACTGCCGAAAATATGTCTTAAAGGAAAAAGTGAACGGCAGGTAAGGAGAAAATAGCTGAGACGGTGGAGTATATTGTGGATGCATGTAAGGCCATGGCAGGTATAGGCTACTGTAGAATATACTCGTCGGCATGATAAAGCGACGAAAATTGTGCACCAAGAACTAGGAATCAAGTCGGGACTTATAGATGAGAAAAGCCCATATCGTGAGAACAGACCATCTGAGATATTCGAAAATAAAAAGTTCAAGCTATACTGGAATAGATCTTTGCAGGCAAACAGGACCATAACATCAAACAGACCCGATATTGTCCTTCTTGGCAGCAAACACCTCAAAACCGATCTTCTGGATGTGACGGTCCCTTCAGATCACAATGTCCACCAGACCTATGTCCAGAAGATTGAAAAGTACACCGACCTCGCAGAAGAAGTTCGAAAACTGTGGGAAAATGACCTGGCAACAGTGAGACCTTTAGTCATCTCCACCACAGAACTTGTGCACAATAATATGCAACAACACCTGCAGGGTCTGGACATCGCCTATACACTAAAGCTGTCATTCTGAACACATGCAGCATGACAAGGACTTTCCTATCACAGCAGTCGAGGTCGGGAGAAACTGACAATAGTCCGTCTCCTGATAGGTGAACCGCCTCGGCGAGTGAAATATGAATAATAATAATAATAATAATAATAATAATAATAATAATAATATTAATAATAATAATAATAATAATAATAATAATAATAATAATAATAATAATAGCCATGAAGGGACTCTCAGATTTGGAAAAGAAAGAAAAGGAGGTTCCTTAGAAAGATTCCTGGACCCAGAAAATCGTCAGACAAGTTTACGTTTTGCATGAGACCAAACCAAGAACTATACCAACAATTTGATAACATCACCACCACAATGAAAAAGAGGAGATTGACATTCTACGGACATATTAAAAGGATGGGATCAGAGAGACTCGCCAACAGGATCCTCACCTTCCAGGAGAATAAGAAGACACAAGTCCCATGGGTAAAAGAAGTCCACCGAGAATTAGAAAAGTGTGACCACGGCGAAGATATAACAAACAGAAAAATCTTCAGGCAGAGAGTTGCGGAGGTGAAGGACCTAGCTGATGAGAAAACGAGGAAGAATAGAGTATTCTCGGCAGAAGAACGAGCACGAGCAAGCCAACGGATGAAGGAATACTGGCGAAAGAGGAAGGAGAAAGAACTTGAGAAAGCAATGGAAGTTGCGTAATCGTAGCCCATAGATGGCTGAAACGATAGCAATAATAATAATAATAATAATAATAATTGTTACGGAGATATCCGTGGTAGGTAGAGGTGAAAGAAGGTGCGGGTGTGAATGGGTTTCAAGCTACGAAATTAACGTGCAATGTAAAATTAATTTAAAATTTAACTAGGTTATATTTTCTTTTCAAAAACAAGAGATAACAATCATAACAGGTACAGAGTAGCAAAAATGTAGGTACAATATTACTGGATTCGGGCTCAGTGCCCTTACTTCATAACTCTTGGGCAATCAGCCCCGCCTTACTCCAAAAAAAAATTTTAGCCAAGGGGCAGAAAACCCCATTCATGCCCAGGAGCACTGGCTCCAAACATTACACATAAAGCCTGCACGAGGCATACAGAAACAAATTTCAAAGAGCGATCCGCTCTCAAAATTGTAAGCCTATCACAAGGCCACACCAAACTCTACCTTCAAGCTGTCCTCTAAGGACGTATTCACAGGGGTAAAATACCCAACCTACTGAGGTCTATTACATGAAAAGAAGGTTGATTACATGACCTCTAAAATAACAATTTGAGAGGAGGCGAACTTGCACTCCTAATACACTTTGTTTTTAAAACCTAATCTGGCTCTGGGCCACTAACGCAAGGGCTAATCCCATACTACAGAGGTGACTTAGAGAAGAACACTTTACATTACATAAACGAAGAATAGTTTGAGAAAATAAGTTCACCTCAAAACAAATGTGAGTGGGAGCTCGAGAGGGTTAGCACTCTCTATCCCAATATGTAGCTTTACAAGAAAAAGATGAAAAGAGTAATTACATTTTAGGAGAAGGTTACATGATGGAAATGCTTCGAACCCGCCGCGAGTGTTAAACTGCCGACCTAGCAAGAAAAGAAGTTATAAATAGGCCATTACCTGGTGTTGAACGGCTGAAGAAGAAAGAGGCGCTTCCCGCCTCCTGCTATGTACTAAATACACTGAAAGATGGAACAGAAGTGGCCTGGAGACCCTAAAATCAGCAGTTTATATCCTCTCGCGGAAGATTCTAGGCGTTAGGGGAAATAAAACACCCTCCCTCAAAGTTTTTATTGGCTAGGGAAAAGAAACCCCTACATAGAGGAAGAAGAAACACATTATTGGTGGAAAATTAATAAAGAAATTCGGGATTGGCTAGATCCAAAATAAGGGGAAAAAGAGGGGTATACAGCCAACTTAAACCATGACAGAAAGAAATTTAACAAAGAACAAACTCTTGAAATAAAAATTTCTCCAACAAAATAGTTCTTTGATTTCGCACTAGGTTGCACTATTGTAATTCTTCAGTAGTGTCCTCTAGAAGAGAAAGTTCACACTTCTTACTTCAAGCGAA
Organism: Anabrus simplex; assembly: GCF_040414725.1. Classification (NCBI taxonomy): domain Eukaryota; kingdom Metazoa; phylum Arthropoda; class Insecta; order Orthoptera; family Tettigoniidae; genus Anabrus; species Anabrus simplex. Next base: position 30,192,040 of record NC_090271.1, read on the forward strand.
ACAAAAACACATCAAAAGTGACACAGTTCAAAAACTCAAAATTTTCCACGTGGTGACATCTTCTGAGAAAGTAGAGAATTAATAGAATAGATAAAGTTCAACCTTCCTCCAGAAGAGGAGTTTCAACTGGCGCAACTTTTAAATAAACGGTGTAGAGGTGTACCGCCCGGTACAGACCTCCCCCCCCCAAAAGTTCCTCCAGGGGTGACACATGAAATCAGTTTGAAACAAAGTCCAAGTAATGATGTTGATACGAAGATAGATAGCAGAAGCATTTACAAGATTTCTTAATTCAGTTTCAAAATGTTGTTGTTGCAGGTGAATGAAAGTCTTTATGTTTGTAGAATTTGAATTTCTGAAGATAAACTTTTAATACTTAAAGGTGAAGAAAAATTTTGCAATGTCCACCAAATATTGTTGTTGAATTCCCAAGTGTAGTTATTGCTTATGGTGACTGTCCATGTAGTTGATGTAGATTGAGTCGGATGGCCAGACCGGCCGTTGCAGCTTGCGTCCAACGGAGGCCGCTCGGACCCCTCAAGTACCCTGAGATACCGCTCGCCCGCACTATGAGGGGAGCAGAGGTGTTGAAGTACGCCGCGCCCGCGGTGAACAGATACAGGCTGCGGGCATGTAGCAGGTCGTGCGCCGCACATCAGCCTTGGCCGGGAGGAGAGCTCCGGCTCGCCGTGCACATGTCGTCCTCGCTGGAGAGGAGGGGGCCCATCCCCCTCCCCAGTCGCTGCACGGCGCTGCGCGGCTGCGGGGGCGCTGAAACATTAAAGCTAGGCGGCAGAATTGTGTTGGACAATCATCTTCTTTGAGGGTACAGGCTTGTGGAGAGGTTGAGGGGCCAGCGGCGTGTAGATATCCATGGCATTTACTATTATGAAGCCACAGTGTAAGGTGGAGCAGGAGACGGGAGCGTGGTAATGGCCGTGGCAAGAACAGGATGGCAGTTTAACGGGTCGGGGCAGGTTTTACACAAGGCTTACATCTAAAACCAAAATATTACAGAAGGGGCAGAATGCCTTAAAAGTGAAACTCAAAAAAAAAAAATATAACCTTCATATCCTTTCAAAATAGTATGAAGCAAGTTAACACAGAAATTACACCGGTTTCACCTGGGACAGGTGAACTCTAAATATCCTCTCGGTGGCTGGATTACTTAGCAATAAGGTAACCGGCGTAAGAAAATCGAGAATGATACAAGGCCCATGAAATCTGGGGGCAAGCTTGCCCGCGGGAACAAAATTTTTGACCATAACCTGGTCACCTACCTTCAAAGTGGTGGGTCTCCGTCCACGATCATACCTTTCCCTAACCTTTTCATGAGACACTTTAAGATTGGCTTTAGCCTTCTTCCAAAGATCTTTAATGTTATCCGGATCTATTGTCTCGGGTAGAATGTCATTCAAAGACCAGAGGTTAGAGAGCGGCGAGTTGGGAACAAACTTGAACATCAAAGAAGCTGGAGTAAACTTGTGAGATTCATGAACCGCCGAATTCAAAGCAAAAGCTATCCAATGCAGGGACGTGTCCCACCTAGAATGATCTTCATGATGATAGGCAATGAGTGCGGACCTGAGATTACGGTTAACCCGTTCAGCCAGAGATGGTTGAGGGTAATAAGCAGAAGTAGTTACATGAGAGATGGACAAGTCAAAACAGAATTTACGAAATAAATTTGATGTGAACGCCTTAGCATTATCAGATACAATATATTGACACGGACCAAAAGAAGCAAAAATAGAATTTAAGCAAGTAATGGTTGACTGAGCGGTAGCCAGCTTAGTCGGAAATAACCAGGAAAATCTTGTAAAACCATCTACACACACAAAGATGAACTTGTTGGCATTACCCTTTGACTGGGGGAAGGGTCCCACATAATCAATATACAGGCGTTCCATGGGGCGCGACGCTTGATGCGAAGACAAAAGGCCTACCTTGGTGGACATGGTGGGTTTACTAAGCAAACAAGATTTACAAGCTTTTACAAGTTCACGGATTTCACCGTCCATACCTTTCCAAATGAACATTTCACGAATTTTTTCACGGGTTTTAAAGATTCCAAGATGCCCTCCTAATGGGGTCTCATGATAATACTTGAAGATCATAGGCACAAGAACCGCTGGCACGACAACCTTCATCATCTTATCATGCCTCGATGGGCAACATAAAACACCATTCCTCAGAACATAAGGGACGACATGTTCCCCAGAAGAAAGGGTTTCCATTATCGGACCCAGCGTCGGATCTTCACGTTGGTATTTCTCGATATCCCTAAAGAGCATGGGAGCATCTGTTAGGATGGCATTAACCTCCGATAGTATGGACTCGGAAGGTGATGAACTGTCGACAGGTTCATGGGTCTCGACGTCGTTAGAAAACATACGGCTGAGTCCATCAGCAACAACATTTTCGGTACCTCTGATATGTCGTACATCAAATTGGAAGGCAGAAATACGGATGGCCCAACGGGCTATACGACCAGTACGACGCGGTCTACCTAAGACCCAGCTTAAGGCTTGGTTATCTGTCTCCAGGTCGAATTTGATATGTTCCAGATAGAGACGGAACTTTTCTAAGGCGAATAAGACTGCCAACCCTTCGAGCTCATAGATGGAATACTTGGCTTCTTGAGCCGATAGAGTCCTAGATGCATAGGCGATGGGACGCCTCCCTAGTTCAGTCTCTTGAAGAAGGACTGCAGCTACAGCTGACGACGACGCGTCCGTTTGGACGATGAATTTCTTCGAGAAATCAGGCATAGCAAGTACAGGGGCATTACAGAGAGCTAATTTAAGATCTTCGAAAGCGGCTTGTTGAGAAGGTCCCCACTCGAATTTGATGCCTTTCCTACGAAGAAGGTTTAAGGGCGCCGCTCTATTAGCAAAGTTAGGAATAAACTTCCTGAAGAAATTCACCATACCAATGAATCTAGCGATACCTTTGATGTCCTTAGGAGGTTTAAAATCACGGATGGCCTGTGTTCTAGAATGATCGACAGCTACCCCATCGGGTGACACAATATGCCCTAGGAATGACATAGAGGGCTTAGCAAAGGCAACCTTGGACAACTTAACAGTTAACCCAGCCTTACGAAGGCGATTGAGAACTTCTCGCAAATGATCTAGATGTTCTTCAAAGGTTTCGGAAAATACGACGACATCATCCAAGTAGTGATATAAGTACTCAAATTTGATGTCGGAAAAGACCCTATCTAGTAGCCTAGTGAGCACAGCTGCCCCCGTGGGGAGCCCGAAAGGCACGCGGTTGTATTCGTATAAGTTCCAGTCCGTGGCAAACGCTGTAAGATGTTTAGACTCTTCGGCAAGGGGAATTTGATTATAGGCCTGATTCAAGTCCAAGATGGTGAAGAACTTGGCCTTACGAAACCATGAAAAGCAAGAATGAAGGTCGGGAAGGGGCACAGATTGCAACACCACCTTCCGATTGAGAGCCCTGTAATCAATGACAGGCCTGAAGCCTCCTTGGGGTTTCGGGACTAGAAAAATAGGCGAAGAATACGCTGACTTAGAGGGCCTAATAATACCATCCTTCAACATCTGATCGATGATTTCTTTCAGAGCCTTCATTTTAGGTGGAGATAGCCTATACGGTGGAAAACGGACAGGAATCGAATCCGTGACCTCAATTTTGTATTCAATAAGGTCAGTAACACCAAGAGTATCAGAGAACACCTCGGGAAACGACTGACACAGTTTCCGAATACTATCAGCCTGCTCCTCAGGTAGATGTCTAAGGTCTAACAACATCTCATCCTGGGTAGGCGAAATAGATGAACATGATACAGAATTACACTTTAACAAGGGAATTCTACAATTGGACGCAAATTTGAATGTGCACGACCTACTCTGGAGATCGAGCACAAGACCAGTGTGAGAAATGAAGTCCGCTCCCAATATGATGGGGCAAGACAAGTGCTTGGCCACAACCAATTTGATCTTCCATGTAAATTTAAAAACCCGAATTTTGACATGTAAGGAACCTAGAATTTCTAATGGAGATGAATTAGCCGAAACATATTTAACAGGAGATGAGTCATAGTCAGGGAGTTTACAAACAGATTTCAATTTAGAATACCAATCAGCCGAAATAATGGAACAAACACTGCCTGAATCTAAGAGAGCTGTTATAGGCTCGTTATTTAACTCAATCTTAAGAAAAGGAACAGGTGCGGGGGTATCCGCCGCAATCCTAAGACACTCTTTAGGGCATTCAAAAGATGAATTTGAAGGCTGGTCGTTCTCTGCATTTACAACCTGTTTACTAGGGGCTAAGTCTCGGGAAGATGGATTAGTCGGCTCAGCCGACGCCACTAGTCACTTTTTATTATTGGCATAGCTGGAATTTGCACCAGAAGTTGAGCAGGAGGGGGTGCTATTTGAGTTTGGGCAATTCTTGGCGATATGTGAGAAGGCCCCACACTTAAAACAGCCTTGTGATGACCCTGCTCCATTCCTTGTCCCACTTGACTTGATCAGAGGACACTTATTCCGCAGATGGTCAGGCGACCCGCAAGCATAACATTTACGGGGATTGACTGGTCGGCGAGGTGGAGGCCGAGTGTTACTAAAGGAAGGCGGGGGTTCTTTCGCGACACGCAAAGAATCGGCGTATCTAACTCCTTCCGCTGAGACGGCCAATGCTTCAAGTTCAGAGAAGGTTTGCGGACACGCCGCGAAACACAAATATGACCTGTAGGATGGCGAAAAACCTTCTACAATAGCCTGCACAATCTGATCTTCAGGAAAGTGCAGAGCAAACACCCTAGTGTAGAATTTGATATCTTGAATGAAATCAGCCAAGTTTTCATCCAAGCGCTGTACACGGTAATAGTACTTCTGAATCAGGGAGGACCTGGCCCTAGCCGGGATGAAGTTAGCTAGCAAATGGGCATGGAAATCCTCAATAGATGATTGCTCGGCAATGGCTCTTACGATTTTATCAGAGAGAATACCAATAGCATACGGATAGATAATTTGCAAAATTTGACATGGCGAAAGAGAAAAAACAAGAGCATGATACTGAAATTCCACTAGAAATCTTAAAAATGAAATTACATCACTGGTGGTGTTGACGGAAAACTTAGAGATACCTCTAAGCAACATTGCCAATGGATGAGGCAAGCTACTGAACCCAGGTGACATAGTCGTTAAAGGTTTCAATGGCAAAGAAGTTAATTCAGAGCGGATGTTACCCAATGACGCACGGCGTTCAGATTCGTTGTTCGATGGGGCAGAGATAGTTTGAGCAGCAACGGTTATCCTATTGACTTCTCCCTGAGGAGGCTCTTCCTCGTTACCTACATTCACCGTGGCGGGTTGATCAGTTTTGGGAGGAACTTCGCCGGTTAGCAATTGAGTGACCTTATTAGACAATTCAGAAATAGTTTCAAGGAGCGTATTAGCGTCCTTCCTCTGAACGTCATTCACCTTTAGAGACAACAGATCATTAACTCTATTTGCAAAGTGATACAGCCTGCCTTGCACACGCTTAATTTGATTAGGAGACGGATCGTTTTCATCAAAAAAGCTGACTACAGATGCTAGCCCAGTAATATTCTCGACGATCGTGGAAAGAGAGTCATCAATTTCTTTCTCTCCCAAATTGGGGATGGAAATGGGCAAATCAAGGGACTCTCTAAGCTTGTTGGTGTCGATTGCAACCGTGCCTCCAGATTGCACATTTCTGATAGTTAACTCGTATATCAACTCCTCTTTGCGCAAGTAGTTAAGGAGGAGAACATCGCGAGGGCCGGGCATGATGACAGAACAATTTTGAAAAACTCAAAAAATTCCAGCAACTGAGAAAATTGTTAGAGTTCGAATCAAAGCAATGTTTAGCCGTCAAAAGGGGCTAAATTGAGACCCATTCAACCACGCTCTGCTACCACTTGTTACGGAGATATCCGTGGTAGGTAGAGGTGAAAGAAGGTGCGGGTGTGAATGGGTTTCAAGCTACGAAATTAACGTGCAATGTAAAATTAATTTAAAATTTAACTAGGTTATATTTTCTTTTCAAAAACAAGAGATAACAATCATAACAGGTACAGAGTAGCAAAAATGTAGGTACAATATTACTGGATTCGGGCTCAGTGCCCTTACTTCATAACTCTTGGGCAATCAGCCCCGCCTTACTCCAAAAAAAAATTTTAGCCAAGGGGCAGAAAACCCCATTCATGCCCAGGAGCACTGGCTCCAAACATTACACATAAAGCCTGCACGAGGCATACAGAAACAAATTTCAAAGAGCGATCCGCTCTCAAAATTGTAAGCCTATCACAAGGCCACACCAAACTCTACCTTCAAGCTGTCCTCTAAGGACGTATTCACAGGGGTAAAATACCCAACCTACTGAGGTCTATTACATGAAAAGAAGGTTGATTACATGACCTCTAAAATAACAATTTGAGAGGAGGCGAACTTGCACTCCTAATACACTTTGTTTTTAAAACCTAATCTGGCTCTGGGCCACTAACGCAAGGGCTAATCCCATACTACAGAGGTGACTTAGAGAAGAACACTTTACATTACATAAACGAAGAATAGTTTGAGAAAATAAGTTCACCTCAAAACAAATGTGAGTGGGAGCTCGAGAGGGTTAGCACTCTCTATCCCAATATGTAGCTTTACAAGAAAAAGATGAAAAGAGTAATTACATTTTAGGAGAAGGTTACATGATGGAAATGCTTCGAACCCGCCGCGAGTGTTAAACTGCCGACCTAGCAAGAAAAGAAGTTATAAATAGGCCATTACCTGGTGTTGAACGGCTGAAGAAGAAAGAGGCGCTTCCCGCCTCCTGCTATGTACTAAATACACTGAAAGATGGAACAGAAGTGGCCTGGAGACCCTAAAATCAGCAGTTTATATCCTCTCGCGGAAGATTCTAGGCGTTAGGGGAAATAAAACACCCTCCCTCAAAGTTTTTATTGGCTAGGGAAAAGAAACCCCTACATAGAGGAAGAAGAAACACATTATTGGTGGAAAATTAATTAAAGAAATTCGGGATTGGCTAGATCCAAAATAAGGGGAAAAAGAGGGGTATACAGCCAACTTAAGCCATGACAGAAAGAAATTTAACAAAGAACAAACTCTTGAAATAAAAATTTCTCCAACAAAATAGTTCTTTGATTTCGCACTAGGTTGCACTATTGTAATTCTTCAGTAGTGTCCTCTAGAAGAGAAAGTTCACACTTCTTACTTCAAGCGAAACAAAAACACATCAAAAGTGACACAGTTCAAAAACTCAAAATTTTCCACGTGGTGACATCTTCTGAGAAAGTAGAGAATTAATAGAATAGATAAAGTTCAACCTTCCTCCAGAAGAGGAGTTTCAACTGGCGCAACTTTTAAATAAACGGTGTAGAGGTGTACCGCCCGGTACAATAATAATAATAATAATAATAATAATAATAATAATAATAATAATAATAATAATAATAATAATAATAATCTTACTGACAGTTTTTCCAATTTATTGGGGTCAGCCTTTTATATGAATTTGGCACAGGTTCACGGTGTATGCCCTTCCTGAGTCAACCCTATACGGAAGGGTGTATTTACTATTGCGTGTTTCTGTGTTGATTAATAATATGGGGTGTTGTGTCTGCTGTGGAAGAACATAATTGTATTAACATGAACACAAAATCCCAGTCCCCGAGCCAGACGAATAAACTATACGCGGTTAAAATCCTCGGCCCGGACGGGAATCGAACTCGGGGGCTTCTGAACCGAAGGCCAGTACGCTGACCATTCAGCGAAGGAGCCGGTTAATAATATATCATCATCATCATCATCATGATCACCATCACCACCATCATCACAATTATTCTGACCACTTGCAAGTGAGCTCCCGGCCAAGGCTTTAATAATATGCAATTTGTTTTTGTTTAGTTATTTTAATGAAGGAAATATATGCCCGCTTATTTTTAGTATTATTTGATAGCAGTGATTTCATTGCGGGCTATGAGGACTTCTACTAGACAGAGAAAGTGCCTCCAGTAGTACACACGGTGGCGCCCCGCTAAGCAGCTTATCAGACAACTCCGCAGGCAAGACTATAGTCGACATGTTCCTCTCTCAAGCTGAGTGAGGAACGAAAATTATTGTAACAAACCAACTCCTAAAGTTCATTCACTATGTGCTTCCGCTGAAGTTGGAGATAAGCTTTCCTCATCACACCCAACTCTAATTCACTCAGAACCGCGTAACAGAAGTACAACTAAATATAAAATAATATTTTCAACGGTACATCATATTGTTAATATTATTGACAATTATGAGGAGGCAGTCTCAACATCTAATCTGTCCATGTATATGAATCGTAAACTCAAACAAAATGTTATCAGATTCATACTCTGTAACTGTACGATCGAATATGTGGATGTAGGGCAAAAATGTATGTCTGAAAGTACACTTTTTAATAAGAATGTCTTTGCATTATGAAGATATTTGATGCCCGACTTTGTAGTGCTGCCAACCCCGGAGGCCCGGTTCGGTTCCCGGCTCTACCACGGAATTTTAAAAGTGGTACGAGGGTTGAAACGGGGGCCACTCAGCCTCGGGAGGGGGTTCACTTCCTTCCTTAGCCATCCTCGAAGTGGTTTTCCGTAGTTTACCACTTCTCTTCCAGACAAATGCCGAGATGGTATCTAATTGAAGGCCACAGCCTTTTCTTTTCCACTTGCTTGTTTATCCCTTCTGATCTTCGCATACCCCTATAAGCTCCCTCCGCCTGGGCGGGGTACTGGTCTTTCTTCTCAGTTGTATACCCCTGACACAAAATCTCACGCTTCAGGATACTGCCCTGGAGGCAGTAGAGATGGGATCCTTCGCTGAGTCTGAGGAAAAGCCAACCCTGGAGGGTAAACGGGTAAAGAAAGAAAGAAAGAAAGAAAGAAAGAAAGAAAGAAAGATATTTGATGCATATCTGTAAATAGATATGGATTTATAACAATGCTACATGACAGAATATAACATTTTTATCATCATCTGTGATATACAAGTCCTTTGTATTTTTGGTGCAAATTAAGCGCACTTAAGTAGTTTACTTTATCACTATTTTTATTAAAGCAGAAAATACAGCGTTAGTGAAGTAGTGTAGATTTTATCTATGAAAAATTAAACATGAAAAGGGAAAAATGTCTTTATCAGCATAGTCCGGCATTCTTTTCAGTAACGGTTGTAATTCTTTAAATTACAAAAATCCTATCAAGAAATCGAAAAGGAATTTGAAAAGCTATTATTACTATTTAGGCTAGTAAGAGCCTCCGTGGCTCAGACGGCAGCGCGTTGGCCTCTCACCGCTGGATAACGTGGTTCAAATCCCGGTCACTCCATGTGAGATTTGTGCTGGACAAAGCGGAGGCGGGACAGGTTTTTCTGCGGGTACTCCGGTTTTCCCTGTCATCTTTCATTCCAGCAACACTCTCCATTATCACTTCATAGCATTTATCACTCATTAATAAATCCCCTTGGGAGTGGCGACCCCATTGTAATAACAGCCTATATATGTTTCATTCATTACATCCCTGACCCGGTCAATGACTGGAAAACAGGTTGTAGGTTTTCATTTTCATTTTCAGTAGGCTAGTCATTTGGACTTCATTGAGAGTTTTCTTGTAACTTGAGGTTCCGTACACAAAGAGTCATTATAATGATATGAGAAACCCAGTATGAACTTTTCTTTCTTAGAAAATCTCAGAAATCCTTGGAATATTTTCCTCAATTGATATACCTCTACTTTCTTGTTTTCTAGGAAAATTTAGAGATGTTACGAAAGTAACAAACATTTCCTGAAGGAATGACGCCACAACAATATACAACATTAGGAGCTGATGTCTCAGTTTAATGGACAATAACATCGAATTTTCCTATGTTACTGTAAAGTGAATAATAATAATAATAATAATAATAATAATAATAATAATAATAATAATAATAATAATAATAATAATAATAATAATAATAATCCTGATATATCGAATTTCTACAGTGTCGGATGAAAGGTAAGAAGAAGAACTCTCTAAGAGTCCTTGAGCCTGATATCGTTCGGAACGGAAAGAACAAGAAGAGTAGTGATTGGCTAGGCAAGATTTATGACAGGGCGGTACCACAAATGTATGAATGGTTTCGTGTCCGAAACAAGGTGAAAATAACCCCCTTAAAACTCAGGGAATTATTTTCACCAAACGTCGGCCTAGAATTGGTCTATTTACTATTTTTTTCTGCTAGGGGCTTTACGTCGCACCGACTCAGATAGGTCTTATGGCGACGATGGGATAGGAAAGGCCTAGGAGTTGGAAGGAAGCGGCCGTAGCCTTAATTAAGGTACATTTGCCTGGTGTGAAAATGGGAAACCACGGAAAACCATCTTCAGGGCTGCCGATAGTGGGATTCAAACCTACTATCTCCCGGATGCAAGCTCACAGCCGCGCGCCTCTACGCGCACGGCCAACTCGCCCCGTCTATTTACTATTAATAATGTCCCTTTGTCTCGGACAAACAAAATTAAATATGTCAGACTACCTATGGACAGAAATATGTCCTGGCGATACCTTATAGAATAAGCCTTACAGCGTGCCACGGCACGGGTGAATGCTTTGACACATCTGCTGGGGAAAAAATATATCTCTACAAACATAAAGAGAAATATTTACCTAGCATGTATCAGGCATCCTGTTGTGAGGCCTGGGGCTATATTGCTAAAACTCCGCTTTCCAAACTACAAGTTTTTTTTTTCTAAATAAGACACTCAGAATGATGACAAAAGCACCAATAATGAAATCTAGCAGGAAGATACGAATCGAATTACATATTCCAACTGTTAGATCTCAGATTAATAAAAGCTTGAATCCTCCTAAGCCACTCAACCGACCCTGTCGTCCTACGCATAAAACGGGTCGTAAGAACCAAGAAGCCGAACACAAGTTAGAACCTCGCGGCCCATGGCTCACTTACGACCTGTTTTAAATGTAATGGAAATTGTTGCGGCGTTTTCCAAATTTAATACCATTCTCACACAAAATTAAGCTTCCCTGAAAGGGGCCGTTTGCTGAGGAGGGAAGTTTATCCCGCTATAGCTCTCTGACTCTAAATTAAACCCCATTCCTCAGCGAAGAGAGGATTTCGTCTCTGATGGGAGGTGAATACCGCCTCTCAGCCAGACCGTTTTCCCTCCGCCAGTCATCGGCACTTCTCGGAAACAGATGGGACAAGAAAACGAATCCGTGACCATTTAATATTTTAAATGGAGCACACATTATCTCAGCTGGACGTAATTTTAGTTGATACTTTTTGGAAAGCATATTCTCTATGCACGCTTAGAGGCGCGCGGCTGTGAGCTTGCATCCGGAAGCTAGTGGGTTCGAATCCCACTAGCGGCAACCCTGAAGATGGTTTTCCGTCGTTTCCCATTTCCACACCAGGAAAATGCTGGGTCTGTACCTTAATTAAGGCCACGGCCGCTTCCTTCCAACTCCTAGGCCTTTCCTATCCCATCGTTGCCATAAGACGTATCTGTCTCGGTGCGATGTAAAGCCACTAGCAAAAAAAAAATACTTAAGAAACTTTTATTTAACCTTTTTTAAATGCAAGGATTTTACACTTTCTAATGTCCTTTATATTATTGTCATGCTTATGCTAAAACGATAGTTTAATGATAGGTCAGGCTAGATCTAATAAAAACCTGAGAAAATCGTATTGAAAAATTTTATAATCATATAAAATCACAACTAATGATAATTATTTTTTCTTAAAATTCACTAGCAAAGATGTGTGTGTACAGTATTTAAACATTTAAAGTCCCGAACTTCAGTAGGTTGTGAAGAAATGTACCTCTGGTGTTCCTTGATTTAACATTGTAAGAATAGGTGATTCTGTGTTCCCTTATTATGACATCCCTGACGAGATGTCTTGAGCTCTTCGTAGTATAACGTAAAGAGGAAGGCCAGCTATCTTTACCTGATCGAAGAATCTCTAGGTATTTACACTGAAAAACAGTATTTTTGAAATACCGCCTTTTCCTGTGCAAGTGTGCCCGAACAACCAGAGGTATCTTTCACGCACTCGGAAAGATAGCATTAGTGGTTAGTTCTTCTGTTACGGACGCTCGTTCTTCTATCCGTACAACCACCACCACCACCACTATCACCACCATAGATCGACTCTTCCTGATCTAGGTCAGCGTTTCCAACTGGTGGTAGCATACCTCTTGAGGTACACGGAAAATAATCAGCAGTCGCCGGAAAGAGATGAAGTCTGTAATTCAAGTTCGCGAAATCTAGAGCTTAAATAAGTCCGGAGTTAAGACAGTATCTCATACCATATGTTTTGAGCCAGATTTCAAGAAATTAAGTCCATAAAAGGAAGCTTAATGATCTCATTAACAGTGATTTGTGCAACAATTATTAGACTTTTCAAATACCACAGATTGACTGATTTACTTATTTTTATTTATTTATTCATGTATTTATTTATGGATTGATTGATTGATTGATTGATTGATTGATTGATTGATTGATTGATTGATTGATTGATTGATTGATTGATTGATTGATTGATTGATTGATTGATTTACGGAGTTCCGTCGTTCACAGAGGGATAAGAAGCGTGGGGGTTGAATGGCTGGACAAGGAATTAACTAGAGTAGAACTTAACACAACAAATTTTGAAATGTTATTTCTTTCCTTTATTTGTCTAGTTTAAAAATTAATAAATAGAAAATCTGAATGAAGAACAAGAGTATTAATGAGCTCGTCAGCTCTAGCAATAACAGGGACTTAGAAGCCTCAGCGTTGAGGTCTCCGGTTCAGAGGGTTCGATTGCTGGCCGGGTCGGGGATTTTAATCGCGTCTGACTCATTCTTCTGGCTCTGGGACTGGATGTTTGTGTTTCTCCCAACATTCTCCTCTTCATATTCAGACAACACACTACAGAACACGCAATAGTGTTTAGACCCCTTCAATATAGGGTTGGCGTCAGGAAGGGCATCCGGCCATAAAACTGGGCCAAATCCACACTTGCTATCTAGTTTGTACCTGTGACGCCACCGATGTGGGAAACGTGGTAGAAGGAGAATAGTAAGAAGAAGAAGAAGAAGAAGAAGAAGAAGAAGAATATTTTGGTTGATTTGTATAGAAAGGAGCGTTGTTGCTCTTGACAGGAACATTAATGCCAAACAAGATTTTAGAAGTTTTGAAAACTTTAGAGGTGGTCATCAGTCTTTGTTCCCTTACGTTACATATTTCCCAGTAGGGAATAGAGCAGAGTCTTCAACTTGCCGAAATTCTACATTTAAACCACCAAATTTAGAAATTCACATGAACTAAAAGAGGTTTGAAACCTTCCCCTCAAGCTATCCGCAGGAGCTAGCACATGTCTATGAAACTTCTGCCATTACCTTGAGTCGCTGGGCCTTCCTCACGCAGGCCAAACCCCCGCCTCCCTTCGGACACGCCGCACTCACAATCACTGGAGAAATTCAGGCAATACGGCTCTAAAGCGGCCTGCTTTTATAGTACTTTAAGGGGAAGCTTCCAGAACTCTTGCAGGCTGGATTCCTGTTCACACCCCCAATTTTAATTGGCTAGAGAAAATATTTACACATTTTTGATAGGTTGATTACAATTGAAGAGGAACCAGCTGAAGTGTTGACAACTTCAATACATAAATAAAACAATCATCAGAACCAAAGTTTTGCCAACTGAAAAGATAAACATTCCTTTATGAGATAATTAGAGCAAATAAACCGATGGTAGAGACATTTAAGAGTTGAAGGCCAAAGTTTCTTGTAGTTCACAAATTCAAGTTTGTTTACGTAGACGACCTTAGAGAAGGCGCGCAGTTTAACTAGCTGGAGAAGGTGTACCTCTGGTACGGATGGATCGATCGATCTATTGATTGATTGATTGATTGATTGATTGATTGATTGATTGATTGATTGATTGATTGATTGATTGATTGATTGTGGCCTCCACGCGAGGCCAGGTGCATGTTTTTCTATTCGACACTTATGGGTGACCTGCACTTCGGGGTGTGAAGTGATGAAGGTGATGATGATAATAAGGTAGGAAGATGGTGAAATCCGGTGTCGGCACATAGCCTACACCTGTCGAATAGCACGAAAGGCTCTGTTCAAGGGTAAATGTCTCCATCCGACGAAAAAATCACCATCAGTAGCGTCATAAGCCATGACTTCATACGAACTCTGCAGAGAGGTTTGGAATTGAACCCAGGTTTCAGGGGGTCCTGGTTTCTACTCCCGGCCGGGTCGGGGATTTTAATTGTTTCTGATTCATTTTTCTGGCTCGGAGACTGGGGTTTGTGTTTGTCCCAACACTCTTCTCTTCATATTGAGGCAACACACTACACTACAAACCACAACAGAAACACGCAAAAGTGGCACGCAATCTAGTGATTAGAAATTGAATACCACCACCTCCCCTACCCTGCCGGCCCGAGTTGTGACGTTGATTTCATTTCCACCAACAGGAGTAGAACGACATGACTCCTTAACGATCAGGTGGGTCATCAATATTAAATATGATCCTATATGCATTGTGATATTACATTTCCAGTTTATTACATTTAGTGTTGTAATTTGCTTTCCCAACTCCCCTCCTGATCTATATATTAAAAAAGTTTACTAAATACAGCTTTGAAAATTCCGTCCGTCCGTTCTACTGGACCAATGTGCTTCGTTTTTGTTATATTACCTACCGATGATTCATCGTAGGCTTCTAAGTTCAGCCAACTTTGAGTAATCATAAAATAAAATCATTAAATGATCACTCCAGTAATTGCAGGGGAAGGCTTACACTAACCTGCAATACATTCTGTACTTAGGAGGTTATTAAGCGACTAACACTTTCATTATTTATTTAGCGTATGGTATTTTCATGACATGTAGTGATAAGAAAGTAAATAAATACATAAAGGAAACAAAATATTAGGACAGCACAATTATGCGAATAATGTTCAACTTCAAGTTCGTTGATCCATACAACCGCCTCAGCAGTAGCCATGTTGACATCCTTCCAATCACCAGTCCAAGCTCGCCTCTCACATTCATGAACAGTGTGATCAGTGGTCTGACGGGGGGCACCGCAGTCACACTCAGAACTAGTCACTTTCTTCCACTTGAACAAGGAGTCCCTACTGTACATCTACCATGTTTTGTCCTTAGTCCGTTCATGTTTATTCAAGTTTGACGAGGTAAGTTGAACCCTGCAACTGTTTGCAGATGTCGCAGATGTTCTACCTGTGATTCCCACCGTTGTTTCCAAGCTGTCATGTAATTGAAGTTGCTTCCCAACTTTCCTTGAGCATCTCGTATAGGTGGATGACGAGACTTTAGCCGATTTCTTATAGATGGAATATCTGGACAGACTTGAAGTTGTAGATTTTGCTCATTTTTCTGGAACTCTCGTACAAGGCCACATGAGCGACGTAAATCTGGTGGTGCAATTCCAGCCAGAACAGGGAGCCATTTTATTGGGGTAGATCTAATAGTGCCGGTTACCGTACGCATAGTGGTGTTAAGCTGCGAGGCTGTAGGGACTGTTAAGCCAGAGAGGGGCACAGTATTCTGCACACGAATAAACCAAACCCAGAGATGAACGGCGTAGGATGTCTGCCGATGCTCCCCATGTATGATGTTATTTCTAGTTTTAAGCTTGTTAGCAACATTTGAGACATTTTTCTTAAAAGACAATGTGCGTTCAAAGGTGACTCCTCGATATTTGGGAAACTGATTGAATCTGAGAGCTCTGTTGCAGAAGGTGACATTAAGCTTTGTATGTGCTAGTTTGCTGTTCAAGTAAAAGGATGAAACTTCAGTTTTGTTGGCACTAGGAGAAAGCCGCCATTGTTTAAAGTACTTTTCCAAAGTGTTTAGATCGCTTTCCAAGCTTTCCTCAACATGGTGTAGTTGACTATGTTGAGTTGCTATTGCAATATCATCAGCATAGCAGAACTTTCTACAAATAGTGTCTGGAAGATCAGTGATGTAGAGAATGAATAATAGTGGAGAGGGAATGGAGCCGTGAGGTAAACCGAACACTTTAATTAATACTTGAGGACCCGTACTTCTCCGCAGCATTCGTTATAAATAGGTAAGGGCAGGATAAACAATATAACTACGACAGGCAAATCAAGTCGAGATATCTGACCTATTTATAACATGGGCAGTGACCGAAAGTATCAGTAATTTTTTAATGAATGCTGTTTTAAAAAGTAGTACATTTGTAGAAATGGGTTTAAAAAGGTGTCGGGGATACACAATCGTCAACAGGCTAGGGAACACTGGCCGGGGTCTCAGTCGTACAACAGGAAGGAAAATACCAGAGATTGAACCGCAGGTCTTAGTTTAACCATGGTGGCTCGATCTCAGACAATACGTCTTTTAATCACCTTCCCGCAGTTCCCGTGTTAATGATGACTGAACCCAGAAATATAAAATCACTGACTACCTCACACTCATTTAAGCACCGTGTACGTCAGGGCCTCTTAGGATGCATGCACCGGTGCATTGCACGGCGCAAGGTGCAAAAGACGACTTCACTAGGTTGACCAGAGTGCAAACCCCCCACTGCTCGGTTTTGAGCAATAGCGCTGTCTCTCTCTTTCCCTACGCCTGCCTCCCCACTTCCTCACTTGCTCTGCAGCACTCCACCATCCGAGCCGAGCTGAGCCGAGTTTAGCCGAGTTTAGCCGAGATTAGCCGAGTCGGACCGATACACGATGCACAGAACCACTGCGTCTCGGTTTGCACGCGTGAGAATTTGGGCGTTTGAGAGTTCGTGGTGTATGTAAAGCAGGGAAAGGTTAAAATGGGGTTAAAATGAAAGACTCCCCCCCCCCCAATGAACGAAATACTTCTCATGTAGGAAGAGTCGCCTAGGGGATCACCCCCAGCCACAGGCGAAACCTTCAGTTAGAGCAGTATAAATCGGGATGTTTCGTTTCACACAAATTAAATGTCCAGACGATGCGTGTTAACAGCACAAGCACAATGAATTACGTTGAATGAATCCGAAGGCACTTTATCAATGGCTGTATGACTTACGTTCTTTTAACTTTTATTAAATATTAAAATTAAATATCAACCCTCACGCTGCATTTAGAAGCCATTGTCTTTTATCCTCGGCTCATCCGTTATTAGAGGAAGAGCAGGATGATGAAAATATGAATTAGACTTGTTTAATGATATTGGATTTATGTCGTATATAATTCCATAACAGAGTTACTAACGTCAGAATAGGGACTTGTCCTCGTTACTGCTCTTGCCTGCGGTAACTACATAAAAAGTACATAAAACTAAATTCGTTTTATTATAACATGTTAAATAACCACAGAGTACGCTGATGACAACGTGAAACCTTGCTTACCTCGTAAAGAACGGTAATGAAGCTCAAAAGCCTATGTGATAGCGTACCTCGCTTAAAAGCATCTTCCCCAAAAAGTCGAATTACCTTACCGAACGGGAATATTTAACTACTGCGGTTTCTAATTAATTTGTTGTTTATAACCAGTGGCTCGAAAACTTTCTATGCATGGTTTGTTAGGCTTTTCCCTTTCTCTTCTGAACTTACTTGCTGATTTCAGACTGTCTGTTAACTCTTCAGTCCAGAAGCTGCTTGAATCATCAACGAGGGTCATCAAAGGTTATGTGGTTATAGGGAAACCGGCAAAATCGATTGTATCGTCGTTGTTGTGTACAAAATTGTATAGGATGACGCTGGATTTAGAATGTCACACTAGCAGTACTTCTTATAATATTTTCTTTCAATGGAATTGCTTGTTGTACTGTTGTTATTGCTGCTGTTGTTGTTATCTTTCATTCCAGCAACACTCTCCAATATCGTTTCATTTCATTTGTCAGTCATTTATCATTGCCCCAGAGGAGTGCGACAGGCTTCGGTAGTCGGCACAATTCCTATCCTTGCCGCTAGAAGGGGGCTTAATTCATTTCATTCCTGACCCGGTTGAAGACCGAGTTGAATGTTATCTCTCATCCTGGACAGTCAACGTGTATGTGGTCGTGCTCGAGGTCGACGATCCGCCACGTTCAGTTGAAGGGGGGTCTTTGCAACTGATGTATCTGTGCTGTGAATAATAATAATAATAATAATAATAATAATAATAATAATAATAATAATAATAATAATAATAATAATAATGATGATGCGTACAGGGTATAATGAAAAGTGAGGTGGTTTTCTATTGCTTTCCTCACTGGGTGATATTGCTGCAGTAGCACGTCTCATTACATCCAGACACACTAGTCGTGCTCTGAATGTCACTACTCAGCAGCTTCCACACTGGCACAGCCATGAATGAGATTGAGATTTCGTTGGAAGCTACATTTTGCTCTGGCCTGTGCCACGAAACAGATGCTTCCATCAATAAACAGCAGCGATTCTAGAGTAGGCGTGTCGAAATCAATTAAGTTTTGAAATAATAATCACCATCACCATAATCATCATCATCATCATCATCATCATCATCATTTTCTTTGGATTTTCTCACTTATGTGGGTTCGGCGGAAGCCCCCATGGCTCAGGCGGCATCGCGTCGGCCTCTCACCGCTGGGTTCCATAGTTCAAATCCCGGTCACTTCATGTGAGATTTTTGCTGGACAAAGCGGAGTTGGGGCAGGTTTTTCTCCAGGTACTCTAGTTTTTTCTGTAATTTTTCATTCCTGCAACAATCTCCAACATCTTTTCATTTCAATTGTCAGTCGTTAATCGTTGCCCTAGAGGAGTGCAACAGGCTTCGGCAGCTGGCACAATTCCTATCCTCACCTATCCTGACCCGGTTGAATGACTGGAAACAGGCTGTGGACTTTTATGGTGGTTCTGAATTCTTCTATAATTTTCTCCACTTCTAACGAACCACAGTGTCCTGCAGACCGAGTTTAGTGAGGCGAATGTTATCTCTCATCCTGGACAGCCAACGTGTTTGTGGTCGTCCTCGAGGTCGACGACCCGCCACGTTCAGTTGAAGGGGGGTCTTTGCAACTGAGGCATCCGTGCCGTGAACCCATACCGTTATAAGTTTGATTCTTGTTTCTCCCGTGTGAGTGGGGCAATACTTGAACTTCTTCACATCGTCATCAAGTCAATGGACCATTGCAGCATCTTCACTTCCATTGCATGAAGTCCCTGATCACATTTTAATGTTGTAGCTGGCCAGCATTCAGTTCCAATAAGGTGTCACCAGTCTGACTAGTGTGCGAAGGAATGTTCTTATCCTATAACACTCCAGGAACCTGGTGCCATTTAATCCATGTGGCACTGACTCGTGTCTAGGCATCAGCAATGGTAGTGCAGTCAGACGTCATGCATGAGCTCAGGTATTTAAAACGGATGTCTTTAAAATATTTAATCCATATTTCAGGCACTCCTTGCTCAAATTTAATTCCATCCCATATTCTGTTCGAGACCTTCGCGTATTCCGCGTGCTTAACATCCTCTACATTTGCTAATGTCCACGGATGTATCTCTGGATGTCGTTTGTTATGATATTCGTGCAAATTATGAAGACCAGTGGGGTATATTTTCACTCTTAATGGGTACCGACATTGCTATGAAAGTAAACCGGTGTTCCATGTGCAGGCTTACTGAGCTAGTGGATAGGGTAGAGAAGTTTCACCCAGTTGACATAGACTTCTGGTACATTGCGTTGTCTCATGGTCAGTTAGATGAGGTCATATAGTATCCTGTGAAGTGCCTTTTCTAAATCAAGGAAGGCCGTATGAACTACCTTCCTTTCCTCATGGTGTTTATTGTTACGTGCCAGACCTATCATTGCTTCCTTCGGTACTTCCTGGAAGGGATTAGTGATTCAGACCGCAGAACTCCCAGTCAGCCTGGAGAACATGACCGGCCTTTCCATATACTGTCCTTTAGTCTGGTTCCTCGTGAGCTTTTTGGAACAGGAAACGTTCCTTTCTAGCCGAGCCACGAATATTCCGGTACTATATCATCAGGATATAGAAAGGGGGCTAGGCGCGAACAGAAAGAGTCAGGGATGGGAGTAGTTGGACTCGGACGGCAGTAGTGCTGTTGTTAGTGTCCCACTGAAGTCAGAGTTGTTGTTGTTGTTGTTGTTGTTGTTGTTGTTGTTGTTGTTGTTGTTGTTGTTGTTGTTGTTGTTGTTGTTGTGTCGGAGTATCGAGCGAGTAGCTCGACTGGGGAGGACAGTCGGTCAGTGTCTGAGTACCGTCGTGTACTGAGTACTGTGCAAAGTGCTGTGGGAGTGGCGGACTTTCTCTGGAGTCGAGCCAAGAAACAGTCATGTGTTGTGGTGGCTAGTAGCCCTGTGTTCGAACCTGTCTGCAAGCAGTTCTTGTGTGTGAAGTGACTGAGCGTGCAGGAACGAAAGCGAGCCGAACTGCCTGCTGTGAAGAGGACAGAGACTTTGTAAATAGACAGGAATCAGTGGAGTGCATTCATTCATGGTTGAATGCAATTGTATATTAATTTAGGCCATTGTTGAATTAAATTAGATCTATGAAACTGACAGAGTCTTATTCGTAACACTATCAATCAGTTGACGAAGTGCATGAACAGCGCAGTTTATGATAAAGACATACTGTTTTGCTTGGTTACTGATATTTCATCGTCTGGCTCAAAAGGTGGATTGCCCAACGATTTGAGCGGTCAATAATAATAATAATAATAATAATAATAATAATAATAATAATAATAATAATAATAATAGTGATCGACAACTTTAAGGGCTTGATGAGAAACAGCACACCAGCGGCTGAACAGCAGAGAGAAGACAGGTGGCCAGAGAAAGAATGCAACGCTTTGGGCTGCAGAAAAGGCTTCCAGAAATGCCTTATACTCGTAGCTATTTGATGTGGGTTCTAATGGCCCTAAATACGACTACTACTACTACTACTACTACTACTACTACTACTACTACTACTACTACTACTAATACATAAAAGACACACCACCAAAACTTCGGACGAAATACGTGAACATCAGGCGAGTAGAAAAATTTAAGTACCTGGGTGAGATCATCATGGAAAATAGACTGGACAAGGAAGCACTTAGGGAACGAATACGCATACTTGCAATAGCCTACAAAACGTCACACAAGATCTACAACAAAAATACTTTTCCCAAAATAATAAGATATGTGACTATGAAACGGTTCTGAAGTCAGTAGTTATGTATGTATCCGAAACTCTATCCCTAAATGCTAGTTACGGACTCCTCGAAGAACTGGAGAGAAAGGAGCGCAGAATGATTAGGGGAATCATAGGATCCATCCACCAAAAAAAGATTCAATAAGGACGTGCGTAACGAAATAGAAAATATAACGAAATGGAGATTGGCACGATTTTACGGTCACTTCAAACGAATGGACGGAAACAGGCTGACCAAACAGATCTTTCACTTGTTTGATTCCAGACCTAAAACCATGATGCCTTGGTTTAGACACACCAAAGAAGACCTTCAAGTTCTACAGATCAAACCGGAAGACGCCTTTGAAAGATGTCTTTTCCGAAGAAAGATAATGATGAATGGGATAAACCGAGACGACCAACCGGAAAGATGACATGGTGTCCCTTGGAGAGAGGAACGCAAGCAGGCTCGCTCAGAAAGAACGAGGGAATTCTGGCCTCAAAAGAAAACAAATTCACTGCCAAATATAACAAGACTTAACGTGGTCCTCGATGGCGCCAGCGAATAGATAACAATAACCGTATGACTTCAGCCATGGAATGCAGGCATTTTAATTTGGAACATGCTTGTCAATTTGACGTTCCTTTCTTTTTTCTTGACTCTTATCAGATAATAGAGAAAGTGCAAGTAAATTGGCTGACCTTTTACTAAGTTTTGTTAGGTAAACATTGAATGTCTCACCAGCGACATCGTACAACCTTTTGCTGTGATATTCAGAAAATATTTCGATCGGTTAATATTACTTATCGCAATAATATATTTATATTTTGTTACTCCATTGCGATAATTGAATCATAGAACTGAAACTCTTCCTTCCTATCTGAATGTGTTGCTTCTGAATATTAGATGGACCTACTTAGAGAACTTTGTTAGCGATATAAAAACATAACTTGGACGCACGACCCCATTCACTTCCGTCTGATTAATTTTATTTATAACGAGTAATATTCATCCGCCTGGCTTCATAAGCTTTAATTGTATAAAATACGCAATTACATTTCCACGCCATGTACTTAGCTACATTTCTTTGCCTCCTGTGTTATGAAATACTTCCCAGAGCAAAACGGAAGGACAAAACAAATGCGTGACAGCACTCGTAATTGCTCTAATGAATGCCTTGTGATTTGTACCGAGTGTTTCCCATGTCAAGACCGGGCTACATCATGGAATTATTTCTGGAATGTGTATTCAACTATGAAATAGGTTTATCTTTCCTTGGAGCTAACTGCTAATTATTTTGTTGCAGGAAGTAAAATAAAATAGTGGAGATGATGTGATGTCCATAAAAAGCAAAGGGGAAGGCTATTTCTTTCTTGGTTGTTAAAGACGATAGTCATTTATATAAGAATAAAATGATTGTTTGGTTCATTTATTCACAATAATAATCCATGGGTATGTGTGAAAATTAATTTCGACACACAGAAATCAATTTCTTCGTCTTTTTCTTATTCTACTTCTTAAGATGCTGTCTCCTTTCGAAGTTTCGTGATCCAGTAATCACTACTCGCTCTTCGAAGTTTGGTGATCCAGTAATCACTACTCTCTCTTCGAAGTTTGGCGATCCAGTAATCACTACTCGCTCTTCGAAGTTTGGCGATCCAGAAATCACTACTCTCTCTTCGAAGTTCGGCGATCCAGTAATCACTACTCTCTCTTCGAAGTTTGGCGATCCAGTAATCACTACTCTCTCTTCGAAGTTTGGCGATCCAGTAATCACTACTCTCTCTTCGAAGTTTGGCGATCCAGTAATCACTACTCTCTCTTCGAAGTTTGGCGATCCAGTAATCACTACTCTCACTTCGAAGTTTGGCGATCCAGTAATCACTACTCTCTCTTCAAAGTTTGGCGATCCAGTAATCACTACTCTCTCTTCGAAGTTTGGCGATCCAGTAATCACGACTTTCTCTTCGAAGTTTGGCGATCCAGTAATCACGACTTTCTCTTCGAAGTTTGGCGATCCAGTAATCACGACTTTCTCTTCGAAGTTTGGCGATCCAGTAATCACTACTCTCTCTTCGAAGTTTGGCGATCCAGTAATCACTACTTGTTGAACAGTGACTCCGAATATTGTAAATGCTCGTCTGAACTAACGGTACAGGTCCTTAAGCAAGGAGTACCCACGTCTTCCCACAGGATCTTCTTCCTTCAATTGTTTCCCTCAGTGATGAGTTGGAACAGTTCATGCCGTTCACTTCCCGTGATGTGTCCAGCGTCCTGCAGTTTCCTGTGTTTGATGGTCGTCTAAAGCTCTATATTTTTATTCCTCACTAGTTTACATTTTTATATCCGGGAGTTTCGGAGCATTCAGTGCATTTCGAAAGCTTTATTTCGGTGTTCCAGCGATGCACTGGGCGTCTAGATTTCGAAACCACAGAGTAGGTCAGGAAAAATGGAACAGCGTAGCTTGCGAACAGGAAGTTGAAGGCTCATATTCCGACTGGTAAAGAGGGCTGACAAAAGTAGTTCTGGCATAATGAAGTAAAATGTTAAATCATGTTATTGATTTGATTGACAATTTTGTATTTGGATATTTAGAACAACGTTTATGACAGTGTGTTTTACAACGTAATGATTCTAAAAATCTGACGGATGGAGAATTGGTAAAAATATATAGAATGCTCGAAGGCAGATGATGAAATTCGAGTGAGGTTTGAATATTACACGAACAGTCATAAAGGTTACTATTGAATTCTATCCGATCTATCAACGGCAAAGTATTTCATCTACTTCCCACGTATTTTGGCCACCACCTGTAATTTATTTTTGTAAACGTTCTTTCCTTTTATTTTTCTTCATCGATCAATTAATATAAAACTTTCACAATTACTTTGCGGATCTGGAAGTCATGCCAGCGTTAGAGTGAAACCATTGTTATTTGATGTTCAGACCATTTGTCTTTTAATGTGTATTTTGTAGCTAGCTCTACCTCTGACCTCTCTTTAAAAGAAAAAGAGACCGAGCAAATGTCTGCGTGGTTTGAGTCACGTAGCTATCAGGTTTCATCGGAAGACACTGGGTTCGAACCCCACTATCGGCAGCTCTGAAGTTCTTTTCCGTGGTTTACAATTTTCACACCACGGAAGGTTACGCTCGCTTTATTCCCATTCCTAGACCTTTCCTATCCCACCGTTGCAATAAGAAATATCGGTGTCGGTGCGACGTAGAGCAAATGGTTATAAAAGAAGGAGAAACAGTACCTCTGTTCCTGTCCGTCTTGAGTTCATACGCCGTGTTTTACAGCTTTATTTAAACAAAGGCACATCGGATTGCACTGAGAAACCGTATGGTTCTGCCACTGGCTTCTGGGTTTGTGTTGCTCGAGAGTTCACAATGTGTTTGCTAGTATTTCTTGGGAAAAGGCTTGATGAAACACATGAATCTTAATATGTTATTTAATTTGTAACATAGTGTTAACAACCAACTTGTTTTTATTCACCTAACAACTGTCGTTGAAACCAGGCAGATATATAATAATATTGGTTTTTAATTACAATTTTCATAGGGTCGATAGTATACTCGTCCTTTAGAGTTTTGTCAGTCTGCAGTTTGGTTTGGATTGAATAAGCGCAAAATTTGCCAACCCATTTTTCATAAACGCTGCCATTATCAAAGAGGAGATATCGAGAATTTCCCTGTACTTTGTTTGGTCTCAATCCGGTAAGTGGGAGCTGAGAAATGAAATTTGCCGGGCTGAGTGGCTCAGACGGTTAAGGCGCTGGCCTTCTAACCCCAACTTGGCAGGTTCGATCCTGGCTCAGTCCGGTGGTATTTGAAGGTGCTCAAATACGACAGCCTCGTGTCGGTAGATTTACTGGCACGTAAAAGAACTCCTGCGGGACTAAATTCCGGCACCTCGGCGTCTTCGAAGACCGTAAAAGTAGTTAGTGGGACGTAAAGCAAATAACATTATTATTATTAGAAATGAAATTTTTTAACCTCCAGAATACTGAGAGAGAAGCAAATTCTGGGTCAGCTACTTCACTCACAGTCCACTGGTTGTTTACTGCTGGTAACAGTGGTTGTGTTTGATATTTACATTCCTTCTGCTCGCTGCCTGGAATCCAAAGCCATCCGAGGTACCTTACAGTCCTCAATTTCAGTGGTGCAGCACTTGGAGCCACAAGCACTCGAGTTTCTTGCTGATCGTAGTGTTATATGTTCAATTTAAGACATTTTTTAAGGGTTGATAGTTTCTCTACACTCCTCCCTTCTTTCTGAAAACATTCAAGTACTATCAACAAATCGAGCATGTTCCAACATAACTGAAGACGTACTGAACGTATTTTGACCCAGTTTCCAGAATTCATCTGTTCGGTTAACGGGCACAGAATTAATTTCCACTCTTGCAGAGCCGCGGACAAATCCAGTATTGTGATAATAATTTTATAAACTTTGAAAATTCTCAATAGAACAGGACTTCTTAAACTCTTCCAGACCTTGAACATGAGTCTTTCCAATTCCACGTTACGCTAATATATGTGCCAAAGAGACCAACGAGTAAGAGGGTCTCATTTAATTGCCCAGATTCTGTTCCCTAGAACATCTCTACTCTTCACCCAGAGTGTGCCTTTTCAATTGTTTTCTCTCCCTCTCGTTCACATTTTCAAAAGTTTTTGCTGTAGCGTGCTCCCTATTTGGCAGTTACTTTAACGAACTTCTTTTTATATTTACGTAAAAATGAGGATTACTTTCTTAAGCTCATAAGCGGTTGAGGAGAACGCGCAAGAGCTCTCAGGATGATAACGTCAATGTTAAGAGGCTCGCGTATGCGGAGGAAAGGAAGCTAGCGAGTAATTGTTGTAGAAGGTGTGCTTTTGTTAGACTTGCACTGTTAATTGTGCAATTGTTCGCCTTGCTAGACTGGCAGCGGTCGCAGAATAAGACCTAATTCCAATTACTGCCGGTAATGGGATTTGGCGCTCAAAACGAGCCTCCGACTCAGTTTGTGGGTTGCCGCGGGCGCCGGGTAATTAATTGGGCAAAGACTGCTGCTTTCTCAGGCGTCGACAACGAGCTTCATTTGTGAAGTAACCTTGACCTGTGCAGAGTAATGATACAGCACCATTCCGCTGTGTCGTTACACACTAATATTTAATTAGGTGATAAGCTTGTAGATTGAATAAACATTGCCTGGACGTGTGATGTTTAAAACTACTATTTGAGTTTTTATTGTACGCTGTTATAAAGCTTCATAATTATAATAGTGAGCACGATCCTCATTGATATTCAGAATTTGATTTCAGAGTCGTGTGATCTGTTCGGGTTTCGATCATTTTGAAAAATAAGAGTTACATATAAAAGCTACTGAATAGCCCTGCTTTTCTAGTAGATTCCTAGTATTTTAGAAATTGAACCGTAGTATAATAGAACTGTCCGCTATTATTATCACTATGGAGTGATGGGTACACTGAAATAATATTTAATTTCTTGTTTCTTCTGTTTTCTGAGTTACTAATTTATCGATGACGTTCGCCTTGTAGACATTATTCACTGCAATTACTTTAATTATCTGAAGCTCTTTATCGAAATCTGACTGATTTTATGGTTCATAAATAAGTCTGTGTATCATGCTGTGGAATGTGGCTAACGTGCACTGAAAGTGGTGGCACGAATCATATGGAATTATTAAATACATAGACGTTGGTTTCCTGTAGAAGCTAAAGGTGTAGATATTTTGAGAGAGGTCAATAATTGAAACAGGAAAATTTAATTAGAAATTACTTCGCGTTTCAAGAGTAAAATGCAAGGAGTGAAAGAAATGTAATAACTACAATAGTTTCTCAAGTTAACAGTTGATACTTTTATACAAGCATATTGTATCGAGTTGGCCGAGCGGTTAGGAGCGCGCAGCTGTGAGCTCGCAACCGGCAGATAGTGGGTTTGAACCTCTCTGTCGGCAGCCCTGAAGATGGTTTTCCGTCGTTTCCCATTTTCACACCAGGCAATGCTGGGGCTGTGCCTTAATTCAGGCCGCGTCCCCTTCCTTCCGACTCCTAGGCCTTTCCTCTCTCGTGGTCGCCATAAGACCTATCTGTGTCGGCGCGACGTTAAGAAAATTGTAATTGTTATCAACGTAGCATGACCAATAAACATTACCTTTAATGAGAGGGTCTGCTGATGAAAGATGATTGTTGTCAAAATTATCCATAAATATCTCCGCAAGCAGAGGCAACAGACTGTAAGGATGTTCGTAATATTGTCGATTAAGCTCTTAAAACGTTATGTTTGGTACAGTTAAAAAGAAGTTCTCACAACTCCACTTTTTCCATTAAAGGTAGAGAGATATGGATGACGATTTTTCTCAAGTTGCTTTACGTCGCACGACACAGATAGGTTTATGACGACTATGGGGCAGTAAAGGGCTAGGAGTGGAAAGGAAGCGGCCATGGCATTAACTAAGGTACAGCCCCAGCATTTGCCTGGTGTCAAATTAGGAAACCACAGAAAACCATCCTCAGGACTGCCGACAGTACGGTTTCGAACTCACTATCTCCCAAATACTGGATTCTGGCCGCACTTAAGCGACTGCAGCTATCGAGCTCGGTAGGATGATATTCTCAATAAGAGAGCGGGTTTGAGAGAGTGGAATATTCATGAAAAGATGGAGCTGGGATATTTTGTGTTTTGGAGATGATCTCTAATGTATTTTTGATGCTGTGTTTAGTTCTGAACTGAATTAATTTCTCTTGGAATATAGTATTCTGTATCTGGGAATATGATACCACTGGTATGATGAGAATTCCATGTTTGCATAGTTTTGGCTGACCGATAATCGTGGAGAATTATGATTCATCGGAATTACCGTGGTCGACAACCCCCCCCCCTCCCCTACGCATCCAAGTTGAGAGCCCCTGGTTCCCCTTGCAATCACCTCTTACGACAGGGAAAGGGCGCCGTACGTATTATTCAACCACCCTCACACACAGGGGTGGTGTGACAGTTGCAGAACCACGGTACTGTGACAGTGACAGTTGTAAAATGGCGACTACGGTAAACCAGAACCTCGGTACAGCGGCAGTTGCAAAATGGCGACGACGGTAAACCAGAACCTCGGTACAGCGGCAGTTGCAAAATGGCGACGACGGTAAACCAGAACCTCGGTATAGCGACAGTTCCAAAGTGGTGGTTACTTAACGAGTGATTACGAGAGGAGCTGCTCGTAGTGATCCATTTTCTTCGGAAAAACACGGAATCTGTCGCCATTCACAGGATGATTGTGTGTGTGTAAACTGGAAGAAAGTGATGTCTGTACAAAAAGCATGGACATGCTGTCGTCAAGTTTCAGGGACTCCAACGACTGTGAAGGATAGCCGTGATGGTTGTGGTACAACTAGGCAACCATCCTCAAAAGATGGCCGACCATCAACACCAGACACATTGGTTAGTGCCACTGATAAATGAAACGTGTTGTTAGTAGAGGACACCACTTTCGATCGTCAAGGAAAGTACACTTTCATTTTACGTTCGACAAAGACTTGCGTAACTTCACTGATTTTGATGCACTAATTTAGTTTACGATAAAGGCTTGAATAACATCGGTGATTTTATCGAAACATGGGAGAGTGATGCTAAAAGAAAGCTGTTCTTTGGAAACTTACCTTCGTACATCCAATCGTTACGTACAGGTGCTTTGCTTTTAGTATCTAGAGTACGGATGAACTGAACTCTAACATTGTCACTCATATAATCGTATAATACCTATCACATATTTCTGTAAACAATTTAACCTCTGCATTTTGTGGACAGGCCACTAAAACCCATTGTAAAAAGTATAAAGTAGCCTGAGAAGCTCCTTGTACAAACACATAAGTGATCGGCTTTACCAAACAACAGACAATGAATGCCTTATTGTGTTTGATGTGTGCAGTTCACAATTTGTTTATGACCCATGGACTGGCATTCCAGTGAAACAAAGGAACACAGACAGACCGTCGATGGTGTTTTAATTCATGAAGCTTAGCGCTGTTGATCTTTACACGTACGTGCATTGTCCCATACTGAATGTGATCTACGAACTGTTTGTTCTCATAGCGACACCATAGCATGAGACCCACAGCAGCTCTCTGGCCTTGCTGAAATAAATAGGACATTTCCATGGAAACAAAAGCATGTGTAATGCAGCGTATAATGGGCTGTCTGAAATCATGTCAGAGTTGGCTTATATTACTATTCATGTCCAGTAATGTTGCCTTCATTATGTCATTAATTACTGGCGTAACGCAAGCAATTAGGTGAGGATGGATGAACGCTGCCCACTGCTATGTAGACCCTTAACGAGACCTCCCAGTGTCTGATGGTTGAAACACTCTCATGTAACACTCAGAGAAAGTGACATTTGTGGAACGGCAAAAAACTGAAAGATTAGCGATCAAAGATAGACTGGTTCATCCAATGAAACATACTTGGCCATGAGAGAAGAAATTCGATATTCAAACCTTCAAAGTCATTTGCCAGTCCACCGAGCGAGTGGCCGCGTGGTTTGGGGCTCATAGCTCTCACTTTCTATTTGGGAGATAGTGGGCTAGAGTCCCACGGTCGGCAGCTCTGAAGATGGTTTTCCATGGTTTCCCAGTTTCACACCAGGCAAATGCTTGGGCTGTACCTTAATTCAGGCTACGACCACTTCCTTCCCACTCCTAGCCCTTTCCTATCCCATCGCCGAGTCGGTGCGACGGAAAGTAAGTTTGGAAAAAAGTAATATGCCAGTCCTAAGATTCATTAACAATGTGCGTGTCCAATCCTTGTTCCATTTCTCTGCGCCTTCGGATACAAAGTGACATGAATCTTCGTAGCGAGCTTTTACGACCGGTTGCACTTCCTAAAATCAAACATAGCAGAGGAGTTGATAAGATGAATTATGATAGTAGGAAGGGAGGAGGTGAACCCCGGTGCCGGTACATGGTCTACTCATGTCTATTAACACCAAGGAGTCTGCTGAAGGCTTAACGTCGCCGTCCGACGGACGAATGATCATCAATAGTGTCATAGGCCCTCAGTCCATATGAGGAATGCGGATAATATTGATATCGAATCTTGGCTTTTTGCACGCAATCTAGTGATTATAAATTGTATAACAACACCTCTCCTATGCCGCTGCCCAGCATTCTGATAGTGAACATTTCATTATCACTATATCAACAGTCAAGTAAAACTGCAAGCTTGTTTTTTAATTAAAATTGTCAGGTAAGTACATCCGCAGAAGAGAAAAGGCTCAATCTGAGCATTTGAGCGCACAGACCACTGCGCGAGTGGAAACACATTTTCTGATACATCAGGTCACTCACACCATGGAACATAGTGGAGCCAAGGTGGAAAAAATTGAATTTCATGAAAGTGATAATCTGGCTGATTGTCTGTTCGTTTTCTACAGTGAATAAGCCATAGAATCCGGCTGGCGTTAATGGTTTTAAGATTAAAAATTCTTTTAGTGGCTAAATTGCATCTGACATAAAAGGGAAAACAATGTGAATTATTCCGGTTTACTGAAAAAGAACTGTTTTACAACATTATTGAAAAAAATTCAGCCAAAACAACAAATTATTGTGTTTGGCATTCATTTCTGTACATCTTATTTCTTCATTCCTGTATTTTCGCATTTCATTAAGAAAAGTCGAAATCCCTAAAATTGTAGTTTTGGAGACATTCTGGACAAGAAGCACCCGTTGAATGCATCATAAGTTCACGCAGTTAGATGTAACGCTTTTTTTTAATGTGTATTTCTTTCGATATTTATTTATAGCGTAGATTGTAGCGGTTTATTTCCAGACTTTGCGTACCGATTTTAATTAAGATAGGAACACTAATAACATAAATATTTGAGAACAAAATGTTAAGCCTTCCCCTAAACTGCCATTTCTCTCAGCGTGAATAAGATTATTTATGGCCTAGATTGTAGCGACTTATTCTCGAACACTACAAACCGATTTTCATTAAATTCTCTTCAGCCGTTTTCTCGTGATGCGTGTACTGATAGACAGACAGACAGACAGACAGACAGACAGACAGACAGACAGACAGACAGACAGACAGACAGACAGACAGACAGACAGACAGACAGACAGACAGACAGACAGACAGACAGACAGACAGACAGACAGACAGACAGACAGACAGACAGACAGACATTACGGAAAATTAAAAAGTGCATTTCCTTGCTGCTATGGACACGACCGATACAGAAATGCCATCCTTTTTAAATTCTGAGCAATGTACAGACAAAACTCTTATTTTATATTTATTTATTTATTTATTTATTTATTTATTTATTTATTTATTTATTTATTTATTTATTTATTTATTTATTTATTTATTTATTTATTTATTTGTGAGTGTGTCAGGAAGCGAGAGAAGATGAAAAACTGGTGTCGACTATTGTCCAATAAAACCAAGGGGTCTGCTCAGTACTTAACGTCCCTATTCGACAGACGAATAACCATCAAGGGCGTCATATTCATAGGAGGAGGGAAAGGGGAAATGGGGGAAAGGGGAAATGAGTAATTGTAGATTAGAGGTGCTCACGCTGGGCGCTTCGGACCGCGAGCGAGGACACAGCATGTAAGTGGGCGTCCTAGCGATCAGTGTGTGCTTCAGCGATAGCAACGTTGTGGTTACGTCACAGGCGTGAAGGTCAATGATCGCACTACCTTTTTTAATTTGTAGTGGACAGAAATTATGGTCACTTTCAAACTTACGTTGAAAGAAATTCGTTATTTCTTTTCTGTTTACGTATACTGACCGGATACAACAAAAGACCTAAGGCGCACCTCAAAATATTGTGGTAGCCTACGGAATGATTTACAACGTTCACTATTATGTTTTAAGAGGTGTATACTTTACAAACATTCCTAACATAATAAGCGGTAAAACGGATAAACTGTTGGTTGTTGTTGTTGTTGTTGTTGTTGTTGAGTTAAATGACCTGACAAATTCATCAACAATCCAACCATGTTTACCGGGAATAACATTACTTAAATAATAATAATAATAATAATAATAATAATAATAATCGTATGGCCTCAGTTACCGTGTTCAGACATTTCAATTTGACGCCATATGTCTGTCTGCCCGTCAATTTCGGCGTTCCGTTTTACTCTAAGCCTACTAGATGGCAGACCGAGTAAACCGAAACTCTCTTGGGCGTCTATGGCTGAGATTTAATGAATTTTGTCGGATAAACAACAAATGTGCCACCAGAGATCTTTTACATGCCGACATCGTACGGTATGTAGTGTTGAATGGACTTTTTTTCGCACTTCTAAAATCCGACTACCTCCACCGGGTTTGAACCCGCTATCTGGGGATCCGGAGGCCGACACTCTACCGCTGATCCACAGAGGCAGCTATTACTTAAATTATATATTAGAAGGCATAAGTATTGTGTATTTACTTATTGTCCGACTCATTGGCTGAATGGTCAGCGATGAGGCTTTTGGTTCAGAGGGTCCCAGGTTCAATTCTCGGACGGATCGGGTTTTTATGCTAGTTGCTTTACGTCGCACCGACGCAAATAGGTCTTATGGCGCCGGTGGGATAGGAAAAGACTAGGAATGGGAAGAAAGCTGCCGTGGCCTTAATTAAGGTACAGCCCCAGTATTTGACTGGTGTGAAAATGCGAAACCACGGAAAACCATCTTCAGGGCTGCTGACAGTGGGACTCGAACCCACTATCTCCCGGATGCAAGCTCACAGCTCCGCGCGCCTGACCGCATGGACAACTTGCCCGGTAATCGGGGATTTTAATCGAATCTGAATAATTCTGTTTCGGGGACTGGGTGTTTGTGTTTGTCCCAACACTTTCGTCTTCATATTCAGAGAAGGAAATACACTACCAACGACCACAGAAACACGCAATAGTGAGTAAATCTCTCCCTCTAGGATTGTTGTCAGGAAGGGCATCCGGCTGAAAAATATGGCCAAACCCCCATGTGCGACACAGTTCATATCCGCGACCACATAGATATGTGAAAAGTGGTAAAAGAAGACTTTATATCTACCTGTTATTGTATTTAAAGTGTTTTCGTACTTGTATGGTAATAATACACGTATCTTAACTAGTAGTGAAATTAGCTCACTATTTAGAAGCTAGCTATTATCAATGGACGTCTGATAAGTTTTAAATACTGTTGTCAACTCAATGAACGTCACATAGCATTACAACACTGTGCAAAATTAAGTATTAAACTTATTGAAGTACGTAAATATATGAAGTTTTTTGAATGAATAATAGAATTTTTACTTTTCTTAGTATAGTAAATTCTGTCACTCCCAATTTAAAAAAATTGTAAATCGTAGCTTGCATGCTCCAATCCCGAATATTTGTACATTGTAATACAAAACTTGAAACGCGACAGTTTTCTTTGAATGTGTAAATACAGAAAAATAAAACCATGTCTATTAATATCGAGCACCGTAAAAATCAAACCCAAATATTTTTAAATATCTTTCAATGTTGCAAGGAGAGCTTCGTAATCACAGTCGAACTTCACTGCTCCTGTACCGTACCGAGTGTGTTCGCTCTCTCGCTTTGACTGGTACACACGAGCACAGAAATGGTGTCCCGGTATAAACAAAGCATGGTATACCTCCACGCTTAACGCATTGCTGCAGGTAGACAACCCACTACAAGACTGTTGTGATTGAAATGGGCACAGTGGTGGATGTATAGCAATACACACAATGTGCCTTCAGCACTACCCGTTCACTCCCTCACCTCCTTTTCGGTACTGGAGTGGCCTTCGACACTACCCCTTTACTCCCTCACCTCCTTTCAGTACTGGAGTGGAGCAGTGTTGATTGTTTACGTCGGGACACCATTTGTGCGCTTGCATGTACGTAGGCTGCCCGCATTTCAGATAAGCGAAGCCGGCCTTATTGGGCTAGCCTCAACGGGCGTCCAGCTGAGATCCTAAGGAATCGGCTAGGCAGGTGAAAAAAATGTTTTCAAAATATTATCAATGTAAAATTCTGTGAATGTAAAATTTCTGTTGAAATCCCGAACAACCGAGTTCGTTGGGAGGAGAATACTACTTTTTCCCTTCCGTTTCTTCTGCTTTTCCCACTCCTTGGGTGAGTCGTGGGCGCTGTCCGCATCGCACATGTGAACCTAACCCAGATTTACTCTCTTCCTCGCGCCAGCTTTTAATAGAGGAATGTATTCGCTGTTACATGTTTCTTTGATAGTTGGGAGTGTGACACGCCTGTGAATGAATATTGTTTCAATATGAACACAAACACCCACTATCTGAGACAAAGGAATTATCCAGACGCAATTAAAATCCCCAACCTGGTCGGGAATCGAACCTGGGAAGCAGGGGTGAAATGGCTTCTTAGAGTAATAGGATAGCAAAGTATTTTCATAAGGTGCCTTCTGATTGGACGAAAGTAGTAGCCTAAAGAATAGAAAAGTGTGTAACGGGTATCGACAGACAGCCAGATGGCGTCAAATCGAAATGTCTGCACACGGTAGCTGAGGCCATAGGATTATTATTATTATTATTATTATTATTATTATTATTATTATTATTATTATTATTATTATTATTATTAACGGGTATCGAGCTAATTCTATGATTAGGTGTTCACAGGTTTCTTATAAACATAACTATGATCAATAAGCTGGACGACAACCAGTGCGATTTCACCCGACAGATAGGCTGTCAGGATTCTCTCGCTCCATGGCTGATTGGCCAGCATTGTGGCCTTCTGTTCAGAGGTCCTTTGGTTTGGTTCCCGACAGGTTTCCGGATTTTAATCGCATCTGGTTAATTTTTCTGACTCGGGGACTGTGATTTGCGTTTTTCCCGTAATGTTCTCAATCTCTCTCTCTCTCACACACAAATACACACAAAACCAACCATCACTGAAAAATGTAATAGTGAATACATCCATCCACATAGGAGAGAGCGGAGTGGCTGTGGAGCCAAGCTCTGCATTCGGGAGGTGAATGGGTTCGAACCGTACCGTCAACTGTCTAGATAATGTCTTTTTTTTTTTTACAGTTTTCCATTTTTAATTCCAGGCAAATGCCGCCACAGGCCACAGCCGATTCCTTCCACATTCTTACCCAATTTCATTCACCATCATTCGTATCACATTCATCAGCTCCTCAACTAAGGCAGGCGTTAGCAAGGGCATTTGGCCGTAAAACGCATGCTTTATAATTTCTATGACAGTAATACACAACCTTACCGAGTGCGTGGACCTGGCCGATCTGCGCCGTATTCTGAGTACCATCTCCCTCATCCTACGCGACGTTATCATCCGTTTGATCAGGGAGAGTAAATAATCAAGTGTTGAAACTTTCATAAGGCTCCGTAGTCCAGAGAAAGTAGTTCCGTATTTCAACACCACGCGCGTCTGAACGATTAGCAGTTGAAAGCAGTATTGTGTAGGCACGACGCACTGTATAATATTGTTTGCGTGTGAATTGAGCGTTATTATTAAATGTAGTCAGCATCATGCCAGGCAGTTTTCTATCAGGTACATCAATCCTAATGTTTTTCTAAAGATGAATACAAAGTTGGCGATGCAACTTTTTAGAAGCAAAAAAGCAAAGTCACCTCCGTACAGGCAATGAAGTCCCTTGGAGGAGTGGAAGGTAAAGGCTTCCACCATTGTTAACCTCGGCACGTGATGTGGTAGAGTGGTTAGCTCTACGCCCGGCCGCCTTTGCCCCCAGGAATTAACCTGGTACTCATATTTGGTGTAGACTGAGTGAACCTCAGGGCCATATGCACCTCCGGAAGTGGAAATCTCATTTCTTAAATTTTACGACTTCCTGACGGGGATTCGAACCCATGTCCTAACTTTTTAGAAGGTCAGTTGCAATTTATTTTTCTTCCATTGTAACGTCTACACATTTCAGCACGTCGTAGCAGGCATTGAGATATTTAGAGTCACTACCGCCAAAAACCCGTAATTTGGAAGGAACGCTTACATCACTAAGGACACATTGAGTTCCAGAATCATATTCTTTTTATGCATTTAATAGAGCACTTAGTGTGCATGGCTTCGAAAACAGAGAAGTACTTTAAATATTTACACGTGATAAGACCAACATTTCCGATGCTTTATTTTTCTCATCTTCTTTTGCGTCGATCTATATGGGCCGTACGCAATGCTGTACGTACCATGGAAAGAATTCGCTCATTCACTGTTATTGACCACAAGCTGTCTTCACGCAAAAGATAAGATCAATGGCAGGGATGAAAGACGGTGAAGAAGGGAGGTAAAGGGAAAATATTCATGAACAGATAAAGAACACTATTTCACTGACAGATAATAAACCAGGCTTGCTCCTGTGGACCTGTCAGTGAGTGATAAGTAATAACAGTTCAGCTAGAACAGGCGATAATCAAGTGTATTATTTGTGTGACTGCTTGATTCACAGAACAGCAAATAAAATTGTACCGAGCTATGGGTGTGTGTGAAATCGTTAGAATATGATTCTGTAACTCACTGTGTCCTTCAAGTGTTTCGAAATATTTTTCCTCTTCAGAGGATCATCTGGTATTATATTTACCCAAAATGTTATTTCTTTACATTAATTCCAAATTTATTTTTTGAGTGAAGGAAATACCAAGAGAGGCGAAGTCCAGGTCATCTTCTAAAGCAAGAAGGAAAGTATTTTAAGTTTGTTTTCAACTGGAGGTGATCATTTTCAATAACTGTGTATATTCTGCATCGCATATTTACCATTTTGTTTCTGCAAAATGTACTGCAGTGCGTTATATAGAACACCCAATAACAGGCACATTCATATGTATTTAATTTATGTGCAGAAGTCTAGCAGTACAGCGCCGACAATCTCCAGGTCCAACTGTTTCATATTACGCTATGAAGTAGCGTTAAAGACTAATTGACACTAGCACTGCCTTGCGGCGGTAACGCTGAACTACATGAGTTCCAGCACTTTATACTTCATTTGACCGGTTCGTGTCCACTGGTATTCTGCATTCTTCTGCGCTCAAGTGCCATTGCCCTCATCTGCTGCAGATTCAGCTACACAACCCAACAATCCATCCAACTCGCTTGCACAATTTGAGAACTGCTGGAGGAGTTAATGGAACTGTATATTCTTACCTCGCTTGAATATGGTGTAGGCATATAAAAAGATAATGGGGCTCTTTCTAAAACTGTGCATAATTATCATTTAAACAGATTTAATTTAAAATATAGATTGCGCGATAAAATTCTGTATTTGTACGAGATGATTCATAGTTTTAATTTGTTTATGAATACCTTGTTGCTGTAACCCTCCCATAATCTGCCAATAATGGTAGAGAATAATAGGAGATTTTAGCTATCTACAAGCCCTTTCACCAACATTTACGTAATTCCCGACCCTGTCGCCAATTAAACAAAATGTTTAGCTGTTGGTCCCCTCACTAATAGGAGCATAAAACGGCTGGATTTTGTGTTGCCGAGCGTTGTTCTGGAAACTATTACAATGCTTAATGGGCACGAGCATAACGATCGTGCTTATTACTGAAGTAACGCTTCGCTTATTTTAAAACGAACATTCATATTGTTATAAAAACAGTGATATAAAAGTAAGGCACTGTGTTGAGCTCAGCCATCCTAGCAGCAAATCGACCTACCCATCCTTTAGTGTACTTTGTGATAACTACAGTACATATTGGTCGTTTTTGGAACCATTCTGCGCAGGATATTCAGGAAGAGTATTCAATATGTTTCATTGTTTATGAATTAGTTTCAAAACTCATTATGGTGTGTCCAAGAAGAGCCAAATGTCGTGGTAAAAGGTAATACCCCGTGACGCCACCGTATCGTGACGTCTAGGAAGAGTCCAGACCCGTATCAGGCGTGATCTTACATCTCGACAGTGAGTGTAGACACCGCCTGTGCTGGTCCTGGCAAGGCGACGTGAATTATCGTCTTTCGGACGGGACATGATAATGGGGACCAGGTATATGGAACATTCCATTTTCGATGTTTTGTGGACATTTGTCATTTCTCGATCGTCGGTGTCACATGTTTATCTGCAATTCCTCATGGAAGGGTTTACTACCCTGATGCCCAATAATCGAGATTATTAGCGTCTGGCTACAATTAAATGTTTGCGATAACAGACAAACTTCATTGCTCGAATCATATCCACCCTCAATGCAGAACACATCAGACCAATACCCAGCAGGCCAGTGCAGCTTTCCTTAACGTCAGATGGATATAGGAGCAGAAGACCTACCAGAATGCTCTTATTAGCACCACAACACCTCACCTGGGCACGTGACGTTGGTAATTGACCCCGGAGGTATGGCAACATATAACTTGGTTCGATGACCAGTTGTTTCGAACTGAGGGTAGGGTTCGAATATGACGCAGGACCCATGAGGCCATGGATACGAAAGCGAAAACAAGTTATTTCATTCCTCTCCTCAGTGAGGAGGGGCGGCGGGCCATCAGCTCAACTAAGGAGCTCCTAGGCCTTATAGAGGAAAGAAGTGGTGGAGAAGTTAGAATCTTGAGGGTGCGTGTCGTACACACCAGAAAGGGAAAAGAGTGAATGAAACTGGCGCAAGGGCACCATCACAACAAGCCGGTACCCAGGGCGAAATCCGCAAAGTACGCCGCGCAGGCAAAACCCCCGCGAACACGAGAGGGAGTGGAGAGGAGAATTTTATTTAGAGCAATGTATCTCGGGCGCGCATTCCGAAAGAGACAATGTTACATATAATGACAGTTACATAATTACATTACATATATTGTGCTGGTACAATGAGTGGGGTCGGTGTAGGGTGGTACGGAGAAAGGAAGTAATAGAGGGTCGTGGTCATGTTAGAGAGGGAAGTAGCGAGTAAACGAAGAAGGTCCAAGATCGGGAGGGGCGGTAGGAGGAATTTGGGTTGGGGAGCAGGGACGTTAATAGGTAGCGGAGGTGGGGTGGGTTGTGGGACGGGAGTCGGGCGAGGAGAGGGGATGTTAGGAGAAGAACGGCCATGACGGGGCGGGGAGCGGGAATGTTCCACTCTGTAAGTCCTTCCGCGGATACGGACCCCAGTGGTGATCAGCCGGTCAACGTCGGTGGCAGGCGAGAGTTGAAGGCGGATCATGAATGTTGGGCCGTGGTCGTTGAAGATCCGGAACACTCGACGGGCCGGGACACCTTCCAGTTGAAGTTCATGGAGGATATCTTGTTCCGTGAAGGCCGGGTCAATGCTACGAAGGACACAGCTCACAGACGACGAGAGTTGCCGCGGTGTGGCGTCAGATGACGGTTCTTGATGTGAAGGTGGTGCCTGAGATGTGTGAGTCTGGGGATTGGCAGGGGATGGCAAGGGACTCGAAAAAGAGAGAGGGAGGGAGGTGGTGGAAGTAGACATGATAGGAGAAGAGTGGCTAGACGTGGTAATGATGGACGAAGTAGTCAAGGGAGTAGAGGCAGAAGTGGTGAAGGTAAGAGTAGTGGTGGTAGACGTAACGGAGGTGGGAGGTGGTGGGGACGGTATGGTGCGAGAAAAACGGGGTTGGACAGTGAGAGGGGGTTCAGGAAGGTAGCGCAGGCCATATAAAAGACACTCTGGAGTAGGCACCACTTCATGGAGTCTGCCGGAGATGAGGGCGCCACTGGTGATGAAACGAGCCACTTCGTCTTGCTCCCGGAAGAAGGCCAGGACAGCCGGTGAAGGTTGACCAGAGGACTTGTTTTGGAGCCGGACAACTTCCCATATCCCGATGAAGGAACGGTGAAGTTCGAGACAGATGAACTGGTCCGAGAAGGCAGTGTCCACGCCTTTAATGAGGCAAGTGTACATTGTGGAAGGGGAAGGCGACAGCCAACTAGGCGTCTGCCCGTTAGATTATTCTTGGGCCGACTGAGCTGCAGCAGAGAAGAGCGCCACCCAGCCGAAAAAATCGTGGACTTGCGACGTACGAAGAGAATATCAAGTGCCATGGATACTTCTTGTCAACAAGGCAATGTACAGGCTCGTGGTATCTGCATACTGGTGTGGGTTCTGTTCACTCGAGATGGGTTGGATCCGCTGATCCCCTGCAAAGTCGTTGACCTGTTGCTACGTTAAACTGCTTTGTGACCACGTGCAGCCCTTTATGGACTCCACGGATCGTTACAGGGATAAGATATTCCAGCAGGATAATGCACCGTGTCATCAGACCCAAGTTGTCCAGAATTGCTTCGAAGAGCGTTTTGGATAGTTTCAACGACTGCTGTAACCATCTCGTTCACCTGATAAGTACCCTGTCGAGCATTTATGGGACGTGGTAGTGAGGTCCATTCACATCCAAGACCATGCAGTTACAAAAATTGGAAGCTGTCGGTAAATATCCAAAGCGCATGGGTCAGAATCTCTCCACTTGTGGAATCGATGCCACGACGTGTTGCAATATTTGGCCGAGCTTTAACCTTTTCCGTTCAACTTCCCGATCTCAATGGGCACTGAGTTTGTGAGGCCTAGGGAGTCTTTCACCTTCAGGCTCTTCGTAACCCTTCCGTTCCATTGGCGATACCCTCATTCAAGGAAGGGTCAGACATCGTTCAGTTGTTCAGAGAACAATAATCACAACTTTCTTTATCTTTGCTACTTACGTCGCACCGGTCATATTGTGACGATGGGATAGTAAAAGGCTAGGACTAGGAAGGAAGTGACCGCGGTCTGAATTAAGGTACTGGTGTGAAAATGGGAACCACGCGAAACCATGTTCAGAGGTGCCGACAGCGGGGTTTGAACCCACTATGTCCCGAATGCAAGCTGATAGATAAGTGACTCAAACCGCGTAGCAAACTCGCTCCATCCACAGTTTTATCTTGCTAATACTTTCATTATTTCATGGTTCGTAAGTCTTCTTTTTTAATCTTATGATTTATTTTACGAGAGGATGTTTACCTAGCTGTACTTGCCTCTTATAACAACAAGAGTAATCACCACCACCACCACCACCACCACAAGCTGCAAGAGATACGTGCCACACAGTTATGAATCAGCTCAATGGACAATGAAAAACTTCAATAATAATAATAATAATAATAATAATAATAATAATAATAATAATAATAATAATAATAATAATACATTACATACATGCATACATACATACATTATCATTATAGACTGTTATGCCTTTCAGCGTTCAGTCTTCAAGCCTCTGAGAATTTACTAAACGTCGCCAAAATCCTCGATTTGCAACTAGTGTTGTGGCCTCATTTAGTTCTATACCTCTTATCTTTAAATCGTTAAAAACCGAGTCTAACCATCGTCGTCTTGATCTCCACTTCTCTTACCCTCCATAGCAGAGTCTATTATTCTCCTAGGTAACCTATCCTACTCCATTCACCTCACATGACCCCACCACCGAAGCCGGTTTATGCGTACAGCTTCATCCATCGAGTTCATTCCTAAATTAGCCTTTATCTCCTCATTCCGAGTACCCTCCTGCCATTGTTCCCAGCTGTTTGTACCAGCAATAATTCTTGCTAATTTCATGTCTGTTACTTCTAACTTATGAATAAGATATCCTGAGTCCGCCCAGCTTTCGCTCCTGTAAAGCAAAGTTGGTCTGAAAACAGACCGATGTAAAGATAGTTTCGTCTGGGAGCTGACTTCCTTCTTACAGAATACTGCTGATCGCAACTGCGAGCTTACTGCATTAGCTTTACTACAACTTACTTCAATCTCACTTATTATGTTACCATCCTGGGAGAACACACAACATAAATACTTGAAATTATCGACCAGTTCTAGCTTTGTATCACCAATCTGACATTCAATTCTGTTGAATTTATTACCTACTGACATCAATTTAGTCTTCGAGAGGCTAATTTTTAACCCATACTCATTGCACCTGTTTTCACGTTCCAAGATATTAGACTGCAGGCTTTCGGTACAGTCTGCCATTAAGACCAAGTCGTCAACATAGGCCAAACTGCTTACTACATTTCCACTTAACCGAATCCCTCCCTGCCATTTTATACGTTTCAGCAGATGATCCATGTAAACTACGAACAGCAAAGGTGAAAGATTACAGCCTTGTCTAACCGCTGTAAATACTCTGAACCAAGAACTCATTCTACCATCAATTCTCACTGAGGCCCATTTGTCAACATAAATGCCTTTGATTGATTTTAATAATCTACCTTTAATTCCATAGTCCCCCAGTATGGCGAACATATTTTCCCTCGGTACCCTGTCATATGATTTCTCTAGATCTACGAAAC
This sequence comes from Anabrus simplex, assembly GCF_040414725.1. NCBI lineage: Eukaryota > Metazoa > Arthropoda > Insecta > Orthoptera > Tettigoniidae > Anabrus > Anabrus simplex. Next base: position 30,234,459 of record NC_090271.1, read on the forward strand.
ATAAACACAACTGCCTATTCCTCTAGTAACATTTTTCAATTACCTGGCGTATACTCAAAATCTGATCCTGACAGCCTCTCTGCGGTCTGAAACCACCCTGGTTTTCACCCAACTGATCGCACGACTGATTGCACCCTCCCTTCCAAGATGCCAGTGAATACTTTGCCTGGTATACTAATCAATGAGATACCTCGATAGTTGTTCCAATCCTCCCTGTTCCCTTGCTTATAGACAGATGCATTTACTGCTTTTATCCAATCTGAAGGCCTTCCCACTATACTTCACCATTTCAGGTCTCATTTCATCTATTCATTCTGCCTTACGACAATGGAGTTTATTTACCATCCTTTTCACTTCCTCAAGCATAATTTCACCAACATCATTTTCCTCCTCCCCATGAGCTTGGCTGTTTGCGACACCACCAGGATGATTTCCTTTTACATTGAGAAGATGTTCAAAATATTCCCTCCACCTCTTCAGTGATTCCCTGGGATCTATTATGAGTTCATCTGAATTACTCAAAACACTGTTCATTTCCTTTTTCTCTCCCTTCTTAAGATTCAATATTACTGTCCAGAAAGGTGTCCCTGCTGCTTGACCTAGCCTTTCCAGGTTATTACCAAAATCTTCCCATGACTTCTTTTTGGATTCAACAACTATTTGTTTCGCTCTGTTTCTTTCATCTACGTACAAATCCCTGTCTGCCTCGGCCCTTGTTTGGAGCCATTTCTGATAAGCTTTCTTTTTACGTTTTCAGGCTGTTCTCACTTCATCATTCCACCAGGATGTTCGCCTTTTCCCATCTTTACACACAGTTGTTCCTAGGCATTCCCTTGCTGTTTCTACTACGGCATCCCTGTTTGCCACCCATTCACTTTCTATATCCTGAACCTGCTTACTGTCTACTATTCGAAACTTCTCACCAATCATATCCATGTACTTCTGTCTAATTTCCTCGTCCTGGAGATTTTCTACCCTTATTCGTTTGAAGACAGATTTCACTTTCTCTACCCTAGGCCTAGAGATACTTAGTTCACTACAGATCAGATAGTGGTCTGTATCATCGAAAAATCCCCGAAAAACTCGTACATTCCTAAAAGATTTCCTGAATTCAAAGTCTGTTAAGATATAGTCTATTATGGATCTGGTACCCCTAGCCTCCCACGTGTAGCGGTGAATAGCCTTATGCTTGAAGAATGTATTCGTAACAGCTAAACCCATACTAGCACAGAAGTCCAGCAAACGCTTCCCATTCCCATTAGCTTCCATATCTTCCCCACATTTACCAATCACCCTTTCGTATCCTTCAGTTCTATTCCCAACTCTCGCATTGAAATCGCCCATTAGCACTATTCTCTCCTTGCTCTTGACCCTGACCACGATGTCACTCAATGCTTCATAAAACTTGTCAACTTCATCCTCATTGGCACCCTCACATGGTGAATACACGGACACAATTCTTGTCCTAATTCCTCCAACTGACAAATCTACCCATATCATTCGCTCATTTACGTGCCTAACAGAAACTATGTTGCGTGCAATGGTATTCCTGACAAAGAGCCCAGACTCTGCCCTTCCCTTCTAACACCCGTCAAATACACTTTATCATCTCCTATGTCTTCTTCATTATCTCCCCTTACCCGAATATCTCTTACTCCTAGCACATCCAGATGCATCCTCTTTGCTGACTCAGCCAGTTCTACCTTCTTTCTTCCATAAGCCCCATTAATATCCATAGCTCCCCATCGAATTCCATTTCGTTCGCCAAGTTGTTTCCAAGGAGTCCCTCGCCTGTCAAATGGGAGTGGGACTTCATTACTCCCATAGGTCCAAGGCTTGCTTAAAATGTTCTGAGCTCTGTAAATTCATGAATCAGGATTTTACCCTACTTGCACATAGTCCAAGTGAGGATCTCTCCTCTAACGGGTTATGGACCACCGGTGAATTGTATAGTCCTAGCCACCTGAGCACAAGGAGGGCCATGACTCAGAATATGTCCGAGATGCCCACTCCCGTTCCATAGCAACTGGTATCCCGACTCTCAGGACCACTTACTAGGCCACTCAGCCGTTGCCGATGGTTCACGAACTAGGACGTGACTACAGTAACCCACAAACATGAACCATAATAATAATAATAATAATAATAATAATAATAATAATAATAATAATAATAATAATAATAATAATAATAATAATAATAATAATAATAATAATAATAATACATGAAGTAACAGCTCATGACGGCCTTGGTGTGACTGCTGCCCAGAAGTTGGCCTGACCACATAGTCATTCTTGTTGCTTGAACTTTTTGACCGGATCCATGCCTCTCGTGTGACATAGGTTCCTAATTTTTCTCACGGACAACAAGGAAAGGAAGTATAGTAATACAGAAATCCCTCTGGGCTTCGTAAGTCACATATGGGGTCTGATAAGATCAAGAGTTCACATGCAGACAAGAGAGAAAGTGGTAACAATAGCAGACTCTGTTTCGTCATGCACTTATCACTGAATGTGAGCCCATGTGGGATCATTGTTAGTTTAGGTTTTAATTAAACGTGTCAGTTTATGAAGTGAACTGGAAATATTATCTCCGTCTAACTTTCCCAATGACTATTAACGCTAAAAAGAGATTACAATATTTTTTGTTCATGTGCTGTGGTAAGAGTGTAGTACATTCATGAGAAAAACAAATACTTCATTGTGTGTCCTGCAAACAATATTTCACTCATTAAAACACGATTTTCACTGTAATCACCACTTCTCTTTGAAAACTGGCATTATTATTAAATCACATGGGCCGCTTATATAATATACAACTGCAATATATTTGCGTTACACTTTGCTTAAAACGATGGGTGAACGGGAGGAAAGCTTTTTCAAATCTAACTTTAATTAGCGTAGTTTTATTATGACATGTAATTGAACTAATCGCCGAGCTGGTATTATCCATTGCTGATCAATAGTTCATCACTCGGAAGCATTTTATAGCCACAACAATGGAGAGTTAAATCACTGCTGTATTAAAAGATCATACTCAGCTAGTGCATGAAGCGTGGAAGATTAAAGGGACAAATGAAATGAAACGAAGCCCCGTGGAGTAATTTAACGTCCTATAATGTAATCATGAACTGTAATAAATAATTCAATATCTTTGCATTTTCCCATTTATGTGGGGTCTGTTTTCTTGCAATGTTTCTTCCACTTCAATCGATCCATAGCGTCACGAGGGTGAGCCACATGTCAGCCACTGTGTTTGAGGTCGCTGACCCTCCACGTTCTCTTGAAGGGCAGTGATTAATGCACTTAATTAGAAGTGAAAGTACATAGGGCTGACGATCATCAACACAAAAGTCAAACTAATGGCCAATGCAGAGGAGATCCCGGTGCGAGTAGACAACACTGAAATACAGTATGTCTCTGGGACAACTGATCGCCTTCAGACAGATCACAAAACAGGAAATTAACAGAATAATAACATCTGCTTCGAGGTCTCCTGAGGTCAAAAGTAATCAGACATCAATCATTCCGTGTTCTTCAGTATAGTTGCCTAACTTGGGCGTCACATAGCTATCGGCTTGCATCCGAGAGACAGTCGGCAGCACTGAAGATGGTTTCCCGTGGTTTCTCATTTTCACACCGGTCAAATGCTCGCGCTGTACCTTAAGGCCATGGTTACTTCCTTCCCATTCCCCTATCCCTTTCCTATCTCTTCGCCACCATAAGACCTATCTGTGTCGGTGCGACGTAAAGCAGATTTAAGAAATGCTCTTAGTGATGCTTTACGTTCATAAATACCTTGCTCTATTTGGAATGTTCTCGAAAACAATACAAATACATGATAACAAACAGCTCAATATACCAAAATGATATACGATGGTAGTCTAAAACTTAAAAAAAAATTGTTTCGGAATAAATTTGGTTTAAAATGTAGTATAAAGCGCACAACACGAGCTAGTTCCATCCAGTGAACACAGTGTCTCAAAATGTGGACAAAATCTTTAAGAGCTGTATGTTACCAGTCGATTGACGCATCAGTATTGATCATCAATATCCGCATGCATTCCAACACCTCCTTCGAGCTTATCTGCCGAGTTTCGATTGTAAGACTCATTAATGTCATAGTAACTCATTGGAAATGTATTAGCATATGGCCCACTAGTGCAGATATGGACTTCCAGCCATCATATCAGTGTAAAGGAGTTGTGGATAGAGGTTTCTGTTAGCGATACACGCTAATTTCCAACGACGATAGAACAGAAAAAGATGAAATTAAAATCCACAGCCTGTTTCCAGTCATCCGAACGGGTCAGGAATGGAATGAATGAAGCCCCCATGTAGCGGCGAGGATAGGAACTGTGCCGGCCGCCGAAGCCTGTCGCACTCCTCTGGGGCAATGATTAATGAATGACAGATGAAATTAAATGATATTGGAGAATGTTGCTAGAATGAAATATGACAGGGAAAACCGTAGTACCCGGAGAAAAGCCTGTCCCACCTCTGCTTTGTCCAGCAAAAGTCCCACATGCAGTGACCGGGATTTGAACCACGGAACTCAGTGGTGAGAGGCAGGCGCGCTGCCACCTGAGCCACGGAGTCTCTCCAGGAATAGATAGCAAAGGAAATTAATTCATGCCTCATAAAATAGTAGTATACATAATTCCTTGTTAAACTGGGCAGCACAATGCCATACAAAATAAGTCTTTCTGTCTTTTGTGGATACAAATATTATTATACAACACGAATATTACATTTGAATCTTTACTAAGTGGGCAAATGTCGTGATTTAAATTTCTAGAGTTATTTGCAGAATATAAAAATTTTGATTTAAATTTTCTGTAAAAACAGTTGATTTTATTTTAAGGAACAATGGAGTGTTCAAGCTGGTATGCTGTAATGACTTTTCCAGGCCCTATATTTAGGGGACAGTTTAAAAATACACACTGTTCTTTCCTTACCGAGCTTATCCGAGGTAAATCTGGGGTCGCTGGAACCACCCAGGCATATTTTGGTTTTGGCCCGGGGTTTAAGACCAGATGCCTTTCCCGATTCCACGTAATTTTTCAGGTAAACATCCAACCCAGGACCTACCGGGATTCAAAACTAGGTCATTCGGGTGTAACGCTAGTGGAGAATCTACTGGGTTAAACACAACGTCCACTTCTGCCCCTACAAAAGTACACAATGTATACCGTTTTGAATTTTGCCTGTGCATCATCAAAATGATTTTGTTTAACTAAATTCCCTTCCCTTCCCTTCCCTTCCCTTCCCTTCCCTTCCCTTCCCTTCCCTTCCCTTCCCTTCCCTTCCCTTCCCTTCCCTTCCCTTCCCTACATCGAGCTCGCGAAAACACAATGTTGTTGAAAACGCCATGGAGCATCCAGTTCGATGCACAATATTAGCTGCTGATAGAAAATCTTGACCAGAGGAGGACGAGGTGGGGTGAATAACAAGAATTAAGTTACATTTTAGAGTAGGCCATCGTCAGAAGTCACAAAATTAACCACCATGAACAACGATGAGGAACGAATCTCTGCTCATCAACACAAATATTCAACCCATCTCACTCAGGACGGTACTTTGTGCAATCACTCCTGAAAAACGCATATCGAATCTTCATGCTGTACAGATGTGATCGCCCTCAATGATTCATCACACCGAAGGACTTCTCTCTTTAATTTAGGTCGAGTGAACTTTCTGATCAGTTTAGTATCTCGTTCTTCAGCCACTGCCTATGATGCTGTTTTGTGACCTCCGACGATGATCACCCTGTGAAATATAGATCACATCTTTCTGCCCAGAGACGGATATTTCTCGCACCATTCAAAAGTAAGCTTTCCATTTTTTTCCTGAGAACATGGTTTCCATTAGCAGCTAATATCTACTGCACATACGAACTGGAAATTGTGTGGCACTTTCTTCGATATTAACGACATTGTGCCTTCCTGAACTCGAAGTGGGATAGGTTTCTCGTTGGTGACCACTGGTTCAGTTGCTATCCGTAATGGCAGGGTACCTCTCACTGATAAGATAGGAATCTTCATGTTAGTGCATTTTGTTTAGCTGTAGACATCACAGATAATTTTTCTCAGTGATTAACCGTCAATGACTCCCTGATAAAACGGCTGTAAATTCTGGCTTTAATAAATCATTCTGGTAAGTAAATCTATTAAGGCTGGTCTTCGTGGATCGAGTAGCCGTTCGAGTAAAGAGAATGAAGTGTTTCAGTAGTGAAAGTTATTACAATGGGTATTTGCATTTGTGCAAGCATTTTTTGTACAAGTGATATGAAAAAGCACAGAATATTGCTAGAATGAGTTGGAGAACATGATTGAACGGGGTTAGGACTTTGGATTAGAGAATAGTTACAAGAAAGAAATACGTGGGAAGCTTGAGATGAGTTCGCGTTAGAGGATGCAAAACAATACAATGCTTGCTTGAGATTGACATCTGCAAATTTTGACAATTTATTGGAAATGATTGCGACGCATATAGAGTTATCACTAACTTCTATGTGGAACTCTATACAACAAGACTGAATTTAGGAGCGACGTTGTGCTTCTTTTGGCAACAGGCAATAACTATACACGTCTAAACAAAAACGTGTATCAATAGGTGGAACTTCAAATTTTGGGCCAGAAGTACGTGATGCCTTTTACACCAACCTCCAAGAATTCATACATGTCAACTGTAAGTGTGTATTTTTCATAAACAAATTAAACCATATAAATAAACCTGATTCTAATTCAGCCACGGAGGAGACCTCGACACGCTTTGTACCATGTTTACATGAGACGAGTGTACCGTCCTGCCTGTATTTCAGTGAACTCTACCGTGGGAAGTGGAACCTACTGAGTGCCGTTCAACTCACTTCACTGGCCTGGCTACTGGTTCAAGTACTCCATCAAGTTTTATTACATGCTTATACTATTCAAGCTGCCTGTTTCTAGTTACTTATTCAAGTTACTTGAACGGCTACTCCGTGCATGGAGACACGCCTTTATAGCCAGTTCAAGTTCAACAGACTATATCTTTCTTCACTGAAATGGTAAATACATCATATTTTATAAAACTGGACATCAGCCGTCCATCCGATGAAATAGGAAACAGACCATTTCACCAATAGAGATCACAAGACATGTTGAAATTCGAATGGCTAATCACACCAGCCGAACAGCTTCTCCTTCTTAGTTCCACTGAGGTGAGGTTGACGATGAACAGGTGAAACAGACACAGTCTCACCACTTTGTGTTATTACAAACCATCCCAACTGATCGCATGAATGGGAAAGTTTAACTCTCTCTGGAATTCCTGGACTGATTATCGTGCTGGGTCCATTAACTGCACTTGAGAATCTAATTACATCTCATTCACTTTTCCGGTCTTCATTACCGCTGCAGTTGAAATTACTTCATCGATAAAAAAGCTATTCTCATTTCGATTTCTCCAACTTCGTACTTAGTACCAAGCTTTTCTTTGTTTTATCTAAATGTTCCTCTGCTTTATTGTTCATTTACTTTGACTGTGAAGACGATGAAACACAGAAATACAGCAATAGAAATCAACTTCGGATTTGAGCGATTATTGTCGCTATATGGGAGGGTTGGGACGCCAAAGGGACTTTACATTTGAGTTTCGAATGCTGTTACTGCGGACTGTGTATACTTTAACTGTGCTTATTTGGCTCTAGTGTTGTAAAGTGTGTCATGGGACTGAAGTAAGGAGTGATCCAATGCGTTTAGAGAGAATTCACTACCAACGTTGGGATTCCAACCTGCGTTCTCTGAACAGGGCAACTTCCCAGTCTTGTAATGGAGTGAAGTTTAACTGACACGCTTCGAAGCCCAGTTATGAGGGTATGTATGTATGTATGCCTAACCCTGTCCCGTTTCTCTGCGAGTAAGGTGTGAAGTGAGATGAATCTTCATAGCGAGTTTTTACGACTGGATGCCCTTCCTGACGTCAACATCATCCGAGGAGTTAACGAGATGAAATGAATGATGCTATGTATAACAGTCTAGTAGGGAGGGATAAGATGAAACTCGGTGTCAAATAGCACCAATAGCTCCAGGCTTTACGTCTCTAACCATCTACAGCGTCATATGCCCTCACTCCATATGAGTACTGCGGAGAGGTTTGTACCACCTTCCCTACCTTGCCGTCCAACATTCTGATGGTGAAAAAGTTTTCGATCAACGGGACTCGAACCTTCTGACCACGGTGTCAGACCATATAGTCTTGACGCCTTTAACGATCGTGGCCACCTGGCGGGCTGAGAGTACCGACATATTTCATCGACTACTCTCGCTCATGCAAGCCAAGCAATACGGTTAAGGCTGTCGTCAAGCTGACGAAGTAGTACTCCAAAATCTGCAGGCCATCTGGCCGAGTAGAAACCTTCTTTTTCCCCTGTGTATGGCGACGGTAGAATAACACCCACGATATCCCCTGCCTGGCGTAAGAGGCGACCAAAGAAGGCCCCAGGGGCTCTTAACACGGAAGAGAGGCTTGGCGACCACTGGGTCCTTAACTGAGTCCTGCAATGCTTCCATTTACTTGTTACTGGCTCCTCACTTTCATCCGTCCTATCCCACCTCCCTTGGTCAACTCTTGTTCTTTTCCGACCCCTACGGTATTAGAGCATTCGAGGGCTAGGGAGTCTTTCATTTTTATGCTTTCGTGGTCCTTTATTTTTCGAAGTGTCGGATCTCTACCACTTTTTCCCTCTCTGATTAGTGTTATATAGAGGATGATTGTCTAGTTATACTTCCTCTTAAAACAATAATCACCACCACCACCACCACCACCACCACCACCAGAAGTCTTCTTTGCAGAAAAGGGCCCGTAATGCGGTATTAAGTTCAAAGGACTCAATTCGAACATTCCCCAAGACGCTGCTCTGCAAGAACTGTTTGATATGTGCTGGGGAATTTGATAAGGATTCGTTGATAGCTTTCAAATGCCTGTGCTGACCATCCTTGAAACATTTATACTTGGTTTGCCATATCACAATCACATTCGAGTGTGCAACATCTTTGTGTGCTGCCCTGGTTGTTTCATGGACCGCCGACTTTGTATGGCTCTATGCCCCATGGCAACGGAGTGTTGAATAGTTTGGTATATCTGTTGTTGGATTAATTCGATATTTGTGACGTTAACGTCTCAGTGACAAGTGACGAGTCCCTGAGTACCAGTGCATCTTTGGAAAAGCTGAGAGCTATAATTGGGTGGGGTTACTGAGATATGATTTTGGCGAGGTAATGTTTGCACTGAAGGTTTGAAGTGGGGGGTGAGGTAAATTATGAGAAGCTGCTTCTTTCATTCAGCCATGGCTGTGTCCTTCTCAAACCTCGCCTCACTCAGTTGAATAGACACATTACGAAATCATTACCTGTAGAAGAATACACTAATAGTACCACGGCTTCGTCACATTGAAGTCAGTTTCAGAAATCAGATGAGAACTGTTGGTAAAAATACAGTAATAACTTACCGCTGTCACGTCTTGTCTCCCTCCTAAGCCTCTACGTTAATTAGCGTGTTAATTCCCGTAGCCATTACATGTACTTCTACCGGATTAGTCAGTACATTATCTTATAAAGGTTCCACACATGCATTTCCTTCTTCTATTGAACCCCGCTTTTCAACTTAGCATTCCTTTACAAGGGGTAAACATATCAGGATGGTTGTACTCGCACCACTAATGGATACCAGTGACAATTTTCACCCAAGTCGACCCAGCTGTACCACGCTCGACATACGAGCCCTAAGGGCCGTCAACTCATAGAAGGGTAGTCATTTGGCAATAGGTTTATGAAGAAAATTCATATGTGCATTCCTGTAGGATATGTGATATTTTAACGTGCTTATATACCCACTTTTCTATACGACTCACAGTTTACCCATTATGTTGTCTTTTATAGGGCTTCAGGGGACTGCTACTTCGGAAGAAAATAGATATGAACTTTCCTTTTGTATATACTAATACTGTTAGTAGACTTGGTGGGACTTTTAATAGGTCAAACAGTTCAAGTCGGCATTCACATTTAATGGTCCCGGATGCAAAAATTTTCCGACTGTTTTCAAACTCCCTGCTGCCCTGATAAACTGTCATAATATTACTGTAATAATTTGGAAGAAATACACTTTCTAATTGTGAAATCGGTTTGAGAGGACATGTATAGTGTTAATCGGCCCATTCTTGGCTTCCATCAAACTCACAAATTTTCTGTTTTTATATTATTATTTATTTTGCTCATAGATGTTTAATATGGTACTTCAGGAGATAACTGCACGGATAAATACATATGAAGCACAATCATACTTTAGATTGCTTTCTAAATTTTCACTGAACTTTAATTGACGAATTTGCGAATAATTATCCGATCAGACAGATGGGCAGCTGTAGTTCCTTCAGGGACTGTGTCAGGTTGTTATGCACCAGTCCTGTTGCTCCAATCACAACTGGTACTATCGTTACTTGGTCCACTTGCCACTCATCTTGATATGACTGATATTTCTGCAAGTTCGTTTGGTAAGTTAACTGAATATTTGAAATACTCTTGAAACATCGATCATCCAAACGTATTTGGCAGTGTGGTCCCATAGAGTGACATCTGGTCTATTATGTGCACATTTCAAGATGCTCCTGTCCCAATAAAGTTCGTATCTGTTGGTTTCCAATACGTTGGCCGACTTGTACGAGTAGTACGGTTTCACTGGTGTGGTGACCAAACGATACTTCATGAGAACTGCATGATTTATTATCTCTTACCAATAAGATCGTGTCTTTCCTTGTAGTCTGAGAATACCAGTATTGACCATACATATGTTACATGCCTCACCGTTTCTTGCTCTATAATTCATGCGCGGCAACGATCATTGATTACGTTGGGATCCGTCATCACATCCCGTACTTCAATAAATTTCTTGTAGCAGCTACTTGATCCTGGATAGCAATCATGTATACATCGTTATACCCGACTAAGGAACGCGGTTGAACTTATTTAGCTAATGTTTTTGCTTTCTTCTTCTCCCAAATTCCCTTCATCCTCTCACTGAGCTTTTTCCTGTGTTATTATTATTATTATTATTATTATTATTATTATTATTATTATTATTATTATTATTATTATTATTATTATTATTATAATATAGTCCGGCTCCATGGCTAAATGGTTAGCGTCCTGGCCTTTGGTCACAGGCGTCCTGGGTTCGATTCCCGGCAGGGTCGGGAATTTTAACGATAGGACATAGGGCCTGGGTGTATGTGTTGTCTTCATCATCATTTCATCCTCATCACGACGCGCATGTCGCCTACGGGAGTCCAGTCAAAAATACCTTCATCTGACGAGCCGAACTTGTCCTCGGACACTCCCGGCACTCAAAGCCATATGCCATTTCATTTTTCATTATTATTAATATTATTTCCTTATAGCTTTGTATCTTTCATCATGGCCCAGACTTTGGACTAAAATATGAGATATGTGTAAGTCACTTTATAGAAGACAATAACTACACTTGTTTCAGTCAGAGCTTAACAAACTTGAGAAAATATTTTGAGATATAACGTTACGTAGTTTTTGACGGTGATTCGCTTATGTTTTAAAGAGCAAGAGGCAATTTCGAATGAGTTATATTTTTTTTGTACAATGATATATCTCGGATGGAAATCTCGTTTGTAGAATGATAATATTTTCATGCTGCTAGCCATACCGACAGTATGCATATGAAATAAAGTGTGTGTCTGTGCTTGTGCGGTCCAATCACTAGAACCACCTAAAAGTCCGCCTCCATAGCGTAACGGTTAATGTTATTAGTTGCCGTCCTGGAACGTCCGGGTTCGATACCCGCTACAGAGAGAGATTTAAAAATGTTAAAATGGTACATGCAGCTCATGTCCATTGGGGGTGTGACTGAAAGGAGCTGCGCCACCTCGGGACTTACTAGATTACTTACCAGAACCACCAAACGGATATTAATTGTTTATGTTATTGGTTTTACGTCTTACTAACTAATTTTGACGGGTTTTGGAGACGCCGGGGTGCTTCAATTTTGTCCGGTAGGAGTTCTTTGACGTGCCAGTAAATCTACCGACACGAGGCTGACGTATTTCAGCCCGTTCACATACCACCGGACTGAGCCAGGATCGAACCTGCCAAGTTGGGGTCAGAAGGCCAGCGCCTAACCGTCTGAGCCACTCAGCCCGGCCAAGCGAATATTGATGCGGTTTTCACCTACATATATAAAGGTTTGGGTGCATGAACTATTAAATATAGCAGAAATATATAGAAGAATTGTTGTGCACAAATTATCCACACGCTAAAATTACGGAAAACTGCGTGTTATTGTAGTGGAGGATGGTGTTGTGTGCGTTGCGTGAGTTGCAGGGGTGTTGGGGACAGCACAAACCCCAGTCCCTGAGCCAAGCGAATTAACCATTTAAGGTTAAAATCTCCGATTCAGCCGGGAATCGAACCCAGGGTCCTCTGAACCGAAGAGCACTACTCTGATCATTCAGCCAGACAGCCGGTAAAATGTTTTAGTGAAAGAGCAGGGATAGTTCAAATATTGCATGAGGAGAAAATAGCCAGCTAATAGGCAGACTCGGGGAAACATCACACTGAATCACATACATACATAGTCCGACTCGTTGGCTGAATGGTCAGCGTACTGGCCTTCGGTTCAGAGGGTCCCGGGTTCGATTCCCGGCCGGGTCGGGGATTTTAACCTTCATTGGTTAATTCCAGTGGCCCGGGGGCTGGGTGTTTGTGCTGTCCCCAACATCCCTGCAACTCACACACCATACATAACACTATCCTCCACCACAATAACACGCAGTTACCCACACATGGCAGATGCCGCCCAGGGTCTGCCTCAGAAGGGCTTCACTCGGCTAGAAATAGCCACACGAAATTAATTAAATTAATAACATACATACATACATACATACATACATACATCAGGAATAAAATATCGCGCTAAGTTACGTACATACATGAAGAGGAAAACGACTAATATCACCAACAAGGAAATCTTATAATCTTGTATGTTGGGTATTCAGCCCGAAGTCTGGTTTGAACCACATACCTCAACCAACAGCTGTAATGATAGCCTAGGCTTCACAGAAGAGGCATACTAAGGAAATGCATGCACCAACCGACCCCATGAGCGATATTTTCACACCATTTATAACAGGGCCTGGCTCCATAAGAAATTGTATTTCTAGCATCGCTCATACCTCGGTCACTTTCATATTGCCAAAGCCAAGGATGAGAGTGAGACAGGTCAATGAAAATAACAAATGTATGCTAGCCCATACCAGAACACTACATCTCGCCAGCAAGGGCATCTTATAATGTTATAAATCTGATAATATCAAAATTTCTCCCGTGCAAAGGCAGGGCGGGCCGCTAGTGTCTTATGTTCACTATTCCGAGTTATGGAGGATCAAACATTTTGAGCTCTTTGTCCTGGCCTATTTAACTGGAGAAATTGATTCTGTGAGGCTATGGCGTTTCCTCAGGTCATCACAGCATCTTAGTGTGACACAAATAGACTGGAAGGGAACAATCAGCCGTGTGGGCTTGAAGGAGATCAAAGAAAGTCCATCAATAGCATCTGTGCTGATTGCAAGAAACCGCAACATTAAATGCTTGCTTGTTTCAAACTTGCCTTTGATTGTGTGTTGAGGCGAGTGGACGTGAGTTTCTATGTAAATGACTTGTACGGTTGGACTCCTACACATTCCGCTCGGCGTGCAGTCAAAGCATCCGTTGCGACGGAATATCAAATAGTAGTTAATATCTTGTTTCAAGCTAGGGAATGTGTTTGTATGATGCGGACATCGCTAGCCTGTTGAGCCAACAAAGGGGGAAGAGAAGTCTCAAGTTAAATGGAGACTGAAATTGATTCTCAGCCGTTAGAGGGCGCTGTGATTGATTTGCTCCAAGGTAGAGTAGTTAATTGGCTACCAGCAGAGACCGGTCGGCACAAGACAACCACACTATCCGTGTACTGGGGGCGATCAAAAAGCCATGATTCCTTCTGGCAATTTAAAACGTGATACTTGTCAATCTTGACACTAGTTTGCATTAGGCTACTACGTATGCGGATATTCCAGGATTAACGTAGCATTTGTGAAATATTTCTTCAGTAAATAAATAAATTAATTAACGTGGTCAAATGATTGCATTGCTTACATACCTTCGTGCAGGCAATGAACAACTTCGGAGGAGGACGTAGGATAAAATGTTTATCTCCTTGCCTAACAGCCTTTGCCTCGACGAATTCCTAATTTATGTTGGAGGCTGCGTGAACCCCAATGCAGTATGCCTCTCTAGAAGTTAAGAAACTTCCGTTATAAATTCCCATACTTCTTGGTGGGGAATCGAATCCATGTGCTTGTGGGAGAACCGAGGACATCTTAACCCCCTTCATTAGGCAGTTCTCACAGTTACGTTAACATTCAGAAATTTGTTTAAATACAAGATTGAGACAAAATTAAGGAATGCACCCTTCTTCTTCCTTCCTCTGTGACAGCAAACATTGGACATTGGTGTTCATGTTGGCGAACATTTATTTATCGGTCGCTGTTCGAATCAGTCTAAGGTGGATTTTCTCTACCATCCTTCACATTCTGTAGCCACGAAGTTGTTTTATCGAAACCCCACTTGCCTTCAGTCTTACCTTATACAGCAGGGCCTCTCAAGCGCTCAAAATCTAGCGCGTCGAGGCGCAGAGACTCCGTGCACTGTGCATCGGTCCGACTCGGCTCAACTCGGCTTGATTCGGATGGTGTAGTGCACTGAGAGCGACGAAGCGTTTGATGATAGACGGCTTGTTTATCAGTAAAATAGTGGGCGGTCATGTATGGACTCATGCGGGATCCCCAGTTGTTCCAGATCCGACTTGACCGAAGAGATCTACTTGTTCCTGGATGCCTTCCTTGTAGCTGCCACAGCGAAGATCCTGAAGTCTGCAGGGGTTCATGCTCATAGAAGAACAAGCGCCCTTTCCTTATACAAGTAACGGTGTCAATGTGATGTTTGTACAGCTCATCGTTGTGCCGAATTCAGTAGGTGCCTCCCTCTTCTCTTACGGGTCTCAGTATTATCCTCAGGATCTTCCTTTCTTTGAGTTCTAGTTTCCTGAGTGAGCATTTCCTGGTCATCACGAGACACTCAGAGGCGTAGAGAACATTATAGTGCCTGAGTTTGAGGTTCTTGGAGAGGCACTTTGATGCGTAGATGCTTCTACAGTTTCTTGATACGGGGTTGGAGATGAGATTAAATTAAACTATATGGCAGGTTTTTTCACGGTCAGAGGCCCTTCCCCTCGCCAACCCCAGCTGAGGAGCTAATGAAGATGAAATGAATAATGGTGAATGAAATTACGAAAGAAATTGAAAGGAGTTGGCTGTGGTGCCATTAGCAGGGAAGTGAAAATGGGGAACCAGAACAGGGCAGCTGATGGTGGGGTTCGAACCCACTCCTCTCCCGAATACGTTATCACGTGCGACCTCTCTGCTCGGTACACTTTTTTAATAGTACAAATAAAAAAATAAATACTGTAGCTCGTTAGCTGAATGGTCAGCTAATGGTATCCGTTCAGAATGCTCCTTGTCGGGCTGGGTATTTGGTCGTGTCTGGATAGTTCCTCTAGCTCGGGGATTGGATATTTGTTTTTATCTTAACACTTACATACATGGTGTAGCATATCAAACAAGGTTTTTGGAAATAATGTCTGCGCCTTTGGAAGGAATTTCCTAACCAAATGCGTTCTTTCCATGTGATTCATACTGTTAATATACTATCTTTGACATTGATTGCTCAGTTGTTGAATCAAGCTATTTGGTTGAATGCACTGTGAATTTACAGTGGTATTTACTGATGAGCATTGAGAGGTTATACCATGTTGCATTGAATTCAAGGTAGCTATTCGTTTTGACTCTCTAAAATCCATTTTTTTCAAATATCAAGATTCAACTACTCCTTTTTTTTACTAGTCGCACCGACACAGATATGTCTTATGGCGACGGTGGCATAGGAAAGGCCTAGGAGTTGGAAGGAAGAGGCCGTGGTCTTAATTAAGGTACAGCCCCAGCATTTGCCTGGAGTGGAATGGGAAACCACTGAAAACCATCTTCAGGGCTTCCGACAGTGGGATTCGAACCCACTATATCCCGGATGCAAGCTCACAGCTGCGCGCCCCTAACCGCACGGCCAACTCGCCCGGTAATCATGCATTTAAGGTTTAATGCACATGACTTCACTTACTGTCATAGGGCTATGCCGCAGCTGAATACATTTCTCCTCATAGGCCATACAACGTGTGCAACACCGATCAAGCCTGCGAAACCATCACGGTGTGTGAAAAGCCGGGGAGAGAGGAGATGATGATGAAGAAGAGGAAAAGTTCATGATAAAATGACTACCGAGCAAGTGGCTGTTCGGTTTAGGCCAGGCAGCCATCAGCTGCATTCGGGAGATAGTAGGTTCGAACCCCACTGTCGGCAGCCCTTTTCCGTGGTTTCCCATTTTCACACCAGGCAAATGCTAGAGCTATACCTTAATTGAGGCTACGGTCGCTTCCTTCCCACTGCTAACCCTCTTCTGTCCCATCGTCCCTATAAGACCACTCTGTGTCGGTGCGACGTAAAACAGATTGAAAAAAGAAGAAGACTGTTATTAAATTACTTGTAGATATACACTGGTTGACAAGAATCACACTTGAGTATTAACAAATTGAAAGTTCTTCGATTGTCACATTGATATCACGTTTTCAGGAAGCAAACAAAGGAATGTGAACCTTTTTTGACATGAATACGTCTTATGGCTGTGGGTCATCCGAAAATTTGTGTAACGTAACGCGACAAAATGTCACACCAGTCGTTACCATAGGTCTGGATTGCCGAAGATGCTGCGGCTGTGCTTTTGTAGGAACGGTGTGTGTTGTACCGTCAGTGACGTCACATTAGTCGTTACCGTAGGCCTTAGTCGCCAAAAATGCTCTGTGAAATGATGCAAATAAATCGTTGGTTATCAGTATTTGACTGTCACTTATTGAAAGACACATTCATGATCATTAGCTTTTCGCAAAGGGAAAAGTAACTTCGGTTTTTTTCTGATTAGTGTTAAGGGAGGGTGGTTACCGAGTTCATTTGCTTTTAAAACAATAATCACCACTACTACCATCCCCACCACCACCACATGCTGAGCACTTTGAAGGGCGTTTGAGAACGTCGACTATGTGTAAACAACAAGTTCCTACAATCTTTCCGAAGTCATTCTTAAATACGTAGGCCTAATTTATGATTGAATACTTTACAATTTTAGAATTATGGGTACACATACGAAAGTTATAGAACTGATTGACGTGACATTTTATGGGGATACAATTATCAAATTCAAATTATTCAACAATAAGTTCACGAATTGTATTTTGATAATTTCAGTAACGACGGAGTTACAAATTGGAGTGAATTCGCTTGCAAGCTGCGTCATTAATTAGCGGCTAGTTGTGGATTTCAAAGACAGTCCATCATTGTTTCTACCTGAACAGAAGTTACTTCCGGCTTGTGCAAACTGGTTCACTCAGTGAGTGTTAACAACTGGTATTAATAAGAACAAAGAATGCTGGTTAGCGCTTAACTGGTCGCATGGGGTCAATACGACCCTGCTCATTATTACTGTGGTACTGTACGAGCTCCTTTACCATCCAACTTCCTCGTTTGTGTACGAGTATTAATTGGTTATATCAAATCACCGCCTGCTCGATATGTACCCGATGGCTGCTTATACTGTCTACTCATTCCATTCTTAAACATGTAACACGACTTGCGAAGAATCCTCCGCTAGATGGTAGCACCAAACAGCCACAGTTATGCGGAAATACAGTTAAATAAACACATAACTTAAGCTAAGTTGAAAAATCTGAAGGTAAAATGGAAAAAGAGTTTTACTGCTCCAGAGATGTATAGCTTCTGGACTTCTCGAGAAGGAGGTTTCAACGGACGAGAAAACCTGGAAACTTCGTCTGTATGATACTTCCCTACATTACTAAGTGGAGGTTTCACAAGTTTGGCCACCTCAGTTTCTGACGCAAGTTCCTGGTCATTATTGTTACTAACACACTTTAAATGACTTGAAGAATTCTTGCAGTACGGTAACGCCTGCTCAACAAATTCATATAGGCCCATAATTAGGCCAATAAATTGCGGCTGAGGATACCGCAGGCCTATCCGATGACTCATTAACTTCATCAATAGGGATGCATTAAGTGAGGTGTAAACATTATTCAAGCACGGACTGCATTCAGTTTCTTCTTTGATTACACGCACCAAATAACCACACACTAGTGTCTGCGAAGCTGTTACCAAAGTGGCACGCACTGACTCAGGGGGTTCACGAACATCTTCCAGTAAATCAAGTTCATAGTAAGGGAGCAATTCTGCTTAGTTAGGTCTGGGAGGGTATATCGACGCTGAAAATTGTGAATTTTGCTTGTGGATAACGCTAGCGCCATCGGTGGACATTAAAATGCCGGCTTTCAGAATTCTCTTTATGGAATTCTAAGCAGCCCGTGAGTCAGTGATGTCACTGCTCCCTCTTCAATTCTTATAGCCCTAAACATGGCTTCAAATGGATGTCCTAAAAAGGCCTGTGTCACCACATAAAAACATCCATTCTATAGAAGATGAACAATGAACGAAGAAGTAGATAATGCAGTAATAATAACAGCTTGATGTGTTTCTTTGGTAAGTCCTTTTTTTATTGAGAGTTTTGTACGCTTCTTGTATTTCTTTAAGATATTGGCAGAAATTATTTTTCAGGCGCTGGAGTCACTCATATGCTGGAGAAACGAACGTCATTTTGTCCGGATTATTTTTCTTCAAGCGCTGTGTTTAGTCGCTGGTGTCATGGACACTGAAGAATTTATGAACATATTTCATAAATCGTATGGTAGGTCCAGGCTCCGAAAAATCGACTCTTGCTGTCACGTGCAATGAGTTTTCCATCAGTAACTGCAAAGCTGCTGTGACTGGTGAGAAAACTTGCACGGCTTAAAGCATATTCATCTTTTCAAAAGTGTGACATGCTTCCTCTTTAGATTCTGGATATGTTTCACCACGAGATTTTTCTGAATCTCCTTTAAGTAATTAAGCTATCTTCATCTGCCATGTTGTCCTCAAGGAACTGAGATCTGATGATTTTCATAATGTGACAATAATTGGAAGGCAAATGAATTTGTCGCGTGGAGTTGTATGGATGAACTACACATGACTTTAATTGTCCATCACCAAATTTCTTGAACGTGGATGTATTTCTTTGGCTGTATAGCATAGAATCCAGCCTTCAAAACTTGCTGAACCAAGTGGTAAAGCATATTTCCTTGTTATGCCTTCACCATGAAGTAGAGAGGTGGGATCGTAAATTTATTACTCAATCCATGAATTACAAACCACAACAATTTGTTGGCGAGTTGAGGGTTTATTCCAATTTATTCTTTATAGACTCCTTTTGCTTCGACAAGTCCATAGTATCTGTTCCCTTCTTTATTATTTATTAAAGAGCAGCCGCTCTTTAATTGCCATTTCGTCGCAAATAAGAGAGCAAGCTTTCTCCACATTCATTCTGCTTGCAGTCTTTCCTTTAACAGCGGTGAAATATCTGTGCCATACTTCATCGTTCCTGGAAAACTATCTAATGTACTGTGTGAAGGTGACTATATTAATTTTGATCTATGCCCATACTCGTAATCTTTCGGAGAAGCAATCCGTTATTTCATTCGGGCAGATTAGGGCCATTTGGTGCTGTCGCCTACCGTGGGTATTTGTAAATGCAGTATTTCCTTTAGTGCCATTTTAAAATGTTGTAATGAGCAGGTAGTATAAGCAGCCATGGGATGTATATCGAGCAGACAGTGTATCAAATATACTATAGAGAATACGTGCCACTTTGCGAGATATCGCAGGACATTAATTGCCAGCGCACCTAGCGGGACGGCCTTGAAACTGGGTTGTCGTAGTACACCATACACTATGAATTATGTCGAAAGTGTCAGCTTTAAAGTCCTCTTTAATTAAAAAGTAGTTACAGGAGTTTCCCCATTTCACATCGGATGGTAAAATTATATTCTGCGACGTTCGCAGTAAAGAGATGAGTGAAACTTGTTTTATATTTCCTCCTAACGTGTTATTATCAATTTATCAAAATATACATGGTATTTTAATTGATGCCTATTAAAATACGTAAAATTGAAGTTGCGTAAAATATTTTAGAATCTATTTGAGAGTCTATTTTAGGCAGCTAAATAACGTTTAAGCACTTAACAATCCGAGGTCTAGTAGTGTAATCACTATTGAGTGTTTCTGTGGTGGTTGGAAGTGTAGTGTGTTGTCTGAATACGAAGAGAAACGTGTTGGATAAAAAGCAGCAAACACTCATTTCCAGAGCCAGAAGGATTAATTAGACGCGATTAAAGTCCTCGATACGGCCGGTAATCGAATCCGGGAACTTCTGAACCGAAGGCATCAACGCTGACCATTCAGCCAAGGATTAGGACAAAAGGAAATCATTATTGAGGTTCATTATTTCTATCAGTATTAACATTAAACGTTCGTAGTAGAACAAAGCAAAACATGATTATTTTATTTCTTTATTTCTGTCAAATTTAACTTACAACCTTTGTAGTTTCAATCTTGCCGCCTGATGTTTAAGGTCGGACCGCCAGGTGCGCTACTGTCAACTTGCCGCTCGGTTTAGTATGGGAGAATACAGAAGTGTCCAGTATTTTGGTTAAATTCACTCGTGAGCAAAGTAGCACGGCCGATTATACCTCACTTTTTCTTGTGTGACTTATTTTATCCAACACATCTTTGAACATATTCCACAAAGCAGTGTATACACAAAGCAAGACTCTCTTCATAAAGTTTTGAAATTCGACTAAAGAAGATCTGAATGCGAGTTTTATTTGTGCTTAAGTCCCCGATAGTCATGCTACTTCAGCACAATCACCAAGCAATTGTACGGCACACCTAGAGCACCTACATGTTGATATTAGTAATTGTCGCCCCACAAGAGATACACTGACTGACAGAGCAAATGCAACACCAAGAAGGAGTGGTTCGAAAGGGATGAAAGTTGGGGAAAAAACAGAGACGGCACGGACGAATAATTGATGTTTATTTCAAACCGATATGCAGGTTACACAATGCGCACGGCATCGACTCAATAGGATGTAGGACCACCGCGAGCGGCGATGCACGCAGAAACACGTCGAGGTACAGAGTCAATAAGAGTGCGGATGGTGTCCTGAGGGATGGTTCTCCATTCTCTGTCAACCATTTGCCACAGTTGGTCGTCCTTACAAGGCTGGGGCAGAGTTTGCAAACGGCGTCCAATGAGATCCCACACGTGTTCGATTGGTGAGAGATCCGGAGAGTACGCTGGCCACGGAAGCATCTGTACACCTCGTAGAGCCTGTTGGGAGATGCGAGCAGTGTGTGGGCGGGCATTATCCTGCTGAAACAGAGCATTGGGCAGCCCCTGAAGGTACGGGAGTGCCACCGGCCGCAGCACATGCTGCACGTAGCGGTGGGCATTTAACGTGCCTTGAATACGAACTAGAGGTGACGTGGAATCATACGCAATAGCGCCCCAAACCATGATGCCGCGTTGTCTAGCGGTAGGGCGCTCCACAGTTACTGCCGGATTTGACCTTTCTCCACGCAGACGCCACACTCGTCTGCGGTGACTATCACTGACAGAACAGAAGCGTGACTCATCGGAGAACACGACGTTCCGACATTCCCTCATCCAAGTCGCTCTAGCCCGGCACCATGCCAGGCGTGCACGTCTATGCTGTGGAGTCAATGGTAGTCTTCTGAGCGGACGCCGGGGGTGCAGGCCTCCTTCAACCAACCGACGGGAAATTGTTCTGGTCGATATTGGAACAGCCAGGGTGTCTTGCACATGCTGAAGAATGGCGGTTGACGTGGCGTGCGGGGCTGCCACCGCTTGGCGGCGGATGCGCCGATCCTCGCGTGCTGACGTCACTCGGGCTACGCCTGGACCCCTCGCACGTGCCACATGTCCCTGCGCCAACCATCTTCGCCACAGGCGCTGCACCGTGGACACATCCCTATGGGTATCGGCTGCGATTTGACAAAGCGACCAACCTGCCCTTCTCAGCCCGATCACCATACCCCTCGTAAAGTCGTCTGTCTGCTGGAAATGCCTCCGTTGACGGCGGCCTGGCATTCTTAGCTATACACGTGTCCTGTGGCACACGACAACACGTTCTACAATGACTGTCGGCTGAGAAATCACGGTACGAAGTGGGCCATTCGCCAACGCCGTGTCCCATTTATCGTTCGCTACGTGCGCAGCACAGCGGCGCATTTCACATCATGAGTATACCTCAGTGACGTCAGTCTACCCTGCAATTGGCATAAAGTTCTGACCACTCCTTCTTGGTGTTGCATTTGCTCTGTCAGTCAGTGTATAATCCGTCCCACTTCATATCAGTGAATCACTGTTCAACACGACTGCAGGGTATGTTCGCTATTAGTCATTTCAAGTTGAGTAAGAATTCAGATCAATAGATACTGCAAAATAAATTGAAGGTAATAACAAAGAAAATGCTATGTGTAATTAACGGAAGAAAAAAAGCACGTCTCGGGACAGCATGGAGGAGTAACTGTGAAAAGTTAGGCCTCAGATGTTCCGAAGGTTTTTGTAGACGATCCCACGAATGTTCCAGCAAAATTGTTCCAAGAGTGGGAACTCTTTCTCCTATTGATATATTGAGAGGGGTTAGTTGTCCAGTTGTAAAACAGTAATCACCACTGCCACTAAAGAGAAACGACCGAGTTGGAAACTGAATTCAAGACCACCTCGACGAAAACAAACTAAATCAAAATTTTCCTCGAATTGGTGTTAATAGAGGATGGTTGTCCAGTTGTGATTTGCCTTAAAACAATAATCATGATCGCTTTCACCATATCTCATCATTCGTTGTACGAGTGAGAATAGGATAACAGCTATTTTTAGCAGCTTTTTACTTCGATAGTAATATTTTCATATTTTCTTCCTCATCATCCTGTTTTCTTCGCTGTCACTTGATTTCACGTTTGATTTCCTTGAATACCGCTCCCTATTGTCAAGAACTCCTGTTGATGGGAGCACAAGACATACACGGTAACCTCTGCTTGTCTTAAGAGGTGACTCATGAAAGGGGGAACTCAGGGGCTCTGAACTTGGTGACCACAGGGGCGCTACCTGAGTCTCGCATTGCTTCCACTTCCCCTCACGTTGCTCTTTCCTATCTGACCTCCCTTGGTGAGCCCTTCCCGACGGTATCAGGTTTGTGAGGTCTGAGGAGTCATGCCCTTCCCTCTCTTTTACCGATACATTTATTCTTCCAATTGTCGGAACTCTTCCAATTTTTTCGCTGACCTTCTGACCCCAACTTGGCAGGTTCGCTCTTGGCTCAGACCGGTGGTATATGAATGAGCTCAAATACGTCACCCTCGTGTCGATAGATTTACTGGCACGTAAAAAAAACTCCTGCGGGACAAAAATCCACCCCCCTTGGCGTCTTCGAAAACCGTAAAAGTAGTTAGTGCGACGTAAAGCCAATAACATTATTATTATTATTATTATTATTATTATTATTATTATTATTATTATTATTATTATTATTATTATTATTTTTTTTTTTTTTTTTTTAATTCGTTAGGGCCATCTATGGACCACGGTGCTTGTGTTTTAGCTGTTTCTTGAAGTCATCGTCGTTGTTTGCCACAATTGGTGTTCTTAGCGGCTGGTTTGGCAGCTGTTTTCTTGTTGGTACCTCGAGCTTTCCTGATGGCCCAGTAGTCCTTCATTTTCCGGCTAAATTCAATCTTACGTTCCTCAGACCATTTCCTGGTCTCGTCTTTTGGTCTGTGGGTAACTTCTGTGAGGGATGTTACAAAAGATTTAGTTTTAAGAGTTGTATGATAGTTACTCCGATCAGCTATGTCGTTTTGATTTATGTGGAGTTCCGAAAGGTCCTTCTCCACTTGCTTCATCCATTATTATTATTATTATTATTATTATTATTATTATTTTCATCATCATAATCTTCTATTTGCCCTCTGATTAGTGTTAATAGAGGATATTAGTAAAGCTGTACTTCGTCTTTAAACAACAATCACCACCACCACCACTACAACCCAGTTAGGCTATAATATCCGAGGGGCTGGTAATCCTATTATTTTGCACTTTAAAACAACTATAATCTCCATCATAAGATAAACAATTGCCGAGGCAAGTCATTCTCCATATGGATCATGAAGTGGTCAGTGTAGTGCCGTAAATATGTAATGTTGAAATTAAACTGAGTCGTATCACTTCTATTTGTAGCGTTTAGCTGACAGCAATAAAATACTCAATTAAAAATGATTACATCCGCGTCAATAATTCGAGAGCAGTTTGTGATGTCACTGTTACAGTTAACACGTGAACAATAACGAATAAATTGGGAAATTTGTTGCCTAATGGTTACTTATACTCAAAATGTTAAACAAGTTTCATGTTACTGCAATGGTATTTCTACTACCATTAAATCAGTCTGCGAGATGTGTTCTTTTAATCAATATATCTACTGTAGTACTGGAAATGTTGGAGTAAATTCGAAGTTGTTTATGCAAAAGTGAGTGTACAGTTTACCAGGAAATTATTCAAAACACGAGCCGGGTGGAGTGGTTCAAATACGTCAGTCTTGTGATAGTACGCAAAGAAGTTCTGTGGTACATAATTCCGGCATCTCGGCTTCTCCCGAAACCGTGAAAATAGTTAGTGGGAGGTAACTCCTGCAGAATTATTATTAATATTCAACCTGCAATTCCTCTGTAAAGCCTTGTGAGAATATGACGTACGCTACCTCTCTCTGTAAGACTGTAGCGGCATGGGAATAGACATGCTAGGAAATTAGGAGAAACGTATTTGAAATATATCTGGAGGAATTTGTACGCAGATCTTAAACTGTCTACTTGGTTTCTCTCCCACGGGTGATCTCTTTGTTGAACGTGGGTGCATGCGCGGAGGTTTCATCCTTCAGCACAAGCTTCGGGTCGCGGCTACTGGGTGAGTAGTCGCTAGCGGGTCACTTCGAGATATCATGAGCCTTCTAGAGTGTCCTGCGTTGCCCGGTATCAGCAACATGTGGTACATGAACATGTGGAAAATGACAGCATGCTGGTGTAGAATGCAGACCACCAGCAGTGTGTGTACATTGCAAGGGTGAGCATGCCTCTCGATCCAGATAATGTCCTACATGTAAGGAGGAAGGGAAGATCTAGGAGATATGCACTCTGGATAAACTGTCTTATCCAGACACAAGGAGGGAGTTCAAGTCCATGGCTCCTCCAGTAGTCTCTATCTCCTTTGCTGAGAAGGCATCGAATGTACGCATAGCATCTGCAAGTTTTGTAGCTTCCGCCACAAACATGAACCAGCAACTCTCCATTAACCACCAGATAGTTAAAACAATAGCCAGAATGTAAATAAATTAACCGTTTCATCTTCACCATCCACAAGGATGGCAATGCCGACGTCCTCTGGGAAGAATACTCACCAGCCATGGTCGACTGGGAAGTCTTTCTTTACAAGGCTGCGGGAAAAGACTTCTCCAAGTGGGGCAGGGAAATCTTCTTTCAACCCTCCTATCAAAGTCCTAAAAGTAAGAAGGAGAAGCCACAGCGCTCCCCTACACGGTTGGAGAAGGAGGTTGGAGAAGGAGGTGATCCCTCAAGAAGACTGGCAAGATATTAGCCAGCTAACCTGTTAAGAGTACGAAGTTGGTAGGCAAGAGTAAGAGACCTCGATGTTCTCTCACTCGCCCCCTTTCTGACGAATCTAGTTCATCCAGAAAGAACACCCGGCGTTCCCCATCAGCGAGCTCACCAACTGCAGGGTGCTCAGCCTCCACGTCACCCTCTGCTGAGGAGAACACCGAGGTGCCAGAAATCTGCGTAGATGATGACAACGACGAAGATACCTGACAGCGAGTAGGATGAAATAAGTTGTCCTAATTTCGTCCCCTTGTAGGTCCCACAGTGGCACTATTGCTGTGGAACTCCAATATTATTAGTGCCGGCAAGCTGAGTTGTGTCAGCTGATATCCATCTTCCATGCGGCCGCGATACTTCGGCTACAGGAATTTCGTCTGAGACCTGAATATGACACGACTATGAGCGAATACTGCCTGTATTCCAGAAACAAGATAGCTGTCGATAGGTGGCGGCTGGGGGTATCTGTACCTTAGTTCTCTCTGAGGTCTTCAGTGAAGAAGTGCCTGTACGTATTCAATTGGAGGTAGTTGCTGTTCGCACTCCGTTGCCACTAACGACAACGGTGCAGAAGGTGTACTATCCATCGTATTACTGTCTCAATATATAGGAGCTAGAAGATCTGGTTATTCAGTTGTACTCTCCTTTCTTCTTACTGGAAGATGCGAACGCCCGTACCACCCTGTGGGGATAACTGTCTTCCTGCACTAGGGGAAGGATTATTGAGCGATTGGCCAACTAGTTGGATCTTTGTGTGCTCAACACAGGAACGCCTACTCACTTCAGTAGTGCAAATGGGATATTCTGATACCCGGATATCATACTGTGTAGCCGTGCACTAGTTCCCCTGTTACGGTGGTAGGTACATTATGACATCTGTGATAGCGACCATTTCCCCATAAGTGTCACGCTCCTGAGTAAAAACAGTCCGAATTAACAAAGCGTTGGTTACTTCGTCGGGCAAATTGGCCAGAATTTTCCAGACGGACAGAGATTGCTGATGGAACTCTTGGGTCTGGTGATAATCGCGTTTGTTCCATTACAGCTGGAATTCTGACTGCTGCAGATAAACCAATATTTCCTCCTCTGGAATACCTCGTCAGAAACAGGTCCCATGGTGGACCAACAATACTTCAGTAGCCACACGGGATCGTTGACGGGCTTTTAAGCACTATCGCTAGCATCCTACGATGGAGAACCATATTGCATCCAATCTTCTGCTCGCTAAGGCTCACTTTTTGATCCGAGGGAGAAGAAAAGGTATTTGCGAAAATTGTATGTCTGATGGCGCATACTTCGTCATCAAACGCGTGGATAAAATTGCAGTATATCATCGGAGTCTCGATAGTACCCGCAGTCTCCATCACCATCGTCATCAAACGCGTGGATAAATTTGCAGTGTATCATCGGAGTCTCAATAGTAGCCGCAGTCTTCATCATCATCGTCATCAAAAGTGTGGATAAAATTGCGGTGTATCATATAAGTCTCGATAGTATCCGCAGTCTCCATCAACATCGTCATCAAATGCGTGGATAAAATTGCGGTGTATCATCGGGGTCTCTATAGTATCCGCAGTCTCCACTACCGGTAACTAGATATTGTTACGATTTTCTCTTTCATTGCCGTACATATAACGCCATTTTTTGCGGATGCGTCCAGCTCTGAGAGACAAGACCTTGTATACTTACCTATAAAGCATGAGGCTAAGATTCACCACCGTTCTTTCGCCTCTACAGCTTTGTATTCATATTACGTGCCTTTTGCGTAGTGAAAGCTTTTTAGGAGCCCTCTCACGCTGTGCAGGGATGTGGCTCCTGGTAGGGGGGGGTCAAAATCCACAATTAAATGCTCATGAATTTGAGTGACCGAAATCTCAGGGATATTCTCGCGTTATTCAATAGGGTATGGAATGAGTGAGAGGTCCCATTTTAGTGGCTTGCAGATTTTGTGTTATCAGTAAGTAAGCCAGGTAAAATTGCAATGTTTCTGAATAACTATAAGCCCCTTTGCCTCACGAATATGTTCTGTGAGCTGCCTGAAAGGATGGTGAACCGATGACTTGGGTGGTCTTTGTGGGGGAAAGCTTTCTGACTAGCTATACGAATGATGAGTACTCGAAGGCTGGTCATAGCCTAGGCGTCACTGAAGAGACGTATAGGTAAATGAGGAGTGGGGGACTTTTCCCCTTGCTCTTCTCACCTAGTCTAAAGTTTCTATTAAGGATCAGCCTGCCAAGTCAATTGAACGGTCAGAGGGGTCCTGAGATTCTCTATCGAGCCGTTGATTTTAGCCGCATATGGTTATTTCTTGTGACTTGGGGACTCGGTGTTCATCCCTTCATATACACACAGCACGTACGACACTACCAAACACCCGAGAAAACACAATAGTAAATACATTCCTCCACATAGGATTTGCACCTAAAGGGCATCAACGGACCGTATGAGTTGCATTGTCGCACTATTCATAATAGGGAATTACTGCATAACGAATGACATTATCATCATCACTTAGTCACTTCTATGTTGTCAAAGCCAAGGAATAGACTGAGACATGTCAGTGAAAGTAATAAATTTGTTTTGGACCATTCCGAAAGACAACGTGCGTTGTGTGCATTAGGTTTCGTCAGCAAAGGAACCCTGACTAATTACCAGTGTTCTTTGCGCTCTCATCGGTCTGCTGTCGATCATCTGGCTCTGATCATTTACTGCTGCGCTCTTGATCATCTCAAGTGATATCCTCTAACAGTGCTTTAATAACTCTAATAGCTTTCTTTTTTTTAACTTCCTTCGCATTACTTTTGTTTTTGCTGCTAGTGTATAATCAATCCACAGTGTCCTCACGGATATAAACAATCCAGAGCTCATATAATAATGGTTAGACTACGATTTACAACAATAGTACACAAAATACATTGTTGTGATCTGTAAGTCCGGGTCTTGGGGCTGAATGGCCATCGATACGTTCGGTCAGAGGGGTCCTGAGATTCTCTATCGAGCTGTTGATTTTAGCCGCATATGGTTATTTCTTGTGACTTGGGGACTCGGTGTTCATCTCTTCATATACACACAGCACGTACGACACTACCAAACACCCGAGAAAACACAATAGTAAATACATTTCTCCACATAGGATTTGCACCGAAAGGGCATCCGGCCGTAAAACTGGGTGAACTCCACGTGCAGTCCTTAGCCCGACTATTCGAGGAAAGACGAGTAAGAAGAAAGTTTTAATCTGTAAAGTTAAGACAGAAGTAAATATATAACCTGTACAAACTATATGTCTGCCATTTTTGTTTTATATGACATCACACTATCAACATTTACATCGAAATTTCATTTTCATGCAATATGGTGTTCTTTATTTTCAGAATCGTTCTCAAGTATTCGCCGAACAGCACGATGTCCTCCTTAGAACTGAAACAGCTGCAAGTGGCAGACGAAGCGGTCTACAAGTGTGAGATCACGTACATCGAGGTGCGAGAAGGCTGTTCCGTGGTGCAGTTCATCAATCTCACCGCCCTCAGTAAGTACCCATTATACACATTTCTGTAGCTCTGTTTAGTCGCCAGAGATCTGAAAACTAGTGAGGAGAAATCTGGAGGAAACGTTTTGAAAACTTTCAGGTGTATCTCTTGGATACACACACATATTCGGAACACCTGAAGTAGGCCTATATTCTTAGAGGTGTCTGAATACATTGAAAACAGTTCCATGTAGCCTACATTGTCTGTTAGAATTAAGCGTATTTCGAATTGCGACACATTTTGTGTTTACAAGTGATGGGCGATGCGTGACCACTAGAGAAAACTCACATAAAGCTTTAACGCCAATACTTCCGCTGAAGCTATCGTTCTCTCAGCGCACTTACAACTGACAGCAAGAGATTGTATCTTTGATCTACATTTCTGATTACAGTGAATTAGTAGTAACGGTGCAAGTTCAGTGGCTTGCTAAGAGACGTAACATATAGACTTAATTTGGTATGATTCATTTTGAGAAAATTTTCTATATCTTGGTAGTATTGCAACTAGTGACGCAAAGTCCTCTGTCCAAAGTCCAAAAAGGAGCACAATTGTATCACCAAGTTAGGTCTCTTCTATGGGATAACCAAATACCTTTAAATACAAAGAGAACCCTCAATCAGGTATATTTCGTGCCGGTAACTACATATACCCTTAAAACTTGTACGATTAACAGTAGAGACAGCAGCAGACTTCAAGCTGCAGAAATGAAGTTCCTGAGGTCAATGCTACAAAAACAAGAAGACATAAGATCCGGAATGAAGAGATCCGTCATAACCCACAAGCAAAGCAGTCGCTAAGCGAAAACGTAAGAACATCAAGACTCAAATTGTACGACCATGTAAAAAAGAATGGATCAAATAAGAACAGCAGGAAAATGGCTAAAAGCGGAACTGGAAAGCAAAAGACTTAGAGACAAACCAAGGAAACCGTGGATCAGTCAAGTAAAGCGCGGGACCTGGAAGGAAGAGGAGTGGAATGGTAGCAAGTTGAGAAGGAAGAAATGTACCTGAATATACAAAGATGGAGAGCGTTCTTATACCACACCTGGGCGACTGGAGACGGTTAAAGGATGATGATGATGATGATGATGATGATGATATTTTGAGATTTTACCCTATACTGATACATGACTGGAGGTTCAAAGCATGGGCCTTTTTACAAGAAGATTACGTATCAAAAGCTAAAACGAGAAACTGCGAACAGGATAAATGAGCGAAATCTCTTTGGACAGAACAACGCACCTTCATCAGACAGAACACATAATAAAAATATGAAATTCAACTTGCTATATATGATAACGTACCGTATGGAAATTATTGCAAGCTTAGCAAAGTCATCTCCGTACAGGTCATGAAGGCTCTTGGAGGGGTGGAAGGTAAAGGCTTCCACTATCCGAAACCTCGGCACTTTATGGCTGCCTCTTCCCCCAGGAATTAAACTGGTACTCATTTTTGGTTTAGGCTGGGTGTACCTCAGGACCATGTGCACCTCAGGAAGTGGAAATCTCGTTTCTTAAATTTTTCTACTTCCTGGCGGGGAATCGAACCCACGTCCTTCCGAGTGAACCGAGCACGCCTTTACCACCTCGGCCAGGCAACCCCTATTGAAATGTTTAACGCCTAAAATTTAGATATACCGGGCGAGTTGCCGTGCGGTTAGGGGCGCGTGGCTGTGAGCTTGCATCCGGGAGATAGTGGGTTCAAATCCCACTGTCGGCTGTCCTGAAGATGGCTTTCCGTCGTTTCCCGTGGTTTTCACACCAGGCAAATGCTGGGGCTGTACCTTAATTAAGGCCACGGCCGCTTCCTTCCCAATCCTAGGACTGTCCTATCCCTTCGTCGCCATAAGACCTATCTGTGTCGGTCCGACGTAAAGCCAACTGCAAAACAATTAGATATGTGTTCTTATTCATGTTATAAGATTGTTGTTGACTGGTACGATGACCTCATTTTACTGCATATTGGAAGAGTAACTTCCTTTAGGTTTCGTGGAGAAGAGCAAGAACGAGAGAATTAGCAGTTCAATGATCGTCAACCGATTGAATTGAGAGAAAATGAAAATCCGCAGCCTGTTTCCAGTCATTCGACCGAGTCAGGAATGGAATTAATGAAGCCCCATCTAGCGGTGAGGATAGGAATTGTGCCCGCTGCCGAAGCAAGTCGCACTCCTCTGGGGCAATGATTAATGAATAACAGATGAAATGAAATGCTATTGGAGAGTGTTGCTGGAATGAAATATGTCAGGGAAAAAGGGAGTACCCGGAGTAAAAGCTGTCCCGCCTCCGCCTTTTCCAGCACAAATCTCACATGGAGTGACCGGGATTTGAACCACGGAACTCAGCGATGAGAGGCCGGTGCGCTGCCGCCTGAGCCACGGAGGCTCGTGCATTGAGAGAAAATACTGACCTGAAAAGATGATTCGACAGTTTCCTATTGTGCTTCATACTATATTCAACCGTGGAGGCTTAGCACGCCAGTATATCCTCCCAGAGCAGGTAGTTACGGATATTGACGCGGGTGTTAATTTATTTCTCAAGAAACGAAGAAGAAGAAGAAGAAGAAGTTTGCCTACAGATCGTATCACCCGGTGGAAATTGATAATTTGATAACATTACGGACACACTATATACTCACTAACTTCGGTCTATTGTAGATGAAAAAGACACTTAGCAGTTAAATACGACCTTCTTCTTCTTCGCCTTCTTCTTTGTCGATGACCCGATCTGGATACCGTGAGATTATAGATTAGTGTGTAATGGCAGCTGTTATTTTGTCCCCCTATCTTTAGCCATTAAATGCAGCATTTGACACCGTAAAATACTCATTTTGGTATTTAATGTTTGCAATAATGTTGTTAGGGCCAATAACCTTTATATAAGGCCCCTTTAAACAACAAGCATCATCATCAATATCAATAATGTTGTATCTGTGCGACAATGACTGGTTACAAGATTTTCTTGTAAATGGACTGAAAGGAGAGGTGTTCTAGAATGGTCAGCAGGATCATCAGACCTGACACTTCTCGACTTTTCGGTAGGGGTCATTTTAGTTCTGCTATTTATAGTCTGTGATTTTGTTCTATCCTTCTGATCAAAAAAGTATTTGTCCAGGTTGCCAAGACGATAGCAAACAAAACATATGAGAAAAAATGAATTAGATGTACTACTCGTTAAAAAATAAGTGTAGACGTGTCACTTGAAATCTAAAGGAAATTTTAAATTTTAAACTTCCCCTCAGTATCTAAATTGACTTGTTTTTTTTACATAAAAATATTGTTCCTTAGACTAGGAAGTATTAGATTAAAAACCCAGTATATTCGTAAGGAATATTGTAACTAGTGAAACATTTACATTAATGCTTTGGAATATAAGCAACCATAGTTTATAAATTGAAACCGGTGAATACATTTTTATGTCAACATCTCAAAAAATATGTTAGTACTTAAAAAGTAAGGCGAATTCTCACTTTGGTGCAGGATCTCATGCTATATTCCAGCCACATTTTATAGCACACAACTGTGCTCTGTGGCGGGTAGATGACAGAGGGGATGGACTCGATCTCTTTTCTCCAGAGTGCTGTGAGTGGAACCATAACGACGTGTACGTATCTGTTTCAACGTTGTTGCCCTCCAGTTAAGCTGCTGGTGAACCGAAGACACGAC
The DNA here is from genome assembly GCF_040414725.1 of Anabrus simplex. NCBI lineage: Eukaryota > Metazoa > Arthropoda > Insecta > Orthoptera > Tettigoniidae > Anabrus > Anabrus simplex. The sequence goes on from NC_090271.1 coordinate 30,267,479, forward strand.
AGCGCATACTAAATCCTACTCTTCGAGGAGGCGCGACGCGTGATGCAAAACATGATAGGGTGCCATGTTCCAAACAAGGAAGCATTGATCGGCACGTCTCACACTACGTTCGGTTTTAGTCGTACTATTCCGATGAAAGGTAGTGACGAATACGAAAATTATCCAATACTGTTCCCGAATCTGTTCCAACCACAGGTGTAAATGTTTGTGTTTTCTTCGTACTTTGCATCCTTACTCAGAGAGAATCCTGCTTGAATTCTACATTTATTCTTTAATCAATTTTTGCATGCAGTGTGCAAGTCTTTCGCAGAAATTAAAATTACGAACCATCCTCGACGTTCATTTAGGTCAGCATTGCCACTTGTCAAGACATTTATTTAAAAGCCATCAGATTTGAGAGCAAAATTATCGAAGATAAATTTCGGCAGCGTAAACTCATATCACTTTCCTTTTTACGCATTTTCATACATTATTTTAATGTAAATAGAAAAGTGCCCTTCAGAGACATTTTTGAAATGGTTTTATGAAAATCCAGAGCCTATTTCTAGTCATTCGATCGGGTCGGGAGTGGAATGAATGAAGCCCCCATCTAGCGGCGAGGATAGGATTTGTACCGGCTGCGGAAGTCTGTCGCACTGCTCTGGGGAAATGATTAATGACTGAGAGATGAAATGAAATGATATTGGAGAGAGTTGCTGGAATGAAAGATGACAGGGAAAATTGGAGTACCCGAAGAAAAATCTGTCCCGCCTCCGCTTTGTCCAGCACAAATCTCACATGGAGTGACCGGGATTTGAACCACGGAACTCCAGCGGTGAGAGGCCGGCGCGCTGCCACCTGAGCCACGGTGGCTCTTGGAACAGTTTATATTAGTTTTAAACTTTGAAATGAAATAAATTTTGCGCAATCAGTTTCATAATCTCCGTGCTGCACAGTTGGATAGTGGCCGGACGAATGAAAACAAGTAGATAAACATCTCCGAAAGTGCTCGAGTATCTGGCCTCCACACAAGAAAATAAGAGGTTGTATTAGTACATTATTTTCAACTCCCATCACTCTAAATGGATAAGCAACATGATCTTCTTCTTTCTTCTTGCCTTTTATGTTATCAGTTTCATTGCTCTAAGAGAGTTGCATACATTATAAAGAATCTATGAAGCTAAAACGGTCCATTGTTTTGGTCACTTCCTAAACTAATAGGAACTCGCTAGATTGCCGTTCGAAAAACAGGAAGCCACTGCGATTTCCATCACGTTATCGGTTTATAATACCGTCCTCTGCCTCAGTCTGTTATTTAAAAATAATCTACAAGCGTGTTAACTAGTTTTTAATGAAGTCTCTACTCAGTTTGAGTTTGATCAGAATCACTCTGCCAATAATCGGTTACTGCAGACCAAACACAGCGTTCATAGCTTCAAATGAACAAGTGTCAACAGTAATTATTTTTTTCCGTAAAATCATGTTAGAGATTACATCATATCATTGAAATAATGTCTGTGAATTCTCTCTTTTTTTGTTATAATATTGAAAGGGTTGACAGTATGCACGATTTTGGGATGATATCTCTAATTTTTAAAGTTTTGTGTGTTTGTCTGTTTATCGTTCTGTTTAAATTGAATAAACTTGAAAACTGCTTAACCATTTTTTACGAAACGTGCCAATATTAACCTTGAGACATCCAGGATTTACCTGTGCTTCGTTTCATATCAATCTGCGAGGTTTGAGTTGAGAAATAACACTTTTCACTCCGAGAACACTACCTTCCAGGCAGGCAGGAGCGACTTTTCTCGCGGGTCAGGTCTGCTATTAGTTACCAGATAACAATAGTTGCTGTGTTTGGTACTTCCTCACCTTATGCTCGCTGGATGGAATGCAGCTCTTAAATATCCTTCTCAATCATGTGATAATATTTTGTTTTTTATGATAGTTGCTTCTCGTAGATCATTAAATTGAATATCCTCACATCGGTACCCATGGTTGCTCTAGAGCTGCACACGTTGTGAGACTTCAAATTCATTGGTGTACCACTTCGAAGCTCCAATAGTAACGTTCCATGTTGACGTTTAGGCATTCTCATTGCCAACACTAACTTGCTGCGAGAAATCCCCAGCCATGTTGTTTTTCAGGCCTCAGTTGAAGTGGTGTTATCACTCAAAGGCGTCAGGAATAGCGTTTCATGCCGATCGTAGAATTTTATGCCTATTCCCACCGACTATTTTTTAGGATCTACAAATCAACTTTCATGCGCGTGGAGCCACGAGTAAAAGCTGATCTGCTATAAATATCCTTCTGTTCCAGGTCCGTATCATTTTGTGTTCTTCATTTGAACTCTCACATAATTTATGTCTTTGATTCAAGCTTCAGATTAGTATTGGTAACAGTCGATGTAATTAATTTGATGTTTTATATCTACTTAACGAGTGCATCAAATGTTACTGAAATGTGCCTTTCTTCTACTGCTGCTGCCGTATCATTACAAGGTACTTTCTTTTCCTATTTTGCGCTTCCCGGATCAGATTTGCCATATCATGTATATCCTTGTCTAGAATAATGTTTCCCACCAAGACTCTATTTAACTTCTATAATCAGTTGTATCAGTCTGTAATTGCCATTTTAGAAAATGTGATTGAAATAATCTGCTTTCCTGAGTTTTGCTAGTGTTAGGACTTGGTATGAGTGCATAGTTCCTCATGTCGTGTTGTGGTCTAACTCTTCTGCATTACATCCACGATTCAGTGACGAGGCCTTAAGCTAGCCACTCACAGTCCTGCTTGCAAGATGCGTACAGCCAATACACACTCCTGCATACCATCCAGTCTCAGCCTGCTGCTGATTCTGGCCCGGGTCGTTTTACTTCTGTTTACTGTTACAATGTCCGGCTCCATGGCTAAATAGTTAGCGTGCTGGCCTTTGGTCGCTGGAGTCCCGGGTTCGATTCCCGGCGGGGTCGGGAACTTTAACCATAATTAGTTAATTTCGCTGACACGGGGGATGGGTGTATGTGTCGTCTTCATCATCTTTTCATCCTCATCACGACGCGCAGGTCACCTACGGGTGTCAAACAGAAGACCTGCACCTGGCGAGCCGAACCCTTCCCGGGATATCCCGGCACTAAAACCCATACGCCATCTCATTTTTTTCACCGTTACAATCTGGCGTCAGGTTAACGGTGCATTAAAAATGTCCCATGTCAATGAAAAGTCGTAGAAAGAAGAAAAAGATGTCTACTAACATTAACTCTTGAGAAGGGCACCAAAACGATATGGGCTTTGAGGCATGGTGTTATGAAATCTATACCACCTTTTCAATTCATTCTGGGGACGTGGCATTGTGGTAAATTTCTACTACCACCACATAGTGCTGTTCTGCTAGTTCTCTGCTTTGCGGATAGAGTAAGCGCTATGCTCCGTTCTTCTTATCGGCAGCATAAGGGTGATCTTGCTTCAGAGAAATGAACATCGGAGCGTCACCTGGTGTTATTTACCGGATTGTGGCTGTAGAAACCTATATTTATGCGGTTTATTGCTGCTGAGCATTTCACTACATGTTAGAGCTAAGGGATATGACAATCACTTTACTGTACTTTTGAATGTCCATGCTCCTCGCCTGGGAATAGTTTTATTTACCACCATGCCTGTACGACCCAAACATGGACCGTGAATGCTATAACCAAACTTACCCCTATTCCGTTGTGATGGATGGTATTTCAAATAGTTTTATTTCCACTCGCTCGTGAGTTTGTTAGGCTCCGTTCTCTAACGTCAATTCCTATCGGAATTTCAGATAATTTTGCTTGAAGGACGAATGACGAAGCTAAAAGACAGTGAAATAGAGACAATTTTGTGTGAGGTTCCATCCGATGAAGAGTCTGTAGTGGACAACAAGTTCCAATGTGCCTCAATAAAAACAAAAAATGTTTTCATGATTTTCACAAACTTTAGGACAGTGTTGCTGGTAATTAGAGAAGCAATGTAATTTTTCTGTAAGGAAGTTTTCTTTTGTTTGTTTTGATATTTTATTTGTGTGTTTTGTTTCTCCCCTTTTTGTAATAAATGAACATGATTTTATCAAATTCATCATTGTATTAATTAAATAAATAACTAATAGTAAATTAGTAATAGTAAAATATGGTATATTTGTCATTTTTAACAGATATATAGGTTGACACTTTAAGAGACCAACTGTCATGGTGGTATCCTATTTATACCACCTCATACCACTTACACCAAAACACTAAGAGTTTCAAAATCACTCTTATGATACTATTCTAAGTGCATATAGAAGAAATAAACATGTTATGAAGACTTTCATTACAAATACACATATTATGCTTCAAAGAGTTAAAACGCTCTTGCCCAAGAGAGTTAATTATTGTGATGCAAAAATATTAAGTAACATTGATGATGATGACTACAAACATTACCTGAGAATGAGCAATAATTGGTTCGCATATTTGTTGGAGAAGGTTTCTCCTCTGATTGCAAAACAAAACGTATTAATACGAAACAGGATAGGCCTACCATATGAGCAAAGCCTCATCGCTGCACTGCTGTTTTTAGACACCTAAAGACCTTACGAACATATCAAATTCAGCTGAAAAATCTATCTGCAGCTGCTTGGAAGAACTATTCCCGAAAAATGCAGGGCAATATACGAAATTATACGAAATTATTATTTAATGATAATGCTTCCGCCTCTGTGGTGTAGTGGTTAGCGTGATTAGCTGCCACCCCCGGAGGCCGGGGTTCGATTCCCGGCTCTGCCACGAAATTTGAAAAGTGGTACGAGGACTGGAACGGGGTCCACTCAGCCTCGGTAGGTCAACTGAGTAGAGGTGGGTTCGATTCCCACCTCAGCCATCCTGGAAGTGGTTTTCCGTGATTTCCCACTTCTCCTCCAGGCGAATGTCGGGATGGTACCTAACTTAAGGCCACGGCCGCTTCCTTCCCTCTTCCTTGCCTATCTCTTCCAATCTTCCCATCCCTCCACAAGGCCCCTGTTCAGCATAGCAGGTGAGGCCGCCTGGGCGAGGTACTGGTCATACTCCCCAGTTGTACCCCCGACTAAGAGTCTGAAGCTCCAGGCGGTAGAGGTGGGATTCCTCGCTAAGTCCGAGGGAGAAACCGAACCTGGAAGGTAAACAGATGATGATGGTGGTGATGATAATGAACGGTGATAAACTTAAATTAATAATATATTGAACATTTATGATTATAAAGGTCAATTTATATGGTTATAGAGAGTAGGTTATGAATGCATATGTTTATCATGTACCAGATTTTGATTACTTGTTCTGGTATTACAATAGAAAAGCAGCAAACTTTTATTCATAGTAAAAAGATCAGCTATAAATATGATAAATACAAATATGTTGCCGTCATACTGGTTATAAATGCCCAGTAGCTCTTACAATGCGACTTTCTGAGCATTTCTGATTGAATAGTTCGGGGAACCAGTGCGCTAAAGACACGCATTCTATTTATGCAGTTCAGCGAAATTCAGTAAACCCTATTATCCATAGTAAAAGATCAAACACACGCGAAGAAAACCATGAACTTTCACCCTGGACCTCACACTCGCGCGCGTCCATCTCTCGACAGCGTAAAACAACACTAAAAACACACAACACTTCATGACATGCTAGCGAGTTCTGAATCGGTAACTGCAATTGCAGACAAGATGTGTTAACTTCGAAGGCTTGAATTCTACATTCAGGTTCCATTATTCTGGGCATTTCCGTCCAGCTTTGCAACAACTTGGACGATTCTCTGCTTGTTGGTTACAATGAATGTTGTTTCTGGATATTTATACCAGGGCCAAACTCCTTCATTCCATCGTTGATTATGTTTGAAAGATTCAAGGTATCATGTGCAAAGCGGATGGGGTTTATCCGCTTCCCATTGACCTTGACTCTATTTAAATATTGATAACTCATCAAATTAATGTGACATGCTGACTGACGGGAAAGGCCAAGTTTAATTGCCATCCACATATCACGATTCCCAAATCTCCAGAGCTGAAACACTATTTACGGAATGTACACAGTTGCATTCCCTCATTGGAGGCACTGTATTTAATTTATGGCCAGTAATTTGAAAGGCTTACTGTTAACATTTTTTCTAAGCTCAGTTTGAATTGTAGTGTTTATTCAACTGTCAAGCAAACACCGTCTCTAATGGCAATATAGGACACGACGCACTGAGCAAAAATCGATTAATCGTGATTAATGAACCGTGCATCCAATAAAAGAGAATTTTCAATTGCGGTTATAATTAGCGGCATTCATTGGATGTGGAGAATATCCAGAGGTGGCATTGCATCTCTCATCGGATCGCGTAGTGTATGCCAACAAATTACGTTGTTGTTTTAACAAAAGAATGTCCAAGGGAGACAGACTGGTATTTAAGCAGAGTTTATAAATCACAAAGTAATTCTCGTTCACTGGTGAAATGTTCTTTTTTACTCCCCATCCTCTCTCTACAACTCTGGCCATACAGCGAGTCCCCACTCCCCAGCTGATTGTCATGGTTGGTGTCCATTGACATTCGATTCCTTCCTCCACTCTAAGCATTGAAGTGAGTGAAGTGAATTAGTCCTCTGACAGGATGGAGTATGTGACTCACGATTCTAAGGTCGTGGGTTTGATTCCGGTCGATTTATGAAGGGTAAGAAAAAATCTTGACATTTAGTGTCATCATTTGACTGTCATGTCGCGCTCAGTGTTGATTGACTATATGAACTCAGCCAAAATCCATCCAGAAGAGTTTCGTTTTCACTGTTATCAGCACAGTAGGAACTTCAGAATTGACAGGCACGTCGCGTAGGTGGCACGACCGCAGGTGTGTCCCACGTGTGGACTTGGCCCTGTTTAACGGCAAGATGCCCTTTCTGTCAGCATGCTATGTAGAGAGATGTATTTACTACTGCATGTTTTTGTGGTGATTTGTAGTGGAATGGGTTATGTGCATAAAGAGAAACACCCAGGCCCCGATTCAAAAGGAATTAACTAGACCGAGCGAGTTGGCCGTGCAGTTAGGGTCGCGTAGTTGTGACCTTGCATTCGGTAGATAGTGTGTTCGAATCCCATTGTCGGCAGCTCTGAAGATAGTTTTCTGTGTTTTCCCGTTGCCATACAAGGCACAAGGCTGTTCCTCAATCAACGCCACGGTCGCTTCCTTCAAACTTCTAGCCATTTCCTATCCCATCGTCACCATAAGACCTTGCGATTTAAAGCAAAATTTAAAAAAATAATAGACAAGACTAAAATCTCCGGTCTAGCCGGGGATCAAACCTGGAGCTCTCTGAACTGCAGGATGTGGCGCTGACCGTTCAGCCAAGGAATTCGATGAGGCTACATTATTATTTATTTATTTATTTATTTATTTATTTATTTATTTATTTATTTATTTATTTATTTATTTATTTATTTATTTAGTTATTTATTTATTTGTTCCATGGGATCATCGAGGACCACGTTAAGTCTTGTTACATTTGGCAACGAACTTTGTTTTATTTTGAATCCAGAATTCCCTCATCATTTCTGAGTGGGCCTGCTTGCGTTCCTCTGTCCAAGGGACACCGTGTCTTCTTTTCAGTTGTTCGTCTCGGTTTATCCCGTTCATCACTATCATTCTTCGGAAGAGATCTCTGTAAAATGAGTCATCCGATTTAATTTGTAGCATTTGAAGGTCTTCTTTAGTGTTTCTAAACTTCTTCTTCTTCCTCTTCTTCGTCTTATAATACTATTATTAGTATTAGTATTAATATCATAATATAATATCATTAATATTAATATAATATTATTATTAATAATTGTTATTATGATTATTCTATGTGAATAAGCCCATTAGAACGACTCAAAGCACTCAAAGGCGTGCATTTGCATTTCTTTGTTCCCACATTTTTTCATTATTTTACTGTGAGCTTCCTTTCTGTCTTCAGGCCACGTTATTCCAGTCTTCTTCTTTGGTGTTTCACTTGCCATTCGTGAATTTTGGATCTGAATTTTACCCTGTTTTGGGAATCTGCTGGTGTAATTCCTGCCTGTTTCAAATCGGTTTTGATTACACCTATCCATCTAATTGTGTCTGTTTTCGCTTTACTCCTCTTTTCATAGAATTCGACTTTTTGTTTTGTAAGTCGGTCTCGGAGCACTTTTTTATATGCCCTTAAATAAACCTGCGTTTTCTATTGTCACTGTGAATATTTACGTATTGTTTGATTTCCTGTCTGCTTCTAAGTCGATATTGTCCGTCGGCGATTTTTTATTATTATTATTATTATTATTATTATTATTATTATTATTATTATTATTATTAGGGCCTATTATTATTGCTATTTGCTTTACGTCGCACCGACACAGATATGTCTTACGGCGACGATGGGATAGGAAGGGCCTAGGAACTGGAAGGAAGCGGCCGTGACCTTAATTAAGGTACAGCCCCGGCATTTGTCTGGTGTGAAAATGGGAAACCACGGAAAACCATCTTCAGGGCTGCCGACAGTGGGGCTCGAACCCACTATCTCCCGATTACTGGATACTGGCCGCACTTAAGCGACTACAGCTATCGAGCTCGGTATTATTATTATTATTATTATTATTATTATTATTATTATTATTATTATTATTATTATTATTATATGTGGTGTTGGAGGCGGTTGTTTAAGATTACCTAGATGGATCGAATCACAAACGTAATCGAGTTGGGGAAGAATGAGTTTTTTTTTTAGGCAATTGCGCGAAAGACGACTCATCTGGATTGGACACACGCTGCGACATGGAGGCTTGCTGCGGGTCATGACGGAAAGCAAGCTGGAGGGAAGGTCACGGCGAGGAACACCACTTGTCACCTTCAGAGATGAAGAAGTGGAACTTCTGACATTTAAGCGACTTAATGTAAGGGTTACCTGCCGAGAAATTTGGAAAACAGATACACTATGATGAGTCAAAATTGTGTTATTATTATTATTATTATTATTATTATTATTATTATTATTATTATTATTATTATTATTATTATTATTATTATTATAGCACGTTCCACCCATTCTGAGGGCTCTGGTATTTGAGGGTGTTAAAATACGACAAACCGTGCCGTTGGTTTCTGACATGTTCAAGCCGTCCACTGGGACAAAATTCCGAAATCTGGACGTCCCTTTTAAAATCCTTTGTTATGGAAAAGAAGTCCAACAAATACATTGAGTCTTCAGTTCGATGGTTATTTGGATCTGAAATGTAGAATATGGCCAAGAGGTCGCTGAAGATTATTCTTTTCTATCATATACTGTTTGTTACTTAAATCTCAGTCAAATTTTTCCCGAATAATGTCATCCTGCCAGGCTGAGTGCTTCAGGTGGTAAAGGCCAATTTGGCTCAGTTCGTGGTTTCCTATTTTTATTCCAGAAACACCATAATTAAGGCCACGACCCAACGAAACGTTTTTTGCATTATGTGACGTTAAACAACTAGCAAGATAAAAAGATTTACTGGCACGTAAAAGAGCCTGGCATCTCCAAAACTGTAAAAGTAGTTCGTGAGAGGTAAAAGCCATAACCTTATCAATATTAATTACATGTGACCCACTTAATACTGTAATAAATATCTTGCATTATGGAGCAGATATTAACACCTATTTAAGCACAAAGTAGAAGGTTTTAATTTCATCGAAGTACTGTAAAACAAGTTAACATTATATTTTCTTGTGTCTGCTTCGCTTTTGCCATCACCTCAACAGACCCAAAACTGGTGTAAGATGATTTATGGCCGCAGATAATCTTAGTCTGACGATGAACCCGTGATATGATAGGGGTTCCATATTTTTAAACTTCTATATGACTGGTGGAAATGTTAGAGGAAACTGTGTTCAATTCGTTGCCTTACTGAACCAAGTCATTACTTAATTTGTTATCCCGCAGTTTCTCTTCACGTCGACATCTTTGCAAAGGGCAAATTAAGAGAGTTGTTGTTCCCCTCGTAGACATACTGATCCAAGTAGTGGTATGTCACAATTAAACAGCTAACAGAACTGAATAATGATTTGAATCTTTTGCTGAAGAATATATTCCACGTTCACCATATTAAGCCTTAAATAAATTCAATCATAGAAAGCACCATAGTTAATAAATTAATTAATTTGTAAATTGCAAATATGTGACAGAAAGAAATGAATAGCTTTGACTGCATATTGAAATATTTCTATTTGCATTACCACTTCAATGGAATTAATTATCTATTAGCGGAAACTCTCTTAAAAATGTGTAGCTTTCAGACGAGACAGCGCTACTAACACCATCCAGCGGCTCGCAGTTGTAACTACTTACAGCTCTCACCTGCTCCTGTTGGCTGCTGTGACACAATACCTGAACCAGAAATCTCGAAATTTCACTTCTTTCGAAAACGTATTGCTTGCAAGTTCTAAAGGCATGAAAAGTGACATCCATTTCAGGCCTACAGCTGGACCGATCACTTACCCTTTCAACCATATACAGACCGCTTAAAAGTTTAGGACCGCATTAAAAACCATGAAGTGTCATCTAGAACCTAAAATTATGCTACTAGACCTCTGTATTTTTCTCCTGAACTCTCGCATCCAATATGATGTACGTCGCCTGATTTCACTGATTTACGCCAAGTATTGTATAAGTTATACATTTTTAACTGTTGAAAGATCACATCAGAAAGTCAAAATTTTTGGAATTATTATGTTATAGTTTCAAGTATCACCACCAAAATTCTTTTGTGGACTTAGCAATAATTGGGGGGCATGTTAGTACTAATATAAAAATTCCTAAAAAGCGCGGCACCGATTTTTGTGCCTTTATTTTTTTCAAATCAGCGCTAAAATGGTAAATTTTTCCTTGTTCTTGTCATAGGTCTCAGTGTGAGCTGCGGGCACCAGAAATGTGTTCTTGGACGCCATCCGCAAAGTGTAAATGAAACTATCAGGGCAGATAAGCCTGATGCCGATAGCTCACACCAAGACCTTAGGCCATGCATGACAAAGGCAAAGAAAAAAGGAAGGAGCTAGCTAGAGCAACGCATCAAGTCGGCCGTGATCGTTGTAACCTATTTGGTATTAGAAATTTCTAGGTTTCGTTTCTACAAATATTAGCAGATACACACGGTCAACTGTGGTTCTGAAACTCTTACGTATATCTCTTCCTCTCTAATCTTAAAAGAGTTGAGGGGTATGAACAGTTCTTACGATTTGATATTAAGACCTGAAGGCAAAATTAAACCAACGGAATTTTAGTAATGGTTTCTTCGATTTTGTCATGCGTCTTCCTAAGCAGTGGATTTTACTTCTCGTCAATAACATCTCACAAGGGGACTTGTGTGAATTATGAATTAATCCAAAATTTGATACACGTTATCGTTTCGCCATAAAATGGTTGCAATTATTTGCTGAAATGTAGCTGATGATAAAGACAAATGTGATTTACTAACACCTTCGACGTATGAATATATCAGTCTATAATAATCGTCCATAATAATAAAAGGAAGTGTTTGTCTGTGTTTTATGTGTGTGTCCGCGATGCCCAGCCAAATCTACGACACGCAGACATCTGACATTTTGAACATAGGTAGATGAAAGGGAGTCCGAATGCACCTCGAATCCGGATTTTTAATTTTCGCTTTCGTTGGTGGGTTATGAACGAAAACCGTCGGGAAACGTGTGTTGGGCTTTGACAATCCAACGTGTTGTCACCAGGATTAAATGCATAAATTCACTGTCGCTAGACAACGTGCATAAGATAGGTAGAGATTACATGTCAAGGAGCCATTTTAAGTCCATGGCGTAGGAAGCCATTTTCGGTCCTCGACACAAGGAGCCACATTCAATCCGTACTATCCGAATGTGTGTGTGTGTGTGTGTGTGTCCAGCCAAATCTACGGCACGCAGAGATATGTCATTTTTAACATAGGTGTATTTTTAGATTAGATGGATTTTTATGCAGATAAAGATCTGTTTTCACAACGACATGACCAATGTAAGATATCTGAAGGCAAATCAAACACTTATTTTCTAATAATATGCCGCAGACAGGATCTGTAGAAGTTACTATGTACTGGAACATAGTCTTTGAAAAGGTGAGAAAATACAAAAATAACGGTAAGTAAATAAATAAATAATGCGATTCGTAATGCATTACATTAAAAGGACGTGTTAAGGGATAACAATAGAAGATGAAGGCCAAGAACATGAACGATGCAAAACAGACCAAATAATAATAATAATAATAATAATAATAATAATAATAATAATAATAATAATATATAAAATGCAAAAATACCGTATAGATGGGCACTCGATGACTGAGTAACCAGCTTGACGGCCTCTAGCTGTGTGTTGAGGTGATTTCCTGAGACAGTAGAAGCGTTATTTCAGTGGTCAGGCACGAAGCTTCAAGGCGGTAGATTTACTGGCACGTAAAACAACTGTACGGGACAAAATTAAGCCACCTCAGCGTCTCCGACAACTTTAAAAATAGTTATCGGTACATAAAATCAATAATAGCATTATTTAGTTCATAGCGTTCTGTTTCATACCTTCGAATCACACACAGCACAGCACACTACCAACCATTGCAGAAACACACAATTATTGAATATATTCTTCTACACAGCGTTGGTGTCGTAAAGAACATTCGGTCGTAAAACCAGACCAAGTCCACTCCCTAGATATCACAAACCTAATAACGTTGGGGTCAGATCACAGCAGAGTTGGGGATTTCATGCGTGTAGGAAACTATGGACATTAAAAATTTGGCTAGGTCTCTCAAGCCAAATACTGTTGGGATCAGAAGACTGCAAGAGTTGACTAAGTGAGGCCCGATAGAACGATGAAAGTGGTGAAGTTGGTAGAAGTGCGTGGAAGCAATGTCAGACATGAGTAGGGGTCCCGCGGTCTCATGTTTGGAGCCTAGGGTTACCCCTTTTAGTGTCCTGTTGCGAGAAGTAAGGGATTCCGTGGATATATCCTACTCCTCAACCAACGGGCGTATCTTCTATTTGTTTCACACGTACTCTCACAAGGCATCAAAAACTACAACCATAAGTAACTAAAACATTACACCTAAGAAACTACAACCATAAGTAACTAAAACATTACACCTAAGAAACTACAACCATAAGTAACTAAAACATTACACCTAAGAAACTACAACCATAAGTAACTAAAACATTACACCTAAGAAACTACAACCATAAGTAACTAAAACATTACACCTAAGAAACTACAACCATAAGTAACTAAAACATTACACCTAAGAAACTACAACCATAAGTAACTAAAACATTACACCTAAGAAACTACAACCATAAGTAACTAAAACATTACACCTAAGAAACTACAACCATAAGTAACTAAAACATTACACCTAAGAAACTACAACCATAAGTAACTAAAACATTACACCTAAGAAACTACAACCATAAGTAACTAAAACATTACACCTAAGAAACTACAACCATAAGTAACTAAAACATTACACCTAAGAAACTACAACCATAAGTAACTAAAACATTACACCTAAGAAACTACAACCATAAGTAACTAAAACATTACACCTAAGAAACTACAACCATAAGTAACTAAAACATTACACCTAAGAAACTACAACCATAAGTAACTAAAACATTACACCTAAGAAACTACAGCGATAAGTAACGAAAAACGTTACACCTAAGAAACTACAGCAAGAAGAAAATTCACAAATTGTAGCACAATATAATAGGCAGTTGTATCTTTCTCTACATGTGTTAATTTCTCATTGAACCAGTTAGAGACAGCATTACACCGATCAAGCATGGCTGTGTCAAAGAGCAATTCTTGCTCTAAGAAAGGAAGCTATCAACGACATCAACAAGCAACATTTACATGAGTTATTCGGTGTTTTACCTTGGGAGTGGCGACCCCATTGTAATAACAGCCTATATCTGCTTCATTCATTACATCCCTGACCCAACACATTCAAACCACCCTTATCATTTAGTTAACCCAAGACCTGGAAGACAGGTTGTAGGTTTTCATTTTCATTTTCATTCGGTGTTTTACAAATGTACACGTCTATCAACACGACACGTAATAAACTACACGAGAGAGCTTTTGAGTACCCTCGAATATCTTGGAGCGGACGATTGTGGCACGGATTATCCTTCTCAGGAATATGAATCCTCCTTCCCTCTGCAAAGGAATACGATTCTCAAGAAACTGAAGCTGAATATTGTTGGAGTCACCGTAAAGATTGGAAGTAGTATTCATTCCTTGGATTCAAATCATCCCTTCGGATATACCATTTCAATGTTGACGTAGTTCAGTTTTGCCATGTGCATCAAACAGGAACAAGGACAATCGCTTAAAGTTGTAGGAGTCCATCTTCGAAAACGGTGCTTCTCCCATTGTCAGCCGTACAAAAATGAAATAATGTATTTTGTGCAATTTATGTAAAAAACGATGTGTGTTAATAAATATTTTACTTTCTATTTTGCTTTGAAATAAATGATTTAAAACGGTTGAATAAATAAACGCTGTACACGCTGGTACTTGTATAAATGCGCTTTTATGAGCACGGAGGAGGAAGACAACAGGCGTTCAGCGATGTTCCATGTCTTAAATGATTAGCGTGCTGGCCTTTGACACAGAGGGTCCCGGTTTCGATTCCCGGCCGGTTCTGGAATTTTAACCATAATTTATTAATTGCGGTGTCTCGGGGGCTGGATTCATGTGCAATCTTCAATCTTCATCTTCCTATTAGGTAGGGCTCCACAGACGCGCAGGTTGCCCATACGGCCTCATCTCGAAAGACCTGCACCAGGCCACATGCCATTGTTATTAATTTATAGCTTTGCCAAGATTCATTGCTATCGCCTGGTCCAAACCAAACAGTTTCCTTGTCAGTAAGTCTTCCGATACCTTCCCAAGTTTGTTGTATGTTATAGAGAAACATACTGTACAACAGGGTCAAGTATTTCCCCTTGATCTTTATAAATTTCGTTTCTAAGGCACGGTGCACTCTTTACTTTGTTGAGCTTTCGTGAACCACTGGACCGTTTCCATTGATCCTCTTAAAGTGACGACGATCAATTGTGCATGTGTTGCTAAGAGGATGGCTCGAGCAGTATCAATCATAGGGAGGATTAGTGTTCCGCTCCGGTCTGCGTGTAAACTATTATTGATGAGCGTATCATAGGGCTACGTTTGTATCTCGTTCTCTACCTTAACACACCCACCGCCAGTGCTTAAGCTATTAATTTCTCGTTTAACGACCCTGTTCTCGCCCAGAAGAACGAACATCTGGCTGATGATAAATGGATGAGTGACACTCTGACGAGGGCGGGTTACAAACCAGCAGACTGTTCACTATCATCAGAAGACGCTTAGAAACAAAGAATAAAACTACTACAGTAGCTCGTCTCGGAAATTCGACCCAACACAGAAAATTGGTTTGTACCGCATTTAATTTGGCCTGGAAATGTTTTATCAATTCATCCTAGTACTAAGGTAACATATACCTAACCTAACCCCATAGTACTACAGCCCTGAAGGGCCTTGGCTTAAAAAGCGACCGCTGTTCAGCCCGAAGGCTTGCAGATTGCGAGGTGTCGTGTGGTCAGCACGACAAATCCTCTCGGTCGTTATTCTTGGCTTTCTTGACCGGGGCCGCTATCTCACCGTCAGGTCGCTCCTCGATTCTAATCACGTAGGCTGAGTGGACCTCGAACCAGGTAAAATCCCCCGACATGGCTGGGAATCGAACCCGGGGCCTCCGGGTAAGAGGCAGACACGCTTCCCCTACACCACAGGACCGGCAGTACACGAATATGACTACTACTACTAAAACGTTTTCATTCCTGAAGGGGGAGGTGGGCCTCCTTGACGGCGACGCCGTCTCCCAGTCCGGGAGATTTGTTATAGTGAAGATGGGGGTTTGGCGGCCGTGGCCTGTACTAGGAACTGTCCTGGCATTCGCCTTAGTGCAAGAGAATGGAAAACCACGAAAACCATTCTCAAGACAGCCGACGGTTGCGGCCAGCCGTGAGGTCCATTCCTATCCTGTCTACCGAATGCAGAGGCGTAGAGCTACGGAAGAGCCGTGGCCACCCCTCCTCTGCTCGGTTGGCCGGTCGGAGTGCAGAGATGTTGGACCACGGGCCAGCCGTGGTCACGTATGGGCCAAGACCCACCCTGCATCTAGTGACCACGAAAATAAAATAGTTGAATGTAATATACACATTTTTTTGGACACCTTTATAGTAATTGCAAGCTCAAGAGCCTTTATAATGATTTCTAGAAACAATTAGTTTGCTAATGTTGACCTTTCTATTGCCAAACATCCTGTTTCCAGTTTCAACTGGGTCAGGGCGGGATTGGATGAATCTAGTGGCAAGAATAAGAACTATGCCGGCTGCCGAAGCCTGTGGCACTCCTCTGGGGCAATGATTAATGACTGGCACATGAAATTAAATAATAATGGAGAGTGTTGCTGGAATGAAGCATGACAGTGAAAACCGGAGTACACGGAGAAAAATCTGTCCCGCCTTCGCTTAGTCCAGCACAAATTTCACATGGAGTGACCGAGATTTGAACCACGGAACAAAGCGGTGAGAGGCCGGGGCACTACCGCCTGAGCCACGGAGGCACTCTATTGCTAATTTTGTAACGCATTTCTCACCTCCTCTTATAGCTTTTGAAGAGATTTATTTAGTGACGAAATATATTATACGAGAAAACATTGGTCCAATTAAAGCATACTATAATAATAATAATAATAATAAGAAGAAGAAGAAGAAGAAGAAGAATCCAGTCTGAGTAGCTCAGGTGGCAGAATGCTGACCTTATGAGCTGAAGTTGGTAGGTTGGAACCTGGATCAATTGGTGGTATTTGAAGGTGCTCAGATATGTCAGTCTCCTCTCGGTAGATTTACCGGAAGTTAAGAACTCCTGTGGGACCAACTTCCAGCATCACGGCGTCTCCAAACTCAGTAGTTATTATTATTATTATTATTATTATTATTATTATTATTATTATTATTATTATGATAACCCTCTTGAGGGTAAGATTATTCAACTTTGATTCCTTTTCCTTCCATTTAACTTTCTTCGTTTCCAAACTTCCTTCATTTTCTGAGAAAGTTGTTCCTTTTCCTCTTGAGTCTATTTTCTTCCAGTTGTAATTTTTTTCTCTCCTGAAATCCTGCCTCTCGTCTTATTTCTCTGAAACGTGCTCTGTTTTCTATCTTATCTATTTTAATTCCAGCGTTTTTCATATCCTTTTCAGTTTCGGTGAACCACGTTGGCTTGGATTTGTAACTGTTCAATAACTTGAAGATTTGTTTAATTAGTCTGTTGTTATACTTTCTAAACATGTGTCCAAAAAACTGGATTCTTCTTTTCCTCTTCTTTTCTGTTTGATCGTAGTCTAAATTCGACATTGTTGTTTCTTATAGGTCCCAGTATTTTTCTCAACATTCTTCTTTAACCTTTTCTAATTTTTCAAGATCCCCAATTCTTGTAAGTTTAAGAGTTCCTGCTGCATATAAAATTTCTGGCCGGGCCACAGTCTGACAATGTTTTCATGTAAAGTTCCAGGATAGAGATTTCTTATTGTATATATTTCTTGAGGGGCTGCCTGGCCGAGGCGGTAAAGGCGTGCTCGGTTCACCCGGAAGGACGTGGGTTCGAATCCCCGTCAGGAAGTCATCAAATTTATGAAGCGAGATTTCCACTTCCGGAGGTGCATATGGCCCTGAGGTTCGCCCAGCCTACACCAAAAGTGAGTACCAGGTTAATTCCTGGGGGCAAAGGCGGCCGGGTGTAGAGCTAACCACTCTACCCGAGGTTAACAATGGTGGAAGCCTTTACCTTCCACTCCTCCAAGGGCCTTCATGGCCTGTACGGAGGTGACTTTGCTTTGCTTTTTTTGTATATTTCTTGTCATATGAAACATCCTTTGAATTGTGTTTACTCTTATACCTTTTCTTTTGAGTTGTTTTATATCCATTCTCCCAGATATTTGAAGCAATCTGCCCGAGATATTATGTTGTCGTTATTTGTGATATTTTGAGGGTAATTAATGATGTTTGTCGTGAACTTTATTACAGTTATTATTATTATTATTATTATTATTATTATTATTATTATTATTATTATTATTATTATTGCTAGGGGCTTTACGTCGCACCGACACAGTTAGGTTTTATGGCGACGATGGGATGGGAAAGGCCTAGGAGTGGGAATGAAGCGGCCGTGGCCTTAATTAAGGTACAGCCCCAGCATTTGCCTGGTGTGAAAATGGGAAACCACGGAAAACCATCTTCAGGGCTGCCGATAGTGGGATTCGAACCTACTATCTCCCGGATGCAAGCTCACAGCCGCGCGCCTCTACGCGCACGGCCAACTCGCCCGGTATTATTATTATTATTATTATTATTATTATTATTATTATTATTATTATTATTATTACTCAAGTATGTCCTGAGTTGTGTAGCTACTGAAGGAGCTTGATTTTTCCAGATATATTCTGGTCATTAGAGTGATTTTTCTTTGCGTATCGCATTACACTGAGGTGAGGTAGTGATTCCCTATTTGTACGTCACAAATAATAGACGGGGTATATAGAAGTGCTTGTAACGAGAGAGGTTGGTGGAAAGACAATCGTAATTCCCCTAACGGTATGACTACTGGTGAGTGAGTTGGCTGTGTTAATGGATTCTTCTCCATGGCTGCATTGCTGCAGCTAGCCATTGTGAGCCACGCGACACCTAATGGCCAATCGATATTGCCCTTTTTGTCGGTGGCCAGAGAACCGCAAGAACCGCCACGCTGTGAGCATTACTTTTAATTGGCGATCGCTAGAACACTTACATGGGATATCGCTAGCTCCAAGGGTTATTACTGCCATCATCTCCTGGGCTTTTAGTACTGCTTTTAATTGGTGGTGACTTTAAAGGGAACTAAATTAGGGTATAGGGGACGAGAGCATCGAATGAATTCGTTGAGGTCTCACTTTTATGATAATAAGTGAGTAAATGAGAGTACCGAGAACCTCAGCTCAAAAAGTATCATTTCCTCTAATTTCGTTCTCTCTTTAAAATTTAAATTTATAGACAGTAGGGTAGCATATACTTCATTAGACTGTGCATTTCAATAGGCTACAGAAACTAGTATATTCATCGAACAGGCATCTTTATCATAAATAATCTGTCAATTTATAATGTTTCAGTAAACAGTGTGTTGAAAATGTTAATGTAATATTATAGGTGTAAAAATTAATATACCAGAATAAGGAGGGAAGTTAGAACTAGAGTGAACTGTGTGCGTCATATGAAGAAGTTTCTTATTTCAGTAAAGATGGAAGACGTCAGTCTAGACTTTCTTCTGTAACGACTTTGGGTCAGCAACTTATTCTATTTGAAATAAACCTTCAACTTATTAGATCATTTTCAGAACAAGTAGGCTAGTAGGGCCTACATACCGAAGAGATGTTTAGAATAGAATGATAATGGCCAATCGGACATCAATGGGATCCGAACCTACAAACTTCTGCTTTCGCGTGGGCTTTGTACATCATACAAATATATACTACAATTTTATCACTTTACTTGAATTAATGTTGTGAAAATAAAAATAATAATAATAAAAATAGTAATAATAATAATAATAATAATAATAATAATAATAATAATAATAATAGTAATAAAAATATGTCTTGTCTAGGAGTAATAAAATTGTTATCATATGTATGGATGTATACTTTACAGTTAGACAAGTAGATCATTTACTAAATTTGATGTTATCACTTTTGGATCATGTAATATTATGAATCGCTTTCGTGATCGTTCGCTGTAGCATGCAACTCTTTGACCCACTCAAGGAATAAAGACCGTTTTAACTTTACGACTTCGAGAAAAATGATGAGTTAGTGAATGCATTTCTCAAACTAGTTTCTGTGTCAAGGTTAAATGATAATTATAGTAAAATTAATACACTATTATTAGTTACAAGTACAAAATAAAGAATCGAAATAATAATAAAACAATCTAAACCGGTGATAGTAATCAATTATTGTATAAATTTGAAGTCCTATAAATACAATAAGGCTAAAATAATTACGTGATATTATATTGCGTATTTTTATTGTTGTTTATTACACAATCTTCCTGCAACAGCTGCAGGACAAAGAGAACCGTAAGAACAATAACTGATATAGATACAGTAGGTAATGAGATCGTATGAAGTCAAGTGTAGGCAAAAGAGTGAGGCACGTCAAACATTTATTTGAGGTCCGCAGGCATGGTTCTTGAAGTTCATGATGGACTTCTTGAGTGTGGTAATGGAGATGTTAGAGATGAAATCTCTATTCAGCCCAAAGGTATTGCAGAAGTTGAAAAAAAAATAGGTATGGTTCCTCGAGCACCGAACATCAATCCGATTCCAGAGATAGATGAAAGCTTATACTTTTGCTTATACAAGTCCACCGTTTTTTCATCAATTCCTATTTTTTCCCGCATCGGCCTCTTCTGGCTGGTTTTCGTTGGTCTGAAATTTAATTGTTGGATCAATGATGAAACCTTTAGAACGGGATGGGTTAAAAGCAATAATGTCAATGCGTCGGTTATCTCCTCTGTTGGAGAGACCGTGTACTACTTCACGGACATTATAACCTCGTCCTCTCAAAGTGTTAGCTATCATTGATCTGGCTACATTATGGAGTGAGGTGCGTAGTGTGGACAGGCTACCAGGACATGTGAAAGAGTTTCCAACTCTGTGTGGCAATTCCGACTGGGATCTGCCAGGTACAGTACGCACAGCAGAGACATTGGCATTAATTTTTATTACATCACGCCATTCACTGCAAGACAATCTTTTATGATCACGGATTCATGCATTCGCTGGAGTATATTGTTTAAATAGGACTACACTTTTGTCTATATGCTCTTTCTTGCTCCAGTTGTCACAAGCTCTTCTTCTCAATTGGAGTCGAAGTTTCTTTGTATCTACAAAACCATGCCTTTTGTCTCGAACATATTCTGTTTTTGCTACATTCTATGCGGCGAGGCTCGTGCTGATTTCATGACTTAAGTTTCTCGTTGAGTGTAAACAAAAAACGTTATTGGAAGATGTCAAAATTGTTCATGCTGTAACATGTTGCAGATCTATTTCTCGTGATGCACAAAATAAAACCAGTTCTTTAAATTTCATTTCAGCGTATATCATATCATTCGGGACATCCATGGGAAGATGCAAAATTTCCTTTAATGCTACCCTAACCATAATATCGGCGTCATTTATAAATTTGACTGGAATCTTTTGTGGTGGTACTGTCTGAAATTTATATACCAAAATGGGACGATTGAAGTACTTATGATCACAAATTTTTGGTTATAATGCAAATGCGGTGAAGAAATGAGGAGCTATAGGGTGGTTTTGAGCTTATTTAGAACCTCGACGGACTGGAAAGTAATTTCATTGGAGAAATTTACACCCAAATACTTAACAGATTCTCTTTTCTTCAGACATGATATCTGTTATTCATCTGCCGTAAATAGTGTTTCTTCTGATAGGTTTTTTGATGCATATTCCTTTACATTTTCCAATAATGATGTTAAGTCCAATTTCTTTTAACTGATGTATGGCCGCATGCGCAAGTAATAAAGCTGACTCTGAATCTTTTCCAATAATAACTACCTACATCGTCACCAAAACTTTATACAGCTAGAGCTTCATGATCCGGACTCAATTGAAAGCAATATTGGGTAGATATCGATGTTTCGCTAAGGTCATCCAGAATACGGTGAGAATGCGAGATTAAACAGAATTGGCGACAGAGGAGAACCTTGTATAACTCCCCTGCTTATCAAGAGAGGTCTTGTTTTGCTTCCCTACGTCTGAATTTGTGTGACGTTTCCTATTTGCAGATTCATGATTAAATTCGCAAGTTTGGTTGGAATTGATAACGACTTTTGTGTCTCATTTAAATGAGCATGACCAACATTATCAAAGGCTTTCTGTATATCTCTAAGAATACAGTAGTCAGATTGGCTTCTTTGTTTTTGGCTTCACGGAGAAGAGAGTCGAGTATCGCAGTGTTGACATGCGTCCCAGAGGAGTTTGTAAATCCTCGTTGATTGGGGTTTAGGACAACATGTTAATGGAGACGCCTGTTAAGACCCGTTCAATTCTTCTTCTTATTACTGAACATATTGTGATAGTTCTCCAGTTCTTATTATTGAGTGTATCTCCATCTTTATGGATTAGAACAGTCCTGGTCTTTTGAAGATAAAAGGTATAACCTTAGTTTTCAACATACGTGTGGCAATGATATGTCGATTGCAATACTGTCTTTGATAACTCTGACGAGGATGTGGTCTGGACCGGATGATGAGTCTAGGGCTATATGATTAACAGCAAAGTTGATTTCATCTGGACTTACAGTGTCATGAAATAAAATGTCAATTTGTTTCTCATCAATATCACTTGTATGTGATTGTTATTCGGATTGAATCATATCATTAGGTTGCCAGAGAATTTCAGAGAAATGATAGAATATTTCATCCGAAGGAATTTTACAATGTTCAGCATTGGAATTTAAAACCGATCTAATAGCCTTTCTGCGCTGATTGTAAAAGTGGTACTGGGTAAGCTGATATTTGTATCTTTCGCGGCGTTTTATTCGGTCCGGTTTTGTTGCCCGTTCAGGATTGGTTGTCTCTGGTTTGTTTATTTTTCCTGTACTGGTAGTATTTCTGTGAGGGATGTTTGGGGCGAGGGAGTAGATCAACGGCAGAAGAAAAGAACTCACACCAAATGTTAAACTCATGGTTATATTGCTCGTCCGTCATTTAAAAATCGGCGTCGCCACTACATCATTTTATACTTAAATTAATGCGGTAAAGTGTTGCCATCGTAAGTCTCCATGTTAGCATGAGGGTCACCTTCTTGAGCGATTGTTTCGACATTTTGAGAGGGATCAATCCCCTGTCGATTTCTAGATACTAAAATTTGACGGTGAATATCAGGATGAGCTCTGCTGATGTGTATTTAGACCCCACAGAAATTGGATTAATGAGACCCGCAGTGTGGATACTGAGAATTTATATTGTCAAACGCCTGATTTAAATAATTTGCAGTGTGTCTATCTGATAAACTTGAATGAAGAGTTTTAGATGCCTAAGGAATTCCTAGATTAACGTGCAATTGTTCATTATCTAAAAATGATGAGTCCTGAGGTAGTGACTCGTGAGCTCTTGCTATGTGTATGTTAATACACCTCTTTGTAAACTTTTTGTGATATATCTTGCATTCAATAAATGTAGGCACAGCACTTGAAATGCTTGATACTTCCCGAGAATCGGCCATGCTCTGGGGTTTGTGGCTAATCTGTAATAATGCTGTTTTTGAATGGTAGATCTTACCGAGTCAAGTTCTTTCCATTGCTAACACAAAGGCAAACAGCTGATGTGAAGTGTCAGAATAATAATAATAACGCTTATACATCGTCATGTGTTCAACGACAGTGGTACAGAAATCAAACAACGAAGCCGTCATAGAAGGAACTCCACAATGATATCACGGAGTTTGTATATTGGTAATGTCACAGAGGAAAATCAGATGCAGACCATTAAAATAATGTATACATCATAAATGTTCCACCACAATACTACCATTCAATTAATTATATCGTAAGATTTGCTATATAAATCCAAAATATCCAATCAAATGTCCAAATGCAGCACCTAACCTAAATTGTTGGGATCGTATGTAAGCAGATTAGACTGGCCACAAATAATGTGGTCACGAGATGATACAGTTCTTACACATAAGGGCCTGAAGACGAGATACTGCCCTAATTGTCCTAATCGGAGATTGTCTTAGTTAATCTATAAAATATTCGTAATATAGAATAACATAGCAACCATTCGATGAACGTAAACAAACAACACGTGCACTAACCTATAAGTATAGGACAAAGCAACTATAAACGCAGAAAACAACACAAGGCACAACGTAAACCACAAAACATAATTCAAAATATCATCAAGACCAGAAAATAAATAAGAAACTGTGTGTCTTGACTACCAAGTCACCACCTTCTTGTTGTAATGAAACCTCCTAAATTGAGGTGCTAAATAGTCACGGAAAATAAATGTTTTATATAACATTGGGGAAGTTTCTATAATATTACTGCTGTATGTGCAAAACCCATCACACAGTTTGAAGTGAAATAGTCAACCAAAGAGCACACAAGCCAACAATTACCAGCGCCCATATGAAGTTTAAGAATTAAATCAGAATGAAATGATATGGCATTTATTATATTTCACGCACCGGTATATGATGCGTTGGAACTCGTTTCAATTTGAATTGATTGCCGTCTTACTGCGCTCTAAACTTGTGTTCCACGTCAAACAGCCCACTGCTACACTGGAACTCAACGCTGGTAATTTCACGATTGGAAAAGCCTAAAGAATTTAAATGTTTTTAACTTCTGAGAGGTTATTCTCTAAAAGTTCTTAGGGAAGTAGGATCCACAGAAATG
The DNA here is from genome assembly GCF_040414725.1 of Anabrus simplex. Taxonomy (NCBI): domain Eukaryota; kingdom Metazoa; phylum Arthropoda; class Insecta; order Orthoptera; family Tettigoniidae; genus Anabrus; species Anabrus simplex. The sequence goes on from NC_090271.1 coordinate 30,292,019, forward strand.
GGAAATATTGAGATTTTTATACTTCCATCCCACTAATTCATTCAAGGTTTTCCTAACCCTTCGTGTCCTGTGTTATTTTGAAGTACCATATCAAACTCAGCCCTATATACAACCACATAATATTGTAGCAGGAACGTAGAGTCTTGGAGGTATTCTGCAGTATCTAGGGGAGGTATTGTAAACCTTTAGATTGCCTGATTAATGAGTATGACAGTACTGACTTGTTTTTTACAATTTGCTTTACGGCGCACCGACACAGAGAGATCGTCTGGCGACCGTGAGATTGGAAAGGGCTAGGAGTGGGAAGGAAGTGACCGTGGCCTTAATCAAGGTACAGCCTCAGCATTTGATCGTAGAGCAATATCGAACTCTTAGATCTTGGGGTCGTTGCGAGTTCTTTCTGTCACTTCATCAACCAAACGATAGGGTTCGGAAAAGAGCCTAACTACTTTAAGTGAAGAGCAAATATGTGCTTACTAAAATATTTATTTGAATTAAATCACGATAAAAAAATCTTTATTAAATTAGCCAGGAAAGTCAGTTAAAATGTTACAACATTTTATCGCAGTCACAATACATAACGTATTGTTTAACATTATTTTTAAAAGAATGAAAATGTAGTATAAAATTCGTGGACAGCAAAAACCAGAAAACGAGAATAAAACCTAAAGATCGGGCACCATTGATACAAACGATAACTGAGAGTTAATTCACACGATCCGTGGAAAATCTGACCTTCAACAAGTAGAATTCCAGATCTATATTTAATTAAAGTTATCCACCAGTCTACTATCCCATCGGATATTGGAACATCCCCCGAATGGATCCTTAATCGAACTATCAGTTGCTTTGGATAGGTTGCGAAATATTACTAGAAAGCATGGTGTTCATTACAAGTTAACGGCAATTGTCATAATCAAAAATAAAATCCCACCATATATTGTCACTTCGTGACACACTAGAGTTACAGAAGAATCCCGATGCTGAAACACGCATCACCCCAAACAGATGATCAGAAGGAACCAACAACACTTGATCCGAGGGGATCTTACGTTACGTCGTTCTGAAGGAACAAAACTGCTAAGTGCAGGAAAACATTAATTCATTATTCATTTAGAAGAAATGCCAAACAATGAAGTTAAAGAAAAATGATAAGTCACTTGAAAATGTTCTTACTAAGCCAAATTTCAGGTTATAAAACAATTATGCCGTTAAGTTTGTTAGCATACAAGTCCACAATATAACATAAATAAAAGGAAATCTTGCCAATTTTCTATAACTACGATTACCATTACAAATCTGTCTACCTACACTTGTCCCATTAAACTATACTACAAGTGATCGTCTCACCTACAATAAAGTGAATAACGAAAATGAAAATATATATTAACAGCTGACGAATCGAAACCACATTCGTAGGGTAAATCTTGCATAAATCAACTAAGTGTCCGCACACACGGCCTTATCATAAGATACCGGACTACCGAACAATAAATCTAAAAGTAAAGAAAAGGTAAATAGAAAACGAAAGTTCGTCGAACTTGAACACGCGCGGCTAAGCAGTAAGGATCAGTCTCCATTGGCTAGGTTTCCACGTGGGACAACCCTCACATTCATGCTACTACTGATACAACGCTATTATGGGAGCACCTTCTGGCTAGTAAGAATTATGCCGAAACATGGCCTGAATAGTATCTGCTAATACCTTTCACATTCATATCCACTACTGCAAACATCGTTCAAGTTGATTCGAAAAAATGACTAACCTATGACTTGACTATATACAGACGACGCCCTAATTCTGTCGTTGAACCTAGGTTATAATGTATACTCATCCTTAAATTGTATAATACACGCAGCATTCTAAATCTATCGTTGAGCCAACGTTATGGTATCTACACATCACTGAAATGAAATTCGCCACAGAATTAACTCGAACCTGGAAATATAACTGTGTCCATTTCTTAAAATAAAGTGTGAAATCGAAATTGAACAACATGTCCCAATAATTTAATCTATTCCTCATTACAATCTCAACAAATGCAGTGAATTTAAATAAATAAAAACCAACTCAGCTCTCGTTTGATTTTCCATAATATCACTGAAAACAGTAATCACTACCATCGCAATATCCACGGCATAATCCGAGTGTGAGGCTCGAAATGGCCTTACACCTCAACGTTCCAAATATGTATCACCGTGAACTATCCAGTGAAGTAATTTTTCATCTATCTACCCAAGCTCAACTATCATTCTAATAAAATTCATTTTTCACACCCACAATGTTTCTAGTCAGCGATAATTTCGTCTCGTAAAAATACAAAATCGAATACAATTTACCATAATCAAGTATTATCTCGACCGTGTGTCAGAATGTACTTTGTTCGTGAGGTCGGTAATCAGAAAATGCACTTTGCTGGTACCACATAGAATCGTCACTTAGATTTAATTGCCAAAACCTATGGTCTCATAATAATCATGGGAGAACATCAACTTGTACTTAAAATAGGTGTTACAACGTGCTCACTTGGTTTTGACCATCTTTAAATTTGCCAACTGTTCTGGATTGCTAACAGGACATCGTCAGCTTACACAGTCTGTCTCAGAAATATTACACCTTAACATACACCCTGTCACAAAAATTTATCTCCGTCGAAAAATAGGGTCTCTTATTCTCAGCCTCCTGATCGTTATATATCACTCATATATATATTACTCTGCCTTTAACATCTTCCTAACTATTCTCTTAATATTTCGTTTCCATTACAATCCATATCTTCTTGTTTTAAACTTTTCCAAATACAAGCAATCCAATGAATAAACAACTTTATAAGGATCTCACAATTAACTTCTCGAAACTTTCCTGACCTCAAGAGCAAAATAGCATACCGTAATTTTCTGTATCACAAACACACGGTGTCACAAAATTTAAGTTTCCCAAAATAAATGCCAACTTTATCAGACTTCACTGGATTTCGATATAAATCGCAAATCTCGCTTGACATTCCTGCTGAACACATAATGTATCATCTCAAATTTATCCTGACGTGATTATTATTATTATTTATTATTATTATTATTATTGGATAATTTGATATTTGACTTTATCACGCTCACAACGGCTATTTTATCATCATTATCGTAACTTTTATCGGCCTGAATATTATTTCATTGAATTTTATTACAATATTTAAAACTTCGCCTATTACGTTTTTCTAAAGAAATTGAAACGCATTTTTAAGTTTCGCGCACTGACATGAATAATAGACACTTCGACTCAACATTTCAATACACTTAATTTTTACACACGCCACATAGCAATTTAACGGGACAAGCATGTACATTCTAACTACAAAACCTAATATTTAAATTAGACAGACCTGTGACCACGTCGTAGGTATTGAGTTAATCTTGGATCATTTTGTGCCAGCTTGCCTCAAACTTAGCCACACGTGATTGAAGAGCACATTCTTCTCTCATTCTTTACTTATAATTACACAGATACTACACGTTAATTGATTCAACACACGTAAATAATAAATTATTCTAGACACACACAATATATACAACCGCTTTACTTCGTGCCGAGGACCGAACTTTCGTCTGTGAGAACCTCCAACTTCCCCTTTGGCCAGGTGTTTAAAAGATATAAATCCCGAAGCTTATCTCTGCCAGTCTACAGTTCCCTTCACCGATTACAAAAATACACCGTGTCACAGTAATTTACGAAAGCTACCTATGAATTCGCTGTTTCCATTTGAGAAGTTCAGGAATCCTATACTAATTCAAATAATAATATTCTTTTGCCATTTACCTCTTGGTAAAAATATTCTATCTCCAGGCAACTAACTGTATAAATCTCACAAGTTTATTGAAGGAACAGTTCAAGACATCCACTTGATGTTAAAACGACGCAGGTCCACCCTCGCGAACCATGACAAAGTGAATGAAGCTACTGTCGCAGGTGGGATATTTAAAGACTTTCTTAAGGACGCTTGACTTGTCGTGATGTATTGTGGTTTAACCATACAATTTGATAACCACAGGACCGAATTGTTCGAAACTCGCCCCAAACACTCCACCAAATTTTCAAGTCATGATGGTGTTGTTTGCTGATTTTTCCCGTTCCTTTAAAGGGCGTAATTAATTGATTTCGTGCAGGCGATTTCGCGCAGATTTTGATTGCGTGTCCTTGACACGCGCTTCCCTCACGATCAACACAGATGGCAATTTCTCTCCAGGCCTAATTAAATACATTTCCACCCCGTGTACTTTAGCTTCATTAAATATTTCTTAAATTCTTAATTACTTATTTCTTTGTTAATGATAATGCCGAGATCTCTCGCAATGAGGGTTATTATCTAGAAGTTCTTTATTAATTACCCGAGGTCAGCCGAAGTGTTCCGACCTCGTTCGAATGGTTGGGCCGTTTGCACCCCACGGTGAGTTGTGATGCCACAGAATGTGAGATGAGTTTGCAATAAAGAATTATGGTTGCACTCGTAGTTGCATGTTGTAGTTGCAGTGTTCTAGTTGCAATATTTAGCAGGGTAGAATTGTGGGTTCAATACTTGTGTAATGTTTGAAGGAAGTTAACCCATTAATGCCACTTAATTTTAGTCCTCCCCCACCGAGGTCGATAGCTGCAATCGCTTAAGTGCGGCCAGTATACAGTAATCGGGAGATAGTGGGTTCGAGCCCCACTGCCGGCAGCCCTGTAGACGGTTTTCCGTGGTTTCCCAATTTCACACCTGGCAAATGCCGGGGCTGTACCGTAATTAAGACCACGGCCGCTTCTTTCCAATTCCTAGGCCTTCCCTATCCCATCGACATGTCTATATCGGTGCGACGTAAAGCAAATAGCAACAAAAAAAACATTGTCCTCTTGACGTAGAACAGATGCTTAAAGCAGCTCTAAGTCCTAGCTGCAGATGTTTGAGAGATATAGGAACATAAAATAGCAACTTTAACAATATTCTTGCTTGAAACTTTGTTGATTACGTGAGGTTTATGGGACTTAGCTTGAACATTATGTATTTCATATATAGCATTTGCTTATGAATTACTGATTCTATGTATAGAAGATTTCGAAGTCAAATTATTCACTCATTTTAACTATGTCGGTCTTACGATCATATATGCCACTCTATGGAGTCAGAAATTTGGTGGTGGTGATTGTTGGTTCAAGGGGAAAAACAACTAGGCAAGCATCCTCTATATGAGACTAATCTCGGAGAGAAAATGGAAGGGATCCGACATTTCGAAAAATGAAGATGACGGCCAAAGAAAGGCAAGGGCCATGAAGGGCGCCAAAATGAAGGACTCCCTAGCCCTCGAATGTTCTACTAGCGTCGGGCTCGGAAAAGAACAAGAGTTGTCCATGGGATGTCGGACAGGATAGATGAAAGTGAGGAGCCTGGTATAAATAAGTAGAAGCAGTATCAGGACTCAGCTCATAGCCCCGTGGTTGCTAACGGAGCTAGAAATGAGAGGAAGGATTATCACAAAGAAATAAGTATATTACCAATATTTCAAATTTGAGATAGTATGAAGATATTCTTACAATATTTTAGTAAAATTTTATTCCTTGGTTACTAAGTCAAGACACTTCGCAATAAACGTACTGCAGTCGGTCCGTACAGTGTGTTGTTAGTACTGTACTTTCTTGTGAGTGTCGTTCATCGACTGCTCAGATAAGTTTTGTGGTAAAAAAAGAGGCGCATATTTATTAGCTGGGAAGGCGACATAAAACATAGAGGGAAGGGCCAGCAATCGGCTGTCCCCAGTGACGGGATCAGCTAATGACCTCTTCCACTTTATTTTAACACACCTCGAGGCCTCCTAATTGGATTATCGGCACCGGCTTAACAAGGAGCCTTAGGTCTCCCGTCAGCTTATTGTCGCTTCTGCACACGTCCTCAGTGGCTGGAGAGAGAGCCCTTATCGTAGGAAATCGTAAGCCACAGCCTTCCATCGGCCGTCGTATCGCTGATTATATTTCATCTTTACATCTGTGTTTATGTTGCATGATAGTAAACGGACGAAAGTGAAGTAATAAGCCGCTATCAAATTTCAAATATTTGGTGGTGGTGGTGGTGGTGGTGGTGGTGGTGGTGGTGGTGGTGGTGATTATTGTTTCACCACTAATAAGAGCGGAAAATGGAGGGAGTCTGACAATTCGAAAAATGAAGTTATCGGCAAAAGAAAGGGAGGAGCCACGAAGGGCGTGAAAATGAAAGACTCCCTAGCCCTCGCAAACCTGATACCACTGGGGTCACAAAAGCACAAGAGTTGACCAACAGAGGTCGGATACGATAGAGAAAAAAAAGTAAGTGGAAGCAATGACAGGGCATAGTGAAAGGATCTATGTTCGCACTCTCCCAAGCCCCTTTTAGTCATCTCTTACGACAGAACGTTATTCTAATGCCTTCCGGCTCCATGACTAAATGGTTAGCGTGCTGGCCTTTGGTTACAGGGTCCCGCGTTCGATTCCCGGCATGGTGGGAAATTTTAGCCATCATTGGTTAATTTCGTTGGCACGGGGCTGGGTGTATGTGTTGTCCTCATCATTCCATCCTCATCATGACGCGCAGGTCGCCTACGGGAGTCAAATCTAAAGACCTGTACCTGGCGAGCCAAACATGCCTTCGGACACTCCCGGCACTAAAAGCCATACGCCATTTCATTTCATTCTACTGCCCCCACGCATAGGGCGTATTTGAAATACAAACCTGATTTCAAACTATCTGATGGTTTGAGTGAAACGTATTCTTATTAATTAATTAATTAATTTATTTATTAATTTATTTATTTATTTATTTATTTATTTATTTATTTATTTATTTATTTATTTATTTATTTATTTATTTATTTATTTATTTATTTGCTAATCGGCTAACTAGAGACCACGATAGTTTCATTACACATTCCGGCGTTTACTCAATTTTCGATTGATCCAGTAGGTTTCAGTTAGTTCGCTGTGTCGAGCTCGGCGTTCATCCGACCACTTTGCACCAGGTGTCAACTTCACATCCCGGAAAGTTCCGAAAAATCACTATGTTTGTTCTGAAAAGGTTTTGTTTGTGCGCATTATCTGGTTGTAGGCCTATTTTTTCTAGATCTCTCTTGATGTTAACATTCCAGGGTATTGTTTATTATTATTATTATTATTATTATTATTATTATTATTATTATTCTGCGTGAATGGGTCACTTAAGACCACGCGGAAATAACAATTGTTGAGCTTTCCTCCTTGCCCAGTAGTTCTTCATTTTCATCGATTGTTGTAATTTCTGTTCCTCCGACCAAGTACTTCGTGTTGGTTCTTTCTCGTATTCCTCAAATCCCCTTGTGTGAACAATTTTCCTGATTACATTCCTATTCTGAAGATTTGGTAATCCGAATTCAGTGAGGTCTTTCTCTACTACCTTATACAATTTTGATCTCGTAATTATTATTATTATTATTATTATTATTATTGTTGTTGTTGTTGTTGTTGTTGTTGTTTTTACGGGAACATTGTAGTTTCTAGAGGTGTTAGAAGGTGCCAGGGTGAATGGGTGGGGGGAGAAGAGAACAAAGGATAAGTTGAAATTTGATTTCTTTCCTTTTTTTGACTTTAAAGTTTGATGAATAATCTGAATGAACAACAACAAATAACAGTTAAATGGAATAACGATGAACTCGTCAGCTCTGACCACAACAATGACTTGAAAGTCAAAAATGGAGAAGGTTCCTGATACAATAGTTTACAAATGAATGAGCATGGTAGTTCTAAAGGTACATTGTTTCAAAGAGCATTTATGTTCCACTCAATTACAATTTAGGAGACTGATCTCCAAAATTTACACAGTCTAGCCTTTCAAAGGCACAAGCTTCTTATCCAAATTATACACTAGATAGACTTTGAAAACAGTGTTTACTGTCATTTCTGCTTGACAGTCTATTACACACTCATCCATAATTAGTGACCCTTTAGACAGAGGCAATAAGTGCCCATTCTAAATGGCCTTAATGTACAAAGAAAAGGTTTAAGAAATCGGCCATGAACAAAATACTAGGAGTCGTAGAACTTGCACTCCTTTTGAAATGCACAATAAAAAAATACTTAAAATCCTATATGGGCTTATGGTCCGAAGTTACAGAGGCTAAGCTTATACTACAGAGGATGACTAGATTGCAAAATATTAAGTTCCAAAATAGAGTTAAGAATTTAGTTTTAGAAAATCATAGTCACACCCATACCAAGATGAATGGGAATTAATAGAGAATGGACACTCTTCATTCCCTTACATATTTCCCAGCAGGGATTTGAATAGAGTCCTTAGACTTGGCTGAAAATTTACATTTAAACGGTGATATTAAACTTTAGAAATTTACATTAAGAAAGAATTTTGAAACCTTTTCCCCTCAAGTTTACATTCTGGCGCTATGACATATTTAAAAGATGTCTGCCATTACCATGAGCTGGTGGGCCTTCCGACGACGGGCCAGATCGCCCCTGCCTCCACTTACACCGTATGCACTCCAGATTGGAGCGATGAAGAAGAAAAATATCCCAAAAGTGCCCAGCTTATATAGCAGAGGTGAAAGTTCCAGCACTCTCTAGGCAGAATGCCTGTACACAACTCCAATTTTATTTGGCTACAAAAATATATACAAAAATTCCTGATTGGTCCATAACATAAGGAAGAAGGAAGCCTTAGAAATGCTGCCAACTTCAGCAGAAAAAAATCTACAGAATAAAATTTTCCCTTGATATTTAATTGTCCGTCCTCCCGCCAGAGGCGGCACATAAGACCATAGTAGAGACATCTGAAGATTAAACGTACAAACTTCTTCAAATACGTAGTTTCAGATTGATAACACAGATATACTTCTAGAAGGCGCGCAGTTCAATTGAATGGAGAAGGTGTACCTCCGGTACAATTATTATTATTTATTATTATTGTCTTCATACAGAGTGGTCGGAGAGAATGTGTAGAATATGTACGAGGCGGACGTTCACTGAGACAGTCATGCCTAACGGGATATAGGAGTTTTCGGAAACTCTTGCTTCCGACTGGCCGAGATCATATGCTCCGCCACCCACGCTGCACACACAATTCACATAAATCCGCTCAGCCTGTTCTTGTATATTTAGTCTTTGATATCTGTATGGTGCTGTGGTTCGTATAATATCTCATTCTTAACATTTCCTGAATCCGAAAAATTACAGAATCCTCCTAGCATATGATTGGTAGCTTAGTTACCGACTGATTCATTGACTGATTGATATTAGAGTTATTTAAATTAAGAGATTAGAACTACTTATTTTGAATATTTTCAATCACAGAGTGCCTAAAAACTCCACGAGGTAGTGCGTAGGAGGTCATATCAAAGTTGTATCAAAAAGTAACTTAGAATTCGACCTTTTAAGAACTTTATTTATGGAGATAATAATCTTGAAAAGTGAAATTAAGTTTACAATATGTAAAGAGAATACAATGCTACTGTACAGTAGTTTGCAATTGACTTGTATTTATGTACCGTAGATTTACAGATTATTATTATTATTATTATTATTATTATTATTATTATTATTATTATTATTATTATTATTATTATTATTATTATTATGTGGATACCCGTGGAGCAGAGGTTAAAGAAGGTGCCGGGGTGAATGGGTCTATCTACAATATCAAAATTAATTTGAAAATCAACAAATGACAACATAACAGGTACAATTAGCAATCTTGAAACAAGACTAGGAAAAATCCAAGATTAGTGATTTTTACAAATTCTGTGCTTCAATCCCCTAGTGTTACAATTCCAGAGATACCGGATCTAGTTTACAACTTTAATTCAAACAAGGAATCCTTTACTCAAGGGAAGAAATCCCCTAATTCAAGAGCACTTGCTCCCAAACTACAATATCTAGACTTCCAGAGGCACTCGTTACTATTACAACATTTTGGAAAAAGAGTTAACAGGCTCTCAGTTTCTTACTGCCCACTCAAGGCAACATTACATAAAAATCTGACAATCTCTGGCCTCTCAAGGCACTATTTACAAATTGAAATGTTATTACACAGAGGTATCTCGTACCCAACCTACAGGGCCTTTGCGAAAAAAGAACAGAATAAATAAATGGCCCGAACACAAACTGAATGGAGGCGTACACTGCGCTCCAGATAATGAAATATTAAAATCTTCTCGGCCGATGAAACTGGGGCTATTCCCGAACTACTGAGGTGGCTCGAATGGAAATAACTTTAATAGCCTACATGACAGAAACGAAAGGTTGCGAAACTGTAGCCGCCTCAAACTAAGATAAAGGGGAGGTCGAGAGGGTAACTCACTCTCTATCCCCGATTTACAGTTAAAACTTAGTGAAAATTTTACATTAGCCAAAAGAAGATTTACATTTTAGAAAGATTTGTTACATAGTTAAGATTCGGACATTCCCCTCAGATAAAGTTGCGGAGATAGCAAGAAAGATAGAATTTTATGTGGCCATTACCTTATAGATGTTCTGTTAGCCGAAGAAAAAGGCGACCCGCCTCCTGCCTTAACACACACGGTTATAAAGACGACGATCAATTCGGCCAGGAAACATAAAAAGCCGCTGTTTATATACCCTCAGGGAAGGTTCGAGAGGATTCTGGGCTAATCCGTACACACCCTCTCAATTTTATTGGTTAATTTCAAAAGTCACACTCAAGAACAAGAAGCCTGTGATAGGTTGAAAATTAATTACAGAAATTCCTGATTGGCTAGATTCAAAACTGGCGGAAAGAAAAAGAAGTGTTGTCAACCCAAAAATAAATGAACATAGATTCAGTTATGGAAAATCTAGGAATATGAAACTTCTTTAAGTATGAGTTGTTCCACCTTGCACCAGAGTGCAAGATTGAAGTTTTTTGGTAGTGACATCTGTGGAAAAATGTCCAAACTTCTTGATGTATAGCAAACAAAACCGGGAGAAATTCAATCAGTTTAGGAAACTTCACTACAACACACTTACTCTATATTTCAGAGGTGACATCTCCTGATTAAAGTTCCAAGTTCGTGTAGTATCAGTTTCAACTTTTGCTCAATAGAGGAGTTATTAGGGCGGTTATTTTAAATGAGCGGTGTTGAGGTGTACCTCCCGGTACAATTATTATTATTATTATTATTATTATTATTATTATTATTATTGTTATTATTATTAAACTTTTGTATTCATTCAGCGAAATACAATAGTAGTGAAATGTTTTGAGTCTATATATTTGTTTATGTGGAGAATGTTATTGTTGAAACGAGCCTTCGCCATGTATCACAGCTCCTGGCAGAGCTTAGGGAACACATTCTCATACTGTATTCCGAGCGCGAAACAGACCTGGAGCGGGAAGCAGTATTTCTTATCACAGTGCCGTTTACTGAAGGTGTGCAGGATTTTACATACACGGCCCTACTAAATTGAGAAAATATGGAAATGACATCAAGTTATGCCTATTGTTTTCGAATATATTTGACTAACACGGTAACGAATGCTCGAGGTGGCTTTTATAATCCTACTAACATGAAAACCTTATCATTTCTCCGGAAATGAAATTCTATGTTAATAATGTTTCTTGTGTTGTGCTTGGGAAGCAGTTATTTTCTCCTTTGGAGATAATCTCGTACGTTTCCAAACTTATGGCATCCGTAACAGAAAACCTTCTTTCCTTTCCGAATTTTACGTAATACTTGAATCTACATTTCACATTTGAAAAAGTGGCGAGTGGGTAAATCTGATTTGGAGCCGCGCTGAGTGGCTCGAACGGTTGAGGCGCTGGCTTTCTGAGTCCAAGTTCGCAGATTCGATCCTGGCTTAGTCTGGCGGTATTTGACGGTGTTCAAATCCGTCAGCCCCGTACAGGTACATTTACTGGCAAATAAAAGGACTTCTGCAGGACTAAATTCCGGCACCTCGGCGTCTCCGAAAACCATACACGTTGTTAGTGGAACGTAAAACTAATAATATTATTCTAATTTGAACCGATAATGGTTGAACCTTAGATAAAAAGATTTCGGTAGATTGCTTTTGCACAAAACTTTGCCGCAAATCTTCTGTCTTTTTAACCGTAAATTAGCATGACAATTAAGTGCCGAAAATAGAATACTGTATGTGTAAGACTGCCACCCAGTGGCTGTCCGCTGGCGGAATAGACAGGGACCGATGTACATTTCTTAGGTTAGGTACCCAGCACAACTTTTGACATCAACGTAGAGTTGAAAAACTATTCATTATCATTAGAAGCCGAAGGTTGTGGAAAAGATCATGTATATTTTACAGCAATCGCATTTTATTTTGGGGGAACTGAATATTGTATACTTATGCCTGACTACCGTTCTTCAGAACTCGCTACCCAGCCAAACATTTTTATTAAGATTCTTTAAAAAATTAGCTTTACGTCGCACTGACACATATAGGTCTTATGGGGACGCTGGGATAGGAAAGGGCTAGGAGTGGGAAGGAAGCGACCGTGGCCTTAATTAAGGTAGCCTAGAGCATTTGCCTGCTGTGAAAATGGGAACACCATATTCGGGGCTGCTGACAGTGGGGTTCGAACCCACTATCTCCTGGATGCAAGCTCAAAGTTGCGCGCCACTAACCACACAGACAACTCGTCTGGTCAAAAATAATTCCCACACAGTGTCATTGGACTTAAAATTATTTTGACCCAAAAGTTGTAATCATACACAAGGTGTTATACCTTTCACTGTTTGGTCTGCAAGAGTCCTTGCAACATTTACTCGCAGCCTACTTTATGGCCTCTTCTGTTCATATTCCACTCGTATCAAAACAACTAAAATCAAAATTAACCATCATCTTCCATAGTTCTCTCTATGCTTCTCTTATCCTCTGAAGCTAATTGATACTTTTGGTGACCTTCCTTCTCCCTTATAACTTGCATGATCTCTAACGGCTCATTTTGAGTTTTGGTTAAAGGTTAACGGCTGTGTGCCGCTCCTGACGCCGCATAACTTTTCAGATGATTATTCTAGTCCAGGGCCTCTCAAACGCTCAAAATCTCACGCGTGCAAATCGAGGCGCAAGAGCTCCGTGCACTGTACATCGGCTCCACTCCACTCGGCTACACCACTTCACCAAGTCTGCTCGTACGAGAATCACTCTCGGCTACTTATAGATCTATGTGTTCCCTCCAGTTTAAGCATAGGATATCCGTAGTTCCCACAGTTTTCGCGCCCGTATAGGAGCTATGAGAACAGGAAGTTGAACGTAGAATTTCGCCTGAAAATCTTTAATATGTCACTGAAGCGTTCAATGTCTGCCGTTAGATACAGAGCCGAAGACTTCTGATATACAACATTAACGTAAACACTGTAAACAATTTCAACTCCGTTCATGTCCCCACTTAAACTTAAGATATGTCTGCTTTTTTATGTTTGTGAACAAAATAACTTCTGAATTCGGCTAAAAAATATAGTGTCAGAACAATAAGAATATTTTCTAGAGCTTATGCGAAGTATTTCTGGTTCATTTTGAGTTTTGGTTAAAGGTTAACGGCTGTGTGCCGCTCCTGACGCCGCATAACTTTTCAGATGATTATTCTAGTCCAGGGCCTCTCAAACGCTCAAAATCTCACGCGTGCAAATCGAGGCGCAAGAGCTCCGTGCACTGTACATCGGCTCCACTCCACTCGGCTCGGCTCGAACCAACGCTTCATCTCTGGGCTACTCGGCTAAGCTCGGCTCAACTCGGCTCCGATTTGGAGCGCTACGGAACTAGTGAGGAAGAGGGAGACAGGGGGAGCGAGTGAGACAGGCGTGGAGAAAGGGAGAGACAGAGACAGAACAATTTCCGTTCATTTTTCTTATGCGAAGGTTTAAAAGAAAATGAACCTTACATACGGTGTACTGCAGGAGTGAGTAAATACGTCACGCAAACATACAATCCTACAGTTCCTATAGCATTGTGCAGTAATATTCGATTTCCTTTACACACTGATGTATAGTTCCCTTTAATGCTCCAAATCGAGGAGTGGGGGGTCTACACTCTGGGCAACCAAGTGAAATCGTATTTTGCAGCATGCACAGTGCATACACCCTGAGAGGCCCTGTATCTAGTCCAAGATTCAAATATCGACTGCCAGGTTCCAAAAATCACTCCCACCCTCCATCACGACGATACAAACTATAACATTCTTTTTGGCATCTTTTAAGGAATTGATTGGTATTCTATTATTCTGCCGCGGAATTCATTTCATTCCAAACAGTTAGACGTAGTTCTCCATGAAGAATAGCACCACCTTCTATTCAATGAGAAATGACTTCTAACAAAAACTAAAATCGAATATGAAAGTACTCATCCCTTATATCGTCGGTGAATAAACAATACTTCGTATGTCACAACGCACTTCCTATTTATTTTCCTTAAGAGTTGATACTGGTATGCAGTCCATCTGAACAATTTCCATTCATTTTTCTTATGCGAAGGTTTAAAAGAAAATGAACCTTACATACGGTGTACTGCAGGAGTGAGTAAATACGTCACGCAAACATACAATCCTACAGTTCCTATAGCATTGTGCAGTAATATTCAATTTCCTTTACACACTGATGTATAGTTCCCTTTAATGAGAGGGAAGTATACTTTTAAAATCATTTATTGTTACTTCGGGAACTAATCCACATCAGCGCATTTAAGAGTTTTAGCTCATCCGCGTGTTTGTGTAGTCGATATGTAGAAAGTGAGGGGAAATAAACCAAACGAGCACATTCTTGTCTATTATAGAGTGTACCCAGAGTAATCCAAACACAATGAGAGAAGTTCGTTGTTGAACTTGAGTTATAAGCTCCGAGTGAAAGTCCTGCCATGTTTATATTAGGTGGTTAATTCGTGAGCTCTTGTTGTTTTCGTGCGGGCGCAATGTTCGGCGGATTGGGAAGACTTTCGCCATGAGTTGGACGGCCTATTAACGTCCAGCTCAAATACAGGAGAAACCTCACTAGTTCCCATGTGACTTAATGTTTCTTTTACTGCCATAATAAAGGAGAGAATAAGGAACTGAGAGAAGTCTGATATAACAAGAAGTTAAATAACTGATCTTCCTTGTTGCGGGTGATAGCCCAACACTATAAAAAGATTCCGAAGCTAAAGCAGAATGGGTCGAATCTGAGCCAAGACAGTTTTCAGCGATCTCTGGTAAGACCCCACCTAGAGTATGGTTCCAGTGTATGGGACCCTCAACAGGATTACTTGATTCGAGAACTGAAGCAAATCCAAATAAAAACAGCTCGATTTGTTCTGGGTGATTTCCGACAAAAGAGCAATATTGTGAAAATGTTGCAAAGTTTGGGCTGGGAAGACTTGGAAGAAAGGAGACCAACTGCTCGACTAAGCGGTATGTTCCGAGCTGTCAGTGGAATGACATTAGTAGGCGAATAAGTTTGAGTCGTGTTTCTAAAAGTAGGAAAGATAACAATATGAAGATAAAGTTGGAATTCAAGAGGATAAATTGGGGAAAATATTCGTTTATAGGAAGAGGAGTTAAGGATTGGAATAATTTGCCAAGGAATAGGTTCAATAAATTTCCAGATTCTTTGTAATTATATAATAAAAGACTAGGTAAACAACAGACAGGGAATCTACCACCTGGGCGTCTGCCCTAAATGCAAGTGGTGATTGATTGATTGATTGATTGATTGATTGATTGATTGATTGATTGATTGATTGATTGATTGATTGATTGATTGATTGATTGATTGATTGATTGATTGATTGATTGATTGATTGATCGTGGAGGACACCAAGAAAGATCGCGATCCTCAACAATGAGGGAACTCACTTCCTCCTTGTGAAATACCATTGATCACTACTATGAACTCTGTACTTTAGTTTTGTTACATGGTTTATTCGTTTTATGTCACTATAATGTTATCATCCTGGCGTATTACATCAATATTGTTACATGCCAGCAACATGGTAGCCCCTTTAGGTACTTCTAAGAAGGGACTAGTGACTTGGAGGGCCAGGATCTCCTAGCTGGCCTGTGGAGTGGGGCCGGCCTTTCCGTGTATTGTTCTCGTCGACCGGCTCACCTGTGAGTTTCTTGGAGATTCAACGGAAATGTTCTGCCTCTAGTCACCTCGGAAAAATTCTGTCTCAAATCATCCGAGCTATAAAAGAGGGAGGCTATCCGCGGACAGTCGGTCAGAGTTGGGCTCCGTGGTGGAGCTATAATCAGTGTTGGTGTTGGATTCGGGGTCAGTGTTGGACTCCGTTGTAAAGTCAGTGTGAGGCTCATTGTATTGGGGTTCGGTGACTGGACTGAGAGCGACAGAGGTGTTGGCTGTCGCTAGTGTCCCACCGAGATCTGAACCAGGGGCTGTCGTTTTGGTGTCGGGGAATTCACTGAGTAGGTGGGCTGGAGACGACGGAACGGAAGACTGTGTACTACCTGAGAGTACTGTGTGTGGACTGAGAATCGCCGTGAGTAGGCGAGGGAAGCCGCTATCGTGAGTGTGAGGATAAATGGACCTGTGTTAATATTCGCTGTTGTGAGTATCGTCCTGCTGTTGAATACTGTTGAGCTGTTGCTGTTTGGTTGTTCACTGCATGTGACTGTGTGAATTATTGGGCTATCTTTGGTGGAATGTGAGGTAAGCAGATGATGTCGTGGTTTAAAGTGAAAGCGAAGAAGACCTTGAAGAACAACTAAAGAACTAGAATATCAAAAATACAGATTACCACGGACTACCTAATGGCAGAGCCATCATCGAAATTTCTGGTGAATACCCTGCTTAAGTACATACATTTCTATACTTGAGATCAAGAATTCAGGTTTATGTATCCCTGCAGGAAGAGATACAGAATAGATTCAGGGTCGCATGATCGAAGTGAAGAGATCTCGAAGCCGTACTCCGTGATAACAAAGTACTAACAAAACACAAGGCCGAGGTTTATCGCACTTTCGTAAGAGCAGTAGCACTGTATGTGAGAGAATTCTGAGCAGATAGGAAGACCAAGGTGAGTAAAGTCTAAGCAAAGCTGAGATGGTTTATGGGATTCACCCGACGGGATAAAACTAGATAGGAAGTAAAAAAAATAGATAGATGATGGGCGTGGTCCCTGTTGAAGAAAATATGCTAGAAATGAGTATTCGCTGGCGTGGACATATTGAAAGTGCACAACCAACCACTGTGGCAGCCGTGGCTTACAATCTAGAAGTAAACGGACGAAGGTCTTAGGGAAGGCTAAAGCAGCGATAGGACACTATTGACAGCGACGTGAGGGCAGCACGTCTGACGTCCTTCGACGTAAATGGCAGATGGAAGTGGAGAGAGCAGACCCTGCACCTTGAATGCGAAAACTGCTGCTAGTAATAACAATAATAATATGCTATGTGTTTAACGTCCCGTAACTACAGTACTTCTCAAGCACTTCGTTTTTGTGTCAGGTTTATGACCAATCGTCGTTAAATCGTTATATGCAGTATCATCAGTTGGCCGGCAGACACGCCCAGCTTATCTACCTCCCGTTGACTCATCACTTCCCGTTACACAGCACGGGAATACCCGCACTTCGCAGTTCAGTTCCGTGTTTAGAACGTGTATTAAGTGTTGATCTGTCGCTCCAACTGTTCTCGAGTTGTGAAGTGCTACTTCGGGAATGCCTCCACATGTGTACACGGTAGAGGAAATGGTATTTTTGTATGAAAGTTATGTGAAAAGAGAGTATTTCAGGGAAGTCGTTACACGATTTGTAACACAATTTTCAGATGTACGCCCTCCATATAAAGAGACCGTGCTGAAACACGTAAACAAATTGAGAGGAACTGGTTCTTTACTCTATAAGAAGCGAAGTGTTAAAAGACGCGTACTTAACGAGGAAAAAGTAAAAGAAATCGCAGAAAGATTACAACATACGCCTACGACTTGGACAAGAATCCGGGGTTTCGAAGAGCTCAGCACAGCGGGCTACGAAACGTTAAAATTGAAACCATACGATGTCAGAAATGTGTAAAATAGTAGAGCCTAATTTAAGCCCCCAGTGTCAGTCGCTCCCAGCGTAAAATGTGTGACAATCGCTCTCAGTCCGATCCAGCTGTTCACCTTGGAAATCGCCCCCAGAAGGCGCCGTTCTCATTAAAAGATATTCCTGATGGTTTTCCCCACCACCTCTCTTTACTACTTAAATCCAGTAGTGTTCTGCAGGCCAGCTACGGTAGTGGTGGTGGTGATGGTGGTTATTTTTTTAAGAGGAAGTACAACTAGGCACTCATCCACTAATCAGAGAGAAAAAAAAGACAAGGGCCACGTAGGGCGTGGTAGTCGCCTCTTACAACAGGCTGGGGATAACGTGGGTGTTATTCTACCGCCCCCACCCTCAGGGAGAGGCCAGCTACGTTCGGGCAAAGCGTTACACTGACTGTGCGTGATCATCAGTTGTGTTTAGGGCGACTAACTGACTCCCATCAGACTTTATCCAGGCTTTGGAATGGTTACACACAATATCTTCTGTATATAGGCGTGTTTAAAATCAGCTATTGGCTTCGTCACTTACTTTGTGCTAAAATTACGCTCCGTCAGATTTAAGCATGGACATTTACTGTATTTACATTTCTACCTGATTCAATTTACACTATTTACACATTTACTCTCGCCAATCAACGACGAACTTTCTGATTTTCATAGTGACTCTTCAACAATTTAGGAGATGGGAAATTCTTTTCAAACAAGCGACAATATCACCACTTTCATCGTATATTTTAACTGTTCTTTCCAGTCTGCCATCTAGAGAAATGTAAGCGGTCTTCCTTCGTTTACCTTCCATATTGAGCCGGGCCCTTATCAGCGCACATGCAGAGCTCTCTGTTTCTTTCTTTAAACATTTGATGAGGTCTTTGATTCGATGATTTGGTCTTCCAAGTTCGGCGTTAATTTTGTTGAGTCATCCCTCGACGGAGTTGGTGGTTCGATGACGCCTGCTATAACAACTCCAAATCTCGACTGGAACTTCTTCATTCCCCATCCACCTTTCTACGAAATAGTCCAAAAATGCAGAAAGTTTTTCATTGTCACGTACTCTGGAATGTATTTCCAACCAGCCATCGGAAACACTCTCAGGTCGAAGAAACTCTAAAGAAGCACACATGCGGATTATCATTCTCACTTCTTCGTTCTTCATATACTCAAAAGTAAATCCCAAATCTTGAACTTTTCTCCAGATGCATTTTTTCATGTGGAAGTAACATCCTTTTACCTCTACTGCTGGAAATACAACTTTAATGGCCGAAATTACTGCCGATTCAAAATCGACCGTCACTCTCGCTGGATTCCACTCTGATATGGCCTCAATAAGAAGGCGAAAAAGCCGAATATATGTTTCTTTTCCTTTGTTTGGCAAGAGAGAAAATACAACTGGATATATATTTGTTTCTTTTTTTGAGCTTCCATTGTCTACATGAATGGTATAAATGTGAGAAAATTGTTTACTGCAACTCTTAAAAGTTCCATCAATAAAAAATTCTTGGTTACTTCTCAAAGCTTCTCTTCCTAAAGTTCCACTAAACAAAATAAGTCGCTCCCCAGTGTTGTCTTTCAAAAGAAAACTACTCCCATCTGTCATGGTAAGCAATTCCGTTTCCAGGATGACTTCTTCAGATGATTCCGGTTCTCGTTGATTACCTTGCAACTTGACTCTGTGACGATATAATGTCCTCTTCGTAACTTGCTGTGCTGGTATTTCGGTTACGAAATCGTAGCCCTTGTTATGGAGATTATCCATTTGTTCACAATATATTTTAGAAACTAGCATGTCCTCCTCGCGTGGTCTCATCTTCGCCTGATTCGGAGCTTTTAATACTTTTAAGCGAGCTTCATCAGGAGGTCCACAGTGATGCTCGCTTGAACACAGCACTTCACCACGATGGCTCTTGATTGATCCTCGGCAACGTGCCGATCTCTTCTTTGTACAGCACCAAATTACAGTTTCATCTTTTGTCCTTTTAACATTGTACGAGTAATCTTGGTAGTGGTTGCTCGGCTTCCGGTGAGTGTTCATGGAAACTTCCATATCTACCACAACTAGAATGTACTAAATAATTATGACCAGAACACTATGACACTCGGAGTGAAAATGAGAGGAAGTGAGGTTAGCAGGCAAGTGTAATTATTAGAGTGAAAGTGATAGTCCTGTGGAATTTCCCGGGAGGGAGCCAGACAGTGAGTGAGTCACGCTCAGTTGGACTGGGGGCGAATGACATATAGCCTATTCCACTTTCCTATGTCTTATGCGAGTTTGTTGGAGCGTTCAGTATCTGTCTGCCTCTTCGCTGGTCGTGTTAATGCCCTTCCTGATGCGACGCGTTGGTCTAATTTACTACAACGATAATAATAATAATAATAATAATAATAATAATAATAAGAAGAAGAAGAAGAAGAAGAAGAAGAAGAAGAAAACGATTTTTTTGTGAAGTAAGGTGTCATGTACCCCAGAAATTTCAGTTATTTTGTTTCGTGATATTATCGATCCCATCGCTCATGTTGCGAGATACTAACATGTTAACAAATCTACTCCATCTTTTACATGCAAAACAGATGGAATTCTTGATTATAAAGCACGGTGTGCTTATTTTGACCTCATTGCTATTCTTCCCACGTAAATTGCAGCATTACGTAACATCTATATAGGGGTCTATGATGTACTGCGTTTACGTTTATCGCAGCCCATATATCGACCCCCACAGCACTTGCTAATGGTTTATTCATTCTTTGCCTTCTCATTATAATTTGAGTCGTATCGGCTATGAATTAATGGAAACGTTCACTTTAATGGCATTATCGTATAAAACGTAGGCCCGCCCAGCTAATGATTACATTCTATTAGTGTATGGACTCGAGAGAGCATGTTGCAGCATAAATCCGAGCAAGATAAGGGCCACTTTCACTGTAGAACCCATTTAATACCATAATTAGTGGATGTAGTTCACTGCTAAATCGTAGACGATCGAACCACGAACTGCGGGGACAGGACAGTTCTCGATTCGCTTCAGAGTGCGTCAAGAAGATTTTCTTGGCAAAGGATAAATTCTATAGTTATTCAGTATTGTACAATGCTTAAATTACTTAATAATATATTATTATTATTATTATTATTATTATTATTATTATTATTATTATTATTATTATTATTATTATTATTATTATTCCGGGGTTATCTGTGGAACGCAGAGGTGAAAGAAGGTGCTGGTGGGAATGGGTCTATCTACGATATCAAAGATTAATTTAAAACTTAAAATAAGATTATATTTATTTTCAGATCTCAAACATAACAAAAATTTTCACTAGGTGAAAAAAAAGAAAAGGTCAGGTACAAAGGAATTGTGATACAAGAATAGAAAACCCCAAAATAGGGAATTTACCAGTTTTGAGCTTCAAGTTCCAAATTTACAATTCGCAAATGCTGCGTTTAGTTAGGTAAGGAGAGTTATCTCCCTATACACATTGGTTAACGAGCACTTGGCTCCAACAGTAACAATTTATGGCCTTCTAGAGGCACTACTCAAAATTTACACAAATCTCAGAAAAGAGCTTACATGCTCTATAAATTCAACACAGGAGACTGCGCTCCCAATTCCTTACAGTCTACTCAAGGTAACTTTGCATAAACCTTTACAATCTGTGGCGTCTCTAGGCACAACCTACAATTTACAATTCCATGTTGTTTACATAGGGGTATCTAGTACCCATGCTACTGGGCCTTCGTGAAAAGAAAGAACAGGTTAATATTATTGGCCCAAAATCAAAATGTATGGAGGCTTACACTTGCGCTCCTTGACAACCAAGTTTTCAAAACTCTACTTGGGCTTGTGGCCCGATGATGCAGAGGGTAATCCCACACTACTGAGATGACTAGAAGAACAAGTTACTTGGTAATTTACAGGAGGAAAACGGTTTCAAAATCGTAGTCACCTCAAGATAAATTGAAGGGAAACTCGAGTTGGAAACGCACTCTCTATCCCCGATTCACAGTTTAAGTTTTTCACGAAATCTTACATTAGCCGAAAGAAAGTTTACATTTTAGAAAACAGGTGGTTACATAATTAAAGATCAGAACCTTCCCTCGGGTAAGTTTGAGGAGATAGCTACAGAGATAGAAAACTGGTGGCCATTACCTGGGCTGATGTTCTGCCTGCCGAAGAATGAGGCTCCCCGCCTCCTGTCTTAACACACACACTCAGAACTTCGACGATCAATAAGACAAGGTAACATGGAAAATCCGTAGCTTATATACCCAAGAGGAGGGTTCGAGAAGGCTCTGGACTAAATCCGGACACACCCTCTCATTTTTGTTGCCAGAATGAAAGCTACAAGAAGCTTCTGATTGGCTGAAAAATAAATACAGAAAATTTCTTAATGGCCAGACTCAAAAACTGGCGGGATGAGAAGAAAGTGTTGCAAACCTTGAAGTACCAAAATTAATGAAAATTAATTCAGTCGCGAAAACTTATAACCACAAAACTTTTTCAAATCATTAATTATTCCACCTTGCACCTGAGTGCATGACCTCAGTTTTTGTACAGACATCTATGGAGAAAAGTTCATACTTCTTGATGTACACCAAAACCAAAACATATAAATCCAGTCAGTTTAGGAAACTTCGAAATAATATGTTACTCATGAGGGAACACATGCATGTGTTTCACTCGGATTCGGTTGAAATTTGGATGGAATATTTGTGGGAGGCAGTAGAATGCTAAGGTGAAAACTGCATGTGCCCAGTGCAAGTTTAGATTCCAAAAATAGAACAAATAAATAGTCGTAAAATTAGAAGTGCCGCGAGAGTATCGGGATGTGGCGGAGAGGTAGGGAGGAGCGAAGCAGCGGACGTGAGCCAACCGGGCTGTGTCGAGCCGCGCCAGCAGCCAGGCAGCGTACAGTTAGCGCGTTCCCCTTAACTTCCCGATCAGATGAGCAAAACGTAAATATGAAAACAGCACATGAAACAAGTGTACAAAGGACGATGTTTGAACAACGATGCCAATAAGGTTTGAAAAATTCACGCCCGAGTTCTTGTTACTTGTTCTTGTTGTGCTTCCGCTAATACGACTTTTTCTCCTCGTTCGTTATGGGTCCTGCCAGAATGGAACTCTTCATGAAAACCAGACTGATCAGTATTAAACACTCACTCTGGGCCGTGACTTTCTATGAATTGCGACACTTCTTCCACAAACAGTGTCGCGTTACAATTAGTATCTTCTTGTTCAAACTGATACTTTTTAAATACGAATTTGCAAATCTTTCTTGATCTAATTTTGAATTTCTTTTTAAAACTCATTATCCAGGAATGAGGCCCTCGAGCGTGTCGTAGCTAACTAGACGAGCGTACTTCAAGGCCCATTTTTAAATATTCATACCGTGAACAATTTTGTTTCGTTCTCTACTTTCTTTGAACTTGTGATAAGTCTTCTTCGTAACAAATTATTTTTTTCTCCCATTGTGCCACCGTTTTCCAATTGTTGCTCCCACCCGTAAATCTCTTCCCGGAATTTTAATTTACGAAACCTGTGTTTCACTGATGCGAAGCTCCTCTGTTTCCCACCTTTGTTTCGCCAATATTCGACGACCTTCTTCTTATAAGTTATTGGGATTAGGCATCGTTCATCCGTTGTTGTGGATGCAGGGTTAGGAGCAACATTTTTGGAGACAAGGTCAAATAACGGTGTTTCAATATTGTCTTCCTCGAAATCAAAGTCATCATCTGACATATCCAATGTGCCATCCAGTTCGACTGTCACATCGGTATCCAAAACCCTGTCGGCAATTAGACCTGTAAAACGGAGACAAGAACGCAATTCCTGTGAACGCTTGTTTTTCTCGTAAAAGTAAATATATACAAATAGATTGACCTATTTACGATATAATTCCAATCCCAAATTCCTTTCATCTTCAGAAAATGGGGTGTCTTTTTTGTCACACTCTGCAAAAAATTCTGAAGGCACACTACTACATTCCACGGATTGAATGACTTCTGTAGTGGGCGTTTTGTTGTATCTAGATGTAAAAAAATCAATTATTATCATACATGGTTAAAGTAAATATACAGTCACCATTCATAAAAATGACTATAAGAACGTCAGATTTTACCTGTCATTGTAAGAACGTTGTCTCATCGGACGACTGATCAATATGCACCTCTTGATCTGCTTTGACGTTTCTAATCGGGAAGATACGAGGTATGTGCGAACTGTGATGTAGTAAAGAAGAGTGGCCGGGGGGGGTGGGGGGGGATGTCATTCGACTCGAGCGAGCAGCCCGACTATACGCTGCTCACGTCCGCTGCTTCGCTCCTCCCTACCTCTCCGCCACACCCCGATACTCCCGCGGCACTTCTAATTTTACGACTATTTATTTGTTCTATTTTGGCGTTTAAACTTGCGCTGGGCACATGCAGTTTTCACCTTAGCATTCTACTGCCTCCCATGAATATTCCTACCAAATTTCAACCGAATCCGTGGGAAGCACATGTATGTGTTCCCTCGTCAGTTATTCCGTAGTGACATCTTCTGAACAATGTCCCAGCTTTATGCATTAGCTGTTTCAAGATTTGTTCGATAGATAGTGTTCCTTGAGGCGCTTCTTTTAAATGTGCGGGGTTGAGGTGTACCTCCCGATACAATAATAATAATAATAATAATAATAATAATAATAATAATAATAATAATAATAATAATAATAATGGTTGAGACGGTCTTCATTTACTTCAGTTGTATCTCCGGTTGTCCAGTACACTACTAATCGAGAGAAGTAGAAATACAGAAATAAATATGCAAGCACAATTATTTACTTACTCCAGTGACATTTCGAGCCTTGATTGGTCCATAGCCTCGCCAACCATTTTCCTCCAGCGTTCCTGTTTTACCATGCATCTATATATCTGTTCTTTCTGTTCTGGTATCCTCCGTTAGTGATGATAGCCACGTTGTCCTGGGTTTTCCTGGTCATCTCTTTACATCAAAAATCCCTTGTAGCACCACATGGCATGAACATACCCACAGAGCCCTTACAACGCCCTCTCAATACTCTCTTTTCTTTTCTCCATTCCCAGTCTCCATTAATAGTGTTGAACACCCTCCTTAAGGCCTTGTTATCAAATATATTGAGTTTACTTTCCGCCTATTTTTTTAGTGTCCATAATCAGAAGCATCTCGTACCACTAGCTGTATTATTGTCTTGTGTATTCTTAATTTGTTTCTTGCGAAAGTAATTTTGCTCTTGTCATGGCTCATGTCTCTCATGGCAAACTGTCTGTGTTTATTTTTGTATGCTTTCTAGCTAAGATCTCTTCCGTTATGTTGTTATCCCACGTGATATTTTTTTCTAAATACTTGATTTTTTTACCTCTTCGAATATCATTAAATACCCAGTCGGAACTCGTAGGTGTCCATTATGAGAGTCCTACCCATGCATTTCAGTTCTTCCTCGTTCTTAGCTATAAGTAGACTATATTATCTCCTCTAATATAATTTTAATTTAGAAAGTTTTATCTTCAGCTTCAGTGCTCTTTGACATCTTTGGGAATTCTACACAACAAAGCGCAAACGCTGTTGGTGTGTTCTGCAGGCTTGACTGGCCTTATGAAATGACGTTGAAAGCGATGCGTGCTTGGATGTGTCTGTTGAACTGTGTTTACACAACACGTGTGACAAGACCGCCGCATAATTAATGGAATCATTGTACCGTAGGCAGACATGATGAGATGAATTTCTCAGTGTTCTCTACTTGTGAACAGAATATAGACTGTGAGTGTGCTATTATTTTATTAGTATTCAGGAATTTTATTAAACAGTAGTTTTCCTACAACTCAGAGATCTAGATAATTCTCTATTTTCTGCGGGTTCGGCATTTAATAGTCATGCTCCTTCATACACCATCCACCTTTCTTCCCTTGGTTTTCCCCACGTACCTGTTGTCCTCAGCTTTAGCAGCATCTTGTGAATTCTGTAATCTGTCATCCTTTCCACGTGTCCGAACCATTTTAATCTTCTTTCTTTAATCACGTCCTTCTTCTCTACTTCCAAACTTTTTCTGAATTTGGTGTTTCGTACATTACCGAATGAGTTGGCTAAGTTGTCAGCTTGCATTCGGCAGATGGTGAGTTAGAATCCCGCAGTTGAAGATGGTTTTCCGTGGTTACCCCCATTTTCATATCAGGGAAACGCTGGGCCTGTACCTTAATATATTAAGGCTACGTCCGCTACCTTCCCAAGTCTAGCCGTGTCTGATGCTTGCGTCAACGAATACCTTCGGCGCGTTAGGGCGCAGGTAATTTAAATTCAATAATTTCGGAAATGATGAACTTAATTTAGGAAATTATAATTTAAAATTCGGAAAATGTGAATTTACTTTCGGAAAAACATTATTATTAATATATTATAATGCCTTAGCTGGCGAGAGCTAGGGTTTACAGTGCCCTATGTCTTCTGGTATGGGCTAGAGCAATTTCTTTACTTTCACTGATCTGTCTCAGTATTATCTTGGGCTCTGGCGGTATGAAAATGACTTTGGTATGAGCGATGCTAGTAATGCCATTACCTGCTATGAAGAGTGTGAAAATGTTGCTCATAGGGTCGGTTGGTGCATGCATCGCAGTGGGCTTCGCAGACTGATATGTAATAGCAACTCCTGTCTCAGTAAGGAAAGCAACGGAAGATTACCTCACTCCTCATTTTTGTAGAACGTCTCTTCAGTGATGTCTAGGGCATCTATGACAGTTAATGGTGGAGCTGTTGAGGATCCGACCAGCCTTCGGGCTGAGGAATGAAAATATTATTATTATTATTATTATTATTATTATTATTATTATTATTATTATTATTATTAAATGCATTACAAGTCTGAGACATCCCGAGTTTTAGCGTTTATTACTTCTCACCATTTTCTTGTTCTTTCTTTTTCATGCATTTTCTTCCTTTCAATTCATCGTCCAATAATAACCTTTAACGAACACATTTTTGACGCACAAGTACATGAAAGTCATGGCTTAGAAGTGCCTAAAATAGTTCAGCAACATACACTAATTAACTATTGTTAATTAACGTGTGGTTTGTTACTTCTGTCACCACTCATTTTCTATAGTTGCCATTTCTGGTCCAATTGTACAGAAACAAACTCACCAAGGACGGGTAGGCTACAACAAGTATACTACAGTATTTTTTACTGTTTCGGAATAAGGGCAATTCAGTTCGGAAAAGCTGCATTAATTTTCGGAAAAAGTAGAGTGAAATTCTGAAACGGTAATTTAAATTCAATAATTTCGGAAAGGGTGAATTTCATTTAGGAAATTATAATTTTAAATTCAGAAAATGTGAATTTACTTTCGGAAAAGAATACTCATTTCAATCAGTGCAGTTTACCGAATAATAATTGTCAGGCTCCTTGGTTGAATGGATCAGAGGGCGCCGGGTTCGATTCCAGACCGGGTCGGAGATTTTAGCCTTAAATGGTTAATTCCCCTGGCCCGGGAACTGGGTGTTCCCAACATCCCTGCAACTCACGCAACACACACAACACTATCATCCACTCAATAATACGCAGTTTCCCTCGTAGAAGGGTCAGCTTCAGAAGGGTTACATCAGGCTAGAAATAGTCACACGAAATTATAACTACTGTATACACCTAATAATTATAAGCTACTCAAATATAATGTGCTATTATAAAGGTTTAACACATTTATTGAGTTATTAACTATACTGTATAGTCAACATAAACACATTGTGAACTTATATTGACCGCACATACTCATACGTCATGCATGTTGCAAATATTGGTTATATCCAAGGCTAGGAATTTGATGACATCTTTTAATTGGTTCACAATAGACATTGCTAACTTGTACAGAAATCATAATCATAATTCCGACATTGTAGAAATGCTAATTTATTAATTTTTTGTCATTTTTTGCGATTTTGTTTTTAGTTCATATTCTAAAAGTATACGTCATTATTTGGTCATTTTATGGAAGTTGTTTGACTCTTTTATACTTTTTCAGTTATTTTCTTACATGTCTGAGGATTTTGTAGCATTTAGGAGTATGGTATTGGATGTTATCACAACTTTAAGCGAGGATGAATATAAAGACTTGAGAATCTTCACAACGCTTTGACAATCTGAGGAATAAAGAAACGTTGTTCATCACTTGCTTCTTGGAAATGTCCGCATTCTAGGTGAGAGAAGTCTTCCTCGTGAACTGTTGAGATTTTCTTCTGAAGATGCGGATCAAAGTTCTCTGCGAAACGTAGAGTTTCACCTTGTTTTCTTGACATGGCAAGCCCAAAAGCTTATTATAATGTCTATAACATAAATATAGGCTACACCAACTCAATTGATTGTAGAATTTAATTTAAAATGTATGTCTTTTGTAAAGTTTTCGAATAATTTTAGTGAATTTATGCCGTCATTTTATAGATCATTTTTAAACACAAAATCCTGGCCCTGCTAATATCACATTCTTATGAATTAGACGCTTGCACACCAACACATTAACAATTATTTCGTGCCAGCTTATTTAAACATTGTTAATAAGTCTATGAACTTTACTCGGATTGCATTTTTTTAAAAATTAATATTTCTTCTTAATCCTTTTACCCTCCAGCGTTGGCTTTTTCCTCGGACTCTGTGACGGATCTTACCTGTACCGCCTCAAGGACAGTGTCCTGGAGCGTGAGACATTGGGTCGGGGAATATAACTGGGAAAGAGGACCAGTACCTCGCCCAGGCGGTCTCACCTGCTATGCTGGACAGGTGCCTTGTGGGAGAATGGGAAGATAGGAAAGGATAGACAAGGAAGTGGGAAGGAAGCGGCCGTGCTCTTAAGTTAGGTACCATCCCGGCATTTGCCTCGAGAAGTGGGAAACCTCGGAAAACCACTTCGAGAATGGCTGAAGTGGGAATCGAATCCCCTCTACTCAGATGTCCTCCCGAGGCTGAGTGGACCCCGTTACAGCCCTCGTACCACTTTTCAAATTATGTGACAGAGCCAGGGATCGAACCCGGGCCTCCGGGGGTGGCAGCTAATCACACTAACCTCTACACCACAGAGGCGGACATTAAAATTACTATTTCTGAAACTGGACACATGTTTTCTTAAGTCTAAGTTGACATTTCCAAATTTAAATTCGCGTTTACTGAAATTAAAGTTACTGATTTCGGAATTAAATTTACTATTTCCGAAAATGAATTAATCTTTTTCCGAATTGAATTGAGATTCAAATGGTGTAGTACCAATAAATTGAGGTATAATTGTCTGAGTTCTGACACCTCGCTGCCTGAATGTATGGAGTCAAGGAAGGGAAGGAAATGAAAGTCATTAAACAGTGAAATGTTCAAGGAAGGCGTGGAAATGAAAACCTCCCTAGATCTTGCAAATTCGTATAATGCGGGATTTAGCTAATTCAGTGAATCTGTGCGTATTAGTCTGTTTCCATATAGCAACCAGATGGCATGGATAGATTAGGAGAAGTTACGTAATAGCCTGCGAGATGTAGAACATAATGATTGGACTCGTGTATAATGATTTCATTAGGCGAGTAACGAATGTTGCAGTACATTGCAAAGCATGCGGTAAGGAACCAATGAAATGACGGTCGATCGCCGACAAGGTTTATTGCTTTGCGGCGGAGTACGAGAGATATGCATCACTTATCGTGAAGCATTTTTCATTTCAAAGCTATGTGATATGACTTGCTTGGTATTAGACAAAACACGGAGAAGAGAATTTCTTAATTTAAAAGGGAGTAATTCTATTTCGTAACTGTAAGACTTAACGAGAGTTCAATTAGAATGTCAAAATCTTAAAACTGATGTGTATGAATGTCTTGATAACGCGAAGACTCCATATTACTCTGACACTCACTCTGTGGGAACTATCCGTGGTCAGTTGTGAAAACCTCCAGTAATGTAAATTACTTTATACGGATTGTAGGAGAACATACTTATATATATATATAAACTTGAAAGTTTGGTTGAAAAGAGGGCTTGATCAACACTTTCTTACACCCCAGCGCAAAGAGAAATATGAGACGCCCCATCACATGTCATGTTCAATGATGATGATGATAATAATAGGCTAATAATAATAATAATAATAATAATAATAATAATAATAATAATAATAATAATAATAATAATAATAATAATAATAATAATAATAATAAAGTACTCACCGATTTTAGGTCCTAATATTATAAACTGACTTTTCCAGATTTCGATGAAGTAAATCTATTAAGTAATTTTCATATTAAGAATGTTGTGCTGGCTTCACGAAAAGATTCATTGATTGTTGCGGCATTCCATCAATGAAAGTTTGACAAATTTTAAAATGTCCCAGCCCAGTTATATGTAAAATATCCTCCACTGCTCGAAATAGAAACTTAAAATTGCTGGTGCATTTTTCAAGTTTTGGTGTGTGTTATATCGGCTCGAGCGCACAACACTTTTGAACATATCGATTATCAACAACACGGTAGTCAAAGGCTCATGGCTGTCGACATAAGATGCACTAAAGCACGTTGATGGCAATTCTATAAATATGAGCAGCTCATAGCTTAGTAGCGAAGTAAAACGAAGTTTGAAATCAGTTCTTATTTTGCATCCGGGGTTTGAACCGCATTGTTGACAGCCCTGAAGATGCTTACCCATTTTCAAAACCAGGCAAATGCTGGGGCTGTACATTAATTAAGGCTACGGCCGCTTCCTTCCCATTCCTAGGCCTTTTCTATCCCCCATGTCGCCATAAGAACTGTCTGTGTGACGTAAAGAAAATTGTCAAAACAAAAAGTTGTTTATACGGAGTTTGAAGACAATAATGGACAACAAAATTTTCATTAGATACTTTATATCGATAAATATAATATTTTAACAGACTAGTAGGGCTTTTGAGTACTGAAAATTCGTTTATTACTTTTTTTAAATAAAGGAATGCCGAGCTCGATAACTGCAGTCGCTTAAGTGCGGCCAGTATCCAGTATTCTTGAGATAGTGGGTTCGAACCCCACCGTCGGCAGCTTTGAAGATGGTCTTCCGTGGTTTCCCATTTTCACACCAGGCTGCACCTTAATTAAGGCCACGGACGCTTCCTTCCCACTCCTAGCCCTTTCCTATCCCATCGTCGCCATGGGACCTATCTGTGTCGGTGCGACGTAAAGCAGCTTGCAAAAAAATAAAGGAATGACCCCCCCCCCTCCTTCCTCCTTCCACAATTCACCTAGTAAATCATCCATCGGCGTCAACGTGTTTGCCACGACCTCACAACGACGCTGATCTGCGCAACGGCCATTTCACCTAGACTGCCGAGGTCAAAACCCAGGAATATCTACCCGAAAAATCACGTGCGATTTGGAAGCCCATCCGAACATAAACTCCCGGCCAAAATAACAAAAATGAGTCAGGATGACTCCTGGATAAGCTGGCGAAAGTTATTTTTATATGTTGTTGATGATTATCGTTTCAAGCGGAGATAAAACAGTACATCTCTACTCATTCGGGAAAGAAGAGGTCGATTCCTTTGAAAAATGCGTCATTTAAAGAAAGATCAGAATTATGAAATGATAAAACTGAACGCCTCACAAACTTAATTCTGTCAAAGTGGGAAGGGAGGAGCATTTGACCAAGGAACGTTGGATAAGTAAGCTGAAAAATCAGCTTGTTAAGTAGAAGAAATGGTAGTCTTTCTTCCTTCAAAAAAAGTGGTATATTCACCCTGATTGCTAGTTGCTTTACGTCGCACCGACACAGATAGGTCTTGTGGCGACGATGGGACAGGAAAGGCCTAGGAATGTGAAGGAAGTGGCCGTGGCCTTAATTAAGGTAAGGTGCCTGGTGTGAAAATGGTAAACCACGGAAAACCATTTTGGGATTCGAACCCACCATCTCCCGGATGCGAGCTCACAGCTGTGCGCTCCTAACCGCACGGCAAACTACCCCGGTCACCCTCACCCTGATTGAAGGATATTAAGTGGTCGTATGATTGTTTTTATAAGATGAAGTGCAGATGAATACTGATCAAAGAGCAAGTGGAAACGGTCCGATTCTTCTAAGAAAGAAGGTATCGTCAAAAGAAAATGAGGGCGACGAGGGGCGTGAAAATGAGACTTCCTAGGCCTTGCAAACCTAATACTGTCGAAGTCCTAGAAGAACAAGAGCTCACCATGGGAGGTTGAACTGGAAGGATATAAATGAATAGCCGGGCACAAGTAACCAGAAGCAATAGTAGACTCAACACTCCAAAGAACAGAATCCCTGGGAGTTACTTCTTTTAGTCTTCTCTTACGACATCCCTAACTAACACGGGTTGAAGGATAGTAAGAGAAGAGTTTCGTTCACCGTCATAAGAGAAATTATTTTGTGAGATCGCAGACACAAATTAACATCCTGGACAAGCCGAGGAATTGCATCCACGACCTTTTGGTCAGAAACAGAGATTATATTCTCCACGTCCTCGGGCCACCACATCCTAACAGTTTTTCGTCCCAATAGCTAATTTTACTGTGTTTTTCAGATGCTGTGCCGGTGGATCTGCCGACGGTATATTTCGAATACAACTGGACAAGCCAGGATCGAACTCGCTCTACCATCTGCGCCACTCAGCCTGGCTTTTCGACACTGCCGTTTTTCACTCTGACGTTCAGTCTTTATTAGTTAATGATGAACATTCATTATTGATTTCAAGTATTAGGCCCTAATGTTGAAAGGTTGCATTTTCAGTACTTGCAGCAAAGGCGAACGTGAACATTATGGAGAAAAAGTTGATGAATCAACGTTTTTATAGGTGTTTTGCAGAATAATGAAAATATGATACTGTTCTGTTTTTGGTGGAATTTCAAAATTATTCCTGCCTATAAACTACTCTCGCACAATTCAGTGGTCTTGGTATCGGTTGGTTAAATTATACATATAAATCATTGAACAGATGAGGTTAGAGCTGGAAATCAGATTCTCCGTAATCTCCCCTGTGGATGGGGGCGGTAAAGTATATCCACGATATACCCCGCCTGTCGTATGAAGGGGCTAAAAGGGAGACGAGGGTTTGTGAATTTAGGAACGTGGATTGGCGACCAAGGTTTCCCTAGCTGACATTGCTTCCACTTAGTTGTGTCGGGCATCTTGCCTTCATCTTTCCTCTATCCGACCCCCCTTAGCCAACTCTTGTTGTATTTTGACCCCGACGGTATTAGGTTTGCCAGGCCTATGAAGTCTTCTTTTCACGCCCTTCGTGGTCCTCGTCTTCCTTTTGCTGATAGCTTCATTCTTTAAACAGCCAGAACTCCTCAATTTTCTTCTAATTAATGTCAAGGGAGGATGGTTTCTCAGTTGTACAGTAATCACCACCTCCAATGAGGACGTGAGGCCCAACTTTTGGCGAAAAGTCTAATTGAACCCACTATATTCAACTGACTATGTTCATCCATTTTCTACTTCTGTCGGTCTCGGCAGAATTTATCGAAGATCTCTAGGTAGAAGATCCTCCGTGGCTCAGGCGGTAGCTCGCCGACCTCTTACCACTTGGTTCCGTGATTCAAATCCCGGTCATTCCATGTGAGATTTGTGCTGGACAAGGCGGAGGTGGGACAAGTTTTTCTCCGGGTACTACGGTTTTCCCTGTCATTTTTCATTCCAGCAACACTCTCCAATATATTTTCATTTCATCTGTCAGTCAACGATCACAGCCCCAGACGAGTGCGATAGACTTCAGCAGCCGGCACAATTCCTATCCTCGCCGCTAGATGGGGGCAGTCATTCATTCAATTCTCGAATGACTGGAAACAGGCTGTGGATTTTCATTTCCATTTCTACGTGGTCTAATAGTCCAGATAGTCGTGTAGATACCGTGATGAACAAATACGTCTTAGATAAATCCGGAAATATATTTCACCGCTACGTCAGAATTCACCTGCCCATCTGGAGTAAATTCCGTGCGTGAACCACAGGATAAATGTAGCAATTATCTTTGTCTATCGCTGTGCACCTGGGCTGAAGTCATAGCGAACCATGCCTGTGGTAATGTGGAGAAGAGCAAGTGTGGCGGTTTCATACAAGTGTAGCGAAAACGTTCTCACGGATTAGCAGCCATTACTGTTCTGCAACTTGCTGCCAACTTGGCCCATAAGCCCTGCGGAATGGAGATGAGCAGTGAAAATGATGTTTATCTGACTCTAAGCTCATTAAATTGCTAACCCACTAACGGCTTCTCTCGCCCAGACTGAAAGGAAGGCTTGCTTGGAAGCTTGGATTATTTCGTCATTAGTTCACTCGTTCCAAATAAAGAGCATGAAATTTCAATGAGAATCACTAATATGTAGAGCGTGGCGAACGTCCTTTCGTTAGCATTAGTCACTGAATTATCTGCCTCATCTGGCAATACCCTACAAATGACCACAAGCTCGTAGTTTCGATCCTGGCTGAGGTTAACACTTTCATGACATTGTTGATAGGATGATGAAGGGTCACGTGGTAGCATTTGGGTCATATTTAGTTATATTTGAGGTCATATGTGCTTACATATCGATGGCTTACGTCTAAAACCTCGTATCTCCCAATGCTCTTCTGTCCATTAACACTGGTCACGCCTCCCAGCAACATATTTATATGCAGTCCATCAGAACAATTTTCATTCTGTTCATTTTCCTACGCTAAATTGTAAAGGGAAATGAATCTTAAATACTGTAGGAGAGGGTAAATTCGCTACACAAATAACATCCCTACAATACGGTATGATAAGGTCCATTTTCCTTTGTACATTAACATGGGAAAATGAACACAACGAAAATTATTCTGATGGACTACACATAAATATGTTGCTGGGAGGCGTGACCAGTCCTAAGGAATATAATTGGTAGGAAGAGCATTGGGACATACGGCGTTTCAGAAGTAAGCCATCGACATATTGTACTCTTTGATGTCCTTTCGAGTATGGGTGCAATATGCCGCAGATATTTCCGTGAATATTATTCCGAGAATTGCTCAACATATAATTCATAAATTCTGCGTTCGTACTGAATAGGGTGAAGTTTATTAAGGATACTTTTTAAGATAAGATCTAGAATAAGGTACAAACACAAACAGGGAACTCATTCAAGTTACTTCGTTTCGTGTAAAATGTGTTCTCTAAGAATTACTGTTTCTACAAATACCAGTACCTGACTTTAACATATATATATATATTGTTTTTCAGGCAATCATTTCAACACTGTATGATTATGCTGATTTATAATTGGTCAAACATCAAGGTTAGGGGCTCTAACATTACAATGAGCTAAAGTGTGACTCTCTCGACGATTAATCGTCCTAGCGAAATTATTTAACCTATCTGATCAGTGATCAGGAAGTATAGATTCGATTTTCATTCACATCTCAGCACTTTTATCTCAAAATCACGTCTTCTTTAAGAGCAGCTTTCCTCTAAAGCCATTTCTAACATTAAGCTTTGGTTTGTGAATTCAAATTCACCAACAAATGATGCCGAGAACAATCTGACTTTACAAATCTCCTTTATTTACTCACACATCTACCTTCTTTCCCGAGGTCATCGAATGCGTAATGAGCTTCTTGAGTGGAAGATATATGGAGCCAGTAGAAAGACTGACCCTTTTAGCAAGTTAAAATATTGGTTCGCATTCTGAATGATAGATTAGAGATAGACTGTGAAGCGGTTTGAGCTTTACGAGAATAAATTGGAAGTTATTAATAGTTATTCTAATAGAGCAAGTGAAACATCAGAAGGACATATTTATTATGTCTTGAAAATCTCCTTCTACTTTACAGAAATGACATAAATTATGAGGAAAATATAACATCTAAAGAAAAAAATAATTTGTTCATTAAATGAGGCAGCGTAGTTCTTTCTTTCCTCACCAGAGTAAAGGTAAAGGAAGATCCTCTAGCACTATACCCTCTCAAACAGCAATAAGTGAAAGTCACAACAAGCAAATTACGGAAGTGGTAAAAGATGCGGAACAGAATTGTTTCTGTGTTATTAAAATAAATTACTGGTATGGGTAACTGCAACAAATCTCTCAAAGAAATTGCCGCGGACGAACATCATAAAGAAATTTAGGAAAAGAGATTAAGTGTGTGACTGTGAGATATACTTCGTAGCCCAGGGCAATATCTATCCGCGTGGACTGTCTGATCGTCAGGATTCACTTTCTGTTGTAGGAGAGCATTTGAAGACAGAACGCAGATAAATGTCAACACATTTTAACATGCAGCTCATAAAAGTTACTGTTCACTAAAGTTCATCGGAAGTGCCGAAGAATTTGGTGCCGAAACATAGGATTTCCATTGTGAAATTAGTAATAACATAGGCTTTAGATGTGCAATAATCCAGAATGTGGCTTATTTCACGAAACGTATTCTAATTTAACAGATTTATGATTTTCTGTTCTGCATGCTTCTGAAATTATTTACGTCAGTGACATGCCTTGGATAAAAGCGATGTACTTGGCATTTGGTTGACGATAAATTAAATAAACTTTCAGAAATGTTAGCCTGTACCACACCAAATATAGTAATATAATTTATTTGTTAATATACAGAAGATAATTAACTTTCATCATTTTTAAAAAAAGCTAGCAACCGACGCGAAATCTGGAAGTTGTGGGTTCGGATCCCACTGGTGTCCGGTTGGCCATTTTTGTTCTGTAGGGCCTACCCAACATCTCTTGAACACGTACTGAGTGTACGTAACGCGACCTAATAGGTTGAAAGTCTCTTTCGAGTATCAAAATAAACTTCGAGTAGGCACACTATTTTGTCTCGCAATGCAAGGAGTCAGAGTTTTTATGCACCACAGAATTTTCAGCTGCTATAAGAATTATCTTACAGGCATTGGAGGTAAAAATGGAAATTGAATGAACATCTCTCTCGAAATGTCTGAGAGTTTAGGTGAAATTCCAACTAACACAAGCATATACCACACTTCTTTCTGTTAAATCTTCAGCACGAAGGCTGGTTGGACATTGATAGAGAAACCGTACAAATGGATGGCGGCGCTATTATGAAGTGTACAAAGCAGAATGAGGGATAACGTAGTTTGCCCTTGCTTTCCTCCCTAGATCAGAAAGTGCTGTTACATCACATCTGGCCCTATGATTAGCCACTATCCAGCACCACCCATACCCCAGCAGCTTCCACACTGTCACATGAGACTGAGACTTCAGTGGAAGCTGCATTTTACCCTGGCCTTTGCCAAGAAACAGGTACAAACTTGTGGAACTTCTAACCGAACAATATTGACTTTTTTTACCTTACCATGCCATTAGTTTCCGTCCTCATGCTCAGCTGTTTCTTCTCCTTTATCGACATTACCAGTTTCAGGAACGTATTATTCTTCAGATAGAGAAAAGAAAGCGGGGGGGAGGAGGAGCAATGTTTCCGAGCGATAGATCGCGAGCTGCTTTAATAGTCGATTGTTATGCCGCTAGAGAACAGACTGCACAAGTGTGGGTGGAAGGAATACAACTATCAAAATCCCGGGGAGTTCTACAGTATCGGGCGGCCGAAGTACATTCGACATAATGTGCAAAATAGCATATTTCTAGGAGATAAGTCTGTTAACAACAAGAAACGTGTCGCTCGAAACCAGGAAACGATTTGTCAAAATTTTTGTTTGGAGCCTAATCACTTTCAACTCTGAAACTTGGTCATTAAGGGCAAAAGGAAAGAAAGAGTCCCTTCAGGGAAGCAACTCAATTTTGAACAAACCCTAGGGATATGAGCTTCGAATTTTAGGTAAATAAAATATAATAAAGTATGAGAATATATTCTTTTTTTATTCCTAAAAGTCACAATCCTTCTTAATCATCGTTATCCGGTCAATTAGATTAGCAGTTTGCCTTTTTCTACATTACGAGTGCTAATATAAATCAATACAGAGTTTCACTTAAGCCCTTATAACTACATTCTGTGTAGACATTTTTCAAACATTGAACCAAGGAACTCATTGCAGAAAGAATTATGTAAACAAGTTAATTTGGTTAGGATTTGAATAGAAAAGAAAAGGAGTAAAGAAGCGATTTTATGCTGGTTTTCCGGAACTTAATTTAGGCCCGAAGTGATTTTCGAATTTTTTTTTTTTTTACATTTTGGTAGAGCTATCCAAGACTCACAATTTGAACCCTTTCTGGGCCCTTTAACCCTTCAGCTTTAGGCACAATTGAGAAAATTGCTTAATTTTACGTTTTTCGTTGTATGGCGACCCCTACTTTGTCTGCTAAGAAATGTTTCAACATTATAACTTGAGGCTTTCGAGATGTGTTACCGAGCTCGATAGCTGCAGTCGCTTCAGTGCGACCAGTATCCAGTATTCGGCAGATAGTGGTTTCGAATCCCACTGAAGATGGTTTTCCGTGGTTTCCCATTTTCACACCGGAGAAATGCTGGAGGTGTACCTTAATTAAGGCCACGGCCGCTTCCTTCCACTTCTAGCCCGTTCCTGTCCCATCGTCGCCATAAGACCCATCTGTGTCGGTGCGACGTAGCAAATTGTAAAAAAATAAAAAATAAAAAAATTTAAAAAATTGAATTAAAAACTGAGATGTGGTGCTGGTGAAGGATGTTGAGACTAACCAGGAAGTATTTGCTCGAGTAGGAGAGGAGGTAAGGTAAGGGTTGATCTGCCCGAAGGCAGGTCCGAACCTCCGCAGAGGTGTTCCTGAGCCGGAGTTTACGTGCGGTAGGGTGGCCAGTTCCTTTCCGCTCCTCCATTCCCTTACCCCCCACCAACAGCGCGTGGCAACCCATCCAACTCCTGACCACGCCCAATGTTGCTTCACTTCGGAGATCTCACGGGATCCGGTGTTTCAACACGGCCACGGCCGTTGGCAGTAGGAGAGGAGAAATCTGTTGAAAATAATTTCGACAAGGAGAGATGGTATTGCAGGTCATCTACTATGACATTCGAGATATTTCATGACCTTACTGAAGAAAAATATGGAAAGACGTAATGTGAGAGGGAGACCAAGGCAGGAATTCATGGACAAGGAGAGAATACAGTAAAGTGAAGAGTATGGCCCTGAAAAGAAGGAATCTGTAAGCCTACGAGCCTCTGGATTGAGAAGGAAAAGCAGAAGGAGAATAAAATGAAGGAGACTTTATCAGACGCTCTTCCCTTGATGACTTGAACAGCGAATACGATATAAAATTATAAATACAATTACAGAGAATTGTAGGAGTTTGGGTTTAAAATTAAAGCAACATCATTACCTCATGAGTGGTTAGGTTGTCTTTTATTCGACTTCTGGGAGTTTCTGAATGACTACATTGGGTTGTAAGCGAGAATTCACTGCACTTATCGCGGTGGAGAAGCCACCATCATGCTCCCACGTACAACAGTCATGCAGCAGTCACGTACATAAATAACGCTCGCGGCTATGAACAGAACCATTTATCCGTACAAATTGCTGCATAGCTGTGTTGCATGTACTGCACTCTGCGAGCTCCCGGATCGAGGATATTTCAATAAATTATCGCACAGCTACAAAGCCTGCTAGGGTAATTCGCCGGTCACCATTCTAGAATTTAGAGAGATAGATCACCAATTCGAGTCCGACTTGGACCACGGGAAATTTGTAGGCGAGTAGACGTCGTTCATTCGCCAAAAGAAGTGCAATTTCTCACTCCCAGTAGCAAGCAGACCAATAGCATAGTATTCCAGGAGATAATATTTACATAGTCTATATTTGGTCAGCATCCCGAATAGAATACAACGGAATTAACCAGCACCATTGAGGTGGTTATACACGAATTTAATTAGTAATAATAATAGCCAAATCAGGACTCCAAATTTCTTAAGAAAAGGTGAAGTATATGGAAGGGACTAGATCAGGTTTCGACAGTCAACCATTAATCACCAAAAATGGAAATATCGCTCAAGTAGAAACATTTAAGTATCTAGGTGAAATATTGAACCAGCAAGGTTAAATCAGCAAGCTAACAAAGACGGATTTCAAAACATCAAAGACCGTGAAAAATTATTTGGAAATGATACAATAAAATAACTATATCAAAAAAGGCAAAATTACGATATTATAACACAATAGTTTTAACAGAAGCACTTTATGCATCTGAAACTATAATAACTGGTCGCAGATCTCGAATAAAGATTATATAAAAACAAGAAAGAAAATCCTCAGGAAAATCTTAAGACCAAAATGCGAAAATGGAATTTGGATGAAAAATAAATCACATGAAATCTGTCAAGTTACAGAAAAAATCACAGATACAATCAGAAAACGACGATTGCAATATTATGGTCATTTATATAGAATGGATAACAACGGGATCACGAAGAAAATCTTAGTCTTATCAATGAAAAATCACAATCATTGGCTAAAAGAAATCAGTGAAGTTCGAAATGAAATTGGCATTAGTGAAGAAACCATTCAAGATAGAATAAAATTCAGAACCTTAATTCACAAACAAATTTTCTGGAAAGCCCACCCGATTAAATACAGGATGGACTGAACAACGTAAAAAGGAACACATCGAGAGGATGAAGGGATGATGGGAAGAGAAGAAGAAAAACTGAAAGTGCTAAAAAGTTTAAACGCGCTCCTTAGTTGTGCGTAACGAAACAATAATAATAATAATAATAATAATAATAATAATAATAATAATAATAATAATAATAATAATGCCTAGCATGTATTGCCTCACGTAGCTACCAGCTTGAATTCCGGAGATAATACGTTCGAACGCCATTAGTGGCAGCCTTGAAGATGGTTTTCCGTGGTTTTCCCGTATTTACACCAGGAAAATGCTGGGGCTCTACCTTAATTAAGTCCACGGTCGCTTTCTTCCCACTCCAAGCCCTTTCCTCTCCCATCGTCACCGTCGGTGCAAAAAAATAAAAAGTTAATAAATTAATGTAAGGAATTTTGATAGCAATTCAGGATGGACTACCGTAACTACCCGTAACTATTTTTAAGGACGAAGTGAGCGACAAAATATGCAGAGAAAGAGCTGATACGGTGGAGCACAGTGTGTGACGGCATGGAAGGTACAGAATACACGCATCGGCATGATGATGTAGCGAATATTAGGCCTATCCGTGCTGGGGATCAAATAGGGACTTATAGATGAGAAAATTCCATATTATGAGAACAGACCATCTGAGATGCTCGAAAATGAAAAGTTCAAGCTATACTGGCATCGATCTTTGCAGGCAAACAGGTTCATAAGATCAAATGGGCGGGATATTGCTCTTATGGCAAACAGCTGAGGAAGAGTGATCTTCTGGACGTGACGGTCCCGTCACATCAGAATATCCTCCAGGACTATCTCCAGAAGATTGAAAAGTACACTGACCTCACAGAAGAAGTTCGAAAACTGTGGGAAACTGACCTGGAAACAGTGAGGCTTTAGTCATCTCCACCACAGGACTTGTGCAGCAAAACCTGCAGGATATGGACATCGCCTATGCACTAAGGCTGTCATTCTGAACACCTGGCACGCTAAAAAGAACCTTTCTATCACAACAGTTGAGGTCGGGAGAATTTGACAATAGTCCGTCTCCTGATCGGTCAATCACTCACGGCGAACAAATTAGAAACACACCCACACCGAAAAAATATCCAGCGTAATCCGGAAAATAAGCATAACGTTTTCTTCGGATTGCCAGCTGGAGGAATCAGAAGTCTCAAAACGATTCCTCCTTGGTTGTTCGAAATCAATTAGGATCTTTGAAAGTATGGAATCACGGAAACAGACATTCACCTCCGAGCGCCACTCAGACACAACTTTAGAGAGGTTCATGGAGAAGAAGAAGTCCCAACTCGACTGAAGCGTGCGTGGAAGAAAGCACAATCCGAAAGGATTAAAACCTGGTGGGCCCGCAACAAGACAAACAGCTGAGATCTCGTGGTCCTTAGTGGCCCTAACGACGACTAATAATAATAATAATAATAATAATAATAATAATAATAATAATAATAATAATAATAATAATAATAATAATAATAATAATCGTGTGGTATCTACTAAAATGTGCAGCAATTTTGATTTGTTATTTGGCTGCGTATACATTTTGACGTTTCGTTTTACTCCACCAGATGGCAGATAAATTGGAATTCTATTGGCGACGTATCGGATGAACGCCAGGGTGTAACCAGAATATTTTTACGTGCCGACATCGTACACATGAACTTAAAACGCGTGTATTAAATTGATAGCGCACCATCTGGCACATCTGGTGGTGGTTACCTAAATAGTCGAATTCTACCAGTAACTTCCTATAGAACGAAGATTTCAAACTTCTATCGAATTTCTTTACGCCAACTTTTCAGGCCTGCACCCCCATTGGCAGACCGAATTTTAAGATATCATCAAAACGTATGTCACCAATATTCAACAAAAGCTACTACTACTCTTGCTACCTTTACTACCAAATTTTATGCAGCGAACTGTTAATGAAAAATCACCCGAAGTGAACCAAAGCCGTTCAACACTTTGCTCATGTGATCCACTCCAACTCACTCCTTCACGGCAAAATTCTAATGAAATGAGTTTGCTGATCGATTGGCGTTTGTGTTCGGCTAATTTAAACCCCGTCTTATGAAAAGTATTCTGAAGAAATCAGTGACGCCTGATCAACTGTTCGACTTCAATTTCGGTCGTTTATTAGTCTAAAACTTTCAATATTTTATTTCATTTCATGTGTAATGTAATATGCTAAATAACTAAATACAGTAATTAGTATATGATTTACATATACAGCAAGACTGGTACAGGCTAGTTCTGAAGATTAATTGAGAAGTATATTTGATGCCCTGAATTTTATCCCTGATAAAGTATTCTGATTCAGTGACCGTTATGTGTCTAGCACCGAATGGCTAACATGT
Source organism: Anabrus simplex (assembly GCF_040414725.1). Taxonomy (NCBI): domain Eukaryota; kingdom Metazoa; phylum Arthropoda; class Insecta; order Orthoptera; family Tettigoniidae; genus Anabrus; species Anabrus simplex. The sequence continues at coordinate 30,334,888 of NC_090271.1, forward strand.
GCTACTGATGTTATGGCTACGTTAGGTGATTACAGATATGAGGATTTGCTATGCCTTTTGGTGCTAAGCGACAGTAGGTGGAAAATCCTTCCATAACCTCTAGCTATATGATAATTACAGCATGAGCAGAGTGAAATCCTCCAACAGTACACACCGTGCTAATTCTGCTCTCTTCTAATATGTGTTTGAATTACTGATACATACATACATACATACATACATACATACATACATACATACATACATACATACATACATACATACATACATACATACATACATACATACATACATACATACATACATACATACATACATACATACATACAGTTCCTAACAAAAGTTTAAAACCACGCTGTAATTTGTGATCATTATTTTGAACATTTTTTGAGTATATTGACAAGTAAATCACATTAATTTATTTTCTGTAGTGCAGGTTAATACTTCCGAGGGTTTCCTTCCTTTATTTTCAGCCGAAATGAAAATAATAGTTTTCCTACGAAGGCATGTCAGGCAGAAGAATAATTCGGTGATCATCGAAACAGAACACTTTATTAAAACAGTAAAAACCTACACTGTACTTTTAAGCACATCTATAGCCTTTATAATTTTAAATTACATGTGTGTACAAACTTTTTCTCTTTTCTCATTAGCTTTGGTCAATATGGCTTCCTGAGCGGTACCTATGAATTTGGCGATCAGTCTTTCTTCATCCGTGGTTTCCCCATTTTCAGACTAGGCAAATGCTGGGACTGTACCTTAATCAAGGCCACGGTCGGTTCCTTCCCGCTCCTATCCATTTCCTATCCCATCGTCGCCATAAATCTATCTGTGTCGGTGCGACCTAAAAAAGTATTTTTTCACTGCGTCGTTTCACATACACTTCAGCATCTTCTCTAAATGTCTTAATTGTGTTCATCGCACAAGACTCACCCATAACTCCGTTACAATTCGTCTGAGATGTTTGTTGCACTTACTTGTACCGCTAATCACCATTTAAAAGAGTCGAGAAACAATTTCCCTCCCACCTTTTGTCTCTTCCATTATTTCACAATTTGATTGTTCAAACTGACTTCCAGTTGTAATTGTTTAGGACGGTAAAGTCTTGGACGATTTTGATTTATCTACAGCATACTAAAGAAAGACAGAACTAAAAACTCATTGAAATACGGCTACGCTTTCTCGTTTAAAATCAGAGTTATTCATCTCATTAGATGGTAATATTTTGCTCATATTTATGGCATTTATGGAAAATACAAAATAATTTTCGAAACATAAGAAGCCTATTCTTTTCAGAATAATGACATATTTTATATGTAATTGTAAAACTGAAAGAAATTTGTCATAGGGTTTATGATATTGCGCTCGTTGGTTAAACAACGACAAAATATGAAAACAAAACTTTATTCTGAAATGGATGATAAAAATTGCAACTTGAAAACTAGTTTATTTTCATTTCGGTTTAGTTGGCGATACCTGAATCACCTGCACACAATTTCTGTTCATGAAACCATACAAATGCAAGACTTAGATTTCTAAAATTGAAATAGTGCAGTGGTCTTATACCATTTATTTTGGGGATGGGGGGTTGAACGAGCGAGCTCGCTGCCTAAGAACCGTGTATCTGTAAGTTAGCACTCGGAAGATGAGGGTCAGAACTCCTTGAAGATGGTATTCCATGATTTTCCAATTTCACGCCAGGCAAATGGTGGGACTGAACTTTAAGACCACGGTCGCTTCCTGCTCTTTCCCAGCCCTTTCCTGCAGCATTCTAACCGACGTTAAATTCCGAGCAAAAGAAAACATAACTCATTTTTCGGAACCGTACTTGGGTCGGTGAGTGTTTAAAACATTAACTTATAAATATCGAAATAATTTCTGGAACACTTCCGGTGACATTATTAAATATATCACTGCAAATAGAAAGGGCGAATGTGTATGGCAATAAGAGTCTGATCTTGGTATGACGTCACTGGGTGATGCAATATTGCTACCATCTTAAGTAACTAAATGCGCCGTGCCGCGCGGCTACACAGTTAATGTGGCTCTGAACTCCAGAGTGATAGCACGGGACTTCAGGTATCATGATATTCATTTCACGGAGTTCTACAAAAAACCGAATAATGACATTTGAGAAAATAGTGGTAAGAAGAATTGCGGAAAAAAAATCTCCTTTTACAGAATATGGCGACTTGTGGATAAAAAGGATTCGAAATTATCGAAAATGCATTATAGAGAATAGAGCGGCTCGTCAGAATTCCAAAAAGTCTAAAATCAGCAATGTCGAGCGCCGAGACGCCAGTCGGGTACATCTCAAAGTTAAAATGGCCGAGGCAGACTTGTCACATCACGTACTCATTGAAATAAAATGGCGTACCGGTATGGCTTTTAGTGCCGGGAGTGTCCGAGGACAAGTTCGGCTCGCCAGGTACAGGTTTTATTTATTTATTTATTTATTTATTTATTTATTTATTTATTTATTTATTTATTTATTTATTTATTTATTTATTTGACATCCGTAGGCGACCTGTGCGTCGTAATGAGGATTAAATGATGATGAAGACGACACATACACCCAGCCCTCGTGCCAGTGAAATTAAGCAATTATGGTTAAAATTCCCGAGGTTGCCGGGAATCGAACCCGGGACACCTGAGACCAAAGGCCAGCATGCTAACCATTTATCCATGTCAACAATAGAAATTTCAAACCACACTGACCAGATACTTTGTTTGGGAATACCTACTACATGGTACGTACCTGCTGGCGTGAACCCCACATAGGCCCCGTTCAAAACATGTCAACGTTGGAGGATCTGAGGGATGGTCCGAAACAACGTGAAACAGGTATATGGAGATGTTGATAAAATGAAAATGAAAACCTACAACCTGTTTTCCAGTCAGTGACCGGCTCAGGAATGGAATGAATGAAGCCCCATCTATCGGCGAGGATAGGAATTGTGCCGGCTGCCGAAGCCTGTCGCACTCCTCTGAGGCAATGATTAATGACTGACAGATGATATGAAATTATATTGGAGAGTGTTGCTGGAATGAAAGATGGCAGGGAAAACCGGAGTCTGTCCCGCATCTGCTTTGTCCAGCACAAATCTCACATTGAGTTACCGGGATATGAACCACGGAACCCAGCGCTGAGAGGCCGGCTCGCTGCCGCCTGAGCCACGGAGGCTTAGATATTGTTAAATAATTTGAAAAATTCAATTCAGTATCTCGTGCCGTTGTCGTTTTATCAGCTACTGAATGTAGCCAATCAGATCGCTACGACGCCGTATTCAATTGGACTTTGCGAGGCAGACTTGCATGGGACCATGGGACCACCGGCTGAAGCGCTGACAGGATCGCGCCATAGCAACCACGCTATGGAGACACCGGCTAAGACCAACGGTGTGTTTGTGTTTGATGCTGATTGCTCTGGTGAAATGTGCAGGTGCTCAAATGCGCCCATCCTCTCTGTAGATTTACTGGCACGTAAAGGAACTCTGCTGTGTGTCAAAAGTGTGGCACCTCAGAAACCATTAAGGAAGATAATGAAACGTAAAACTAGTACCGGAAACATTATTTTATTTGCGAATTGACAGCTTAGGAACACGATACAATTTCTTTTTTTTTTTTTTGTCTGAAGTTTCCTCTTCCTCCACTACTCCTTCGTATGGGATCTAGCCGTTACTTCTGTTAATGGATCCAGACTGTTTCAGTTTTTGCAGTTCTTTCGACTTGAAACCCTTCCAAATTTTGAATCACGCTCCGAAATGTTTTCCCGTCTAACATCTGAACTTCCTGGATGTTAGAATTCTCTAGATCTTCACGAACTCCCTTAATCCATCTCGTCGTTGTCGTCTCGTTACACAGGTAGTCGAATAACTTTTTGGTTAGTTTGGTTTTGTCCATTCAGTACAAATGTCCGAGAAATAATAACCTCCTCTTTTTCAATTTCTCTGAAATTTTCTCCACAGTTTTGTAGACTTTATCGTTGTTCCGAATTTTCCAGCTGGTTTCAGTCTAGATTCGGCCCAAGATTTTCCGTAGTGCTCTTCTTTCTAGGATCTCCAGCTTCTCCAACTTGCAATTTATCGAGAGACATTCGCTGGCATACCGGCATTCTGTTTTCAATGCAGTGTTGTAATGCCTTATTTTGGCATTCCATGACATGCACTTCTTGTTGTTGATGTTTTCAGTTCGTCAATATTATTATTATTATTATTATTATTATTATTATTATTATTATTATTATTATTATTATTATTATTATTATTATTATTATTATTATTTCCTGCTCCATGGCTAAATGGTTTGCGTTCTGGCCTTTGGTCACAGGAGTTCCGGGTTCGATTCCCGGCAGGGTAGGGAGTTTTAACCATAATTGGTTAATTCCACTGGTACGCGGGCTGGGTGTATGTGTCGTCTTCATCATCATTTCATCCTCATCACGACGCGCAGGTCGCTTACGGGTGTCAAATAAAATGACCCTGCATCTGGCCACCCGAACTTTTCCTCGAACACTCCCGGCACTAAAAGCCATATGCCATTTGATTTTCCATTATTATTATTATTATTATTATTATTATTATTATTATTATTATTATTATTATTATTAAGAGCCTCCGTGGCTCAGACGGCAGCGCGTTGGCCTCTCACCGCTGGATACCGTGGTTCAAATCCCGGTCACTCCATGTGAGATTTGTGCTGGACAAAGCGGAGACGGGACAGGTTTTTCTCCGGGTACTCCGGTTTTCCCTGCCATCTTTCATTCCAGCAACACTCTCCATTCTCATTTCATAGCATCTATCAGTCATTAATAAATCACTTTGGGAGTGGCGACCCCATCGTACTAATAGCCTATATCTGCTTCATTCATTCCATCCCTGACCCGGTCAATGACTGAAAAACAGGATGTAAGTTTTCATTTTCATATTATTATTATTATTATTATTATTATTATTATTATTATTATTATTATTATTATTATTATTATTATAGTTTTGGAGTTTAATTCTCATTTTGCTATGCTATACTGAGTGTTTAGTAGTGTTCGATTATCGGATTGTGATGTGGATATTGCTTGAGACTGATAAGAATGAAATAGTAAAAAATGTTCTTCTATTGTAGCGTACATGGTAACTTGATGAAACCGAGTGCTACTGGACACGTTGCTGTAGCTATTTTACGGACACTTTCCGCTCTACATACGACCGGTATTCTAATGATCTCCCAATGCATTTTCTACGCCAGATATACCTTTTTCTACAAAGTAAATAAAAGTAATTGTATTCAGGTTCTAACAAAAAGAATTCGGCTGCATATTTACATTCCAGTTCAGATAAATAGCCTAAAAGTGCGAGAATTCAAATTTGACAATTAGTGTCAAGGCTTTAAGCCGTACTAAATCCTCTCTCCCCCTGCCCAATAATAGAATACCTCGAGAATGTGAGCATCCGGGAACAATGCGAGCGAATGTGGATTGAAGCCATAATCAAGAGATGGCTGTGCCTCAGGCAGACACCGGAGCCAGGCGGCGTGAAATTGTCTCCGGGCTCCGAGATCAATGAGAGGAGAGGAGGTGGTTGGTACCTCGCCAGCACCTCCAGTCCGTAACTTTCATTAGCACCAGCATTCCACAAGTACCAGAATATCATTATTATTTTATTCCACAATCATTTACTGACCGTAGGCGCGGTTAAAATATTCTCCCCTTCACAGTAATAGTATGTACAAATAAGATTATTCTATTCCCCATTCATAGAAACGTCATCAAGGTAAAATTAATGAATGCATGTTTAGTACTCGCTTAAAATACTCTGAGCGTGCTTGGTAGGGAGGGATTTAGCTGGGTGGAAGTGTAGTATTATGTAGCTTGGACTATGCCGATGACTTGATCTTACAAAGTGGCAGACTACGGTTCTTCTTCTTGTGTTGTTTATGACCTTCATGGCATTCCTTTTATGTTTCCGTATCAGAGTTGCCGTATCCTGCATGTCGAACCACTGGTTTTATCTTTTCTTCTATGAGGAGATTGTGCCAATAATAATAATAATAATAATAATAATAATAATAATAATAATAATAATAATAATAATTTGTCCAAGAAGATGGTCAGTAAACAATTGACTGTAGTGGTTCAATGAGGCCGTAAAAGCAGAATACTACTACTACTACTACTACTACTACTACTACTACTACTACTAATAATAATAATAATAATAATAATAATAATAATAATAATAAATAAAAAGCTATGTATTTGCAACAGACTCACCGTAATAAAAGAAACTCTCAGACTACTGAGGTAAACTGGCTAGAACAAACAAATGAAGAAGCGAACATCACAGAAGATATCATAAGAGGCTTTGGAGGCATTTCGATTCCACGCCGTCTACGCTGCCAGCTTCTTAATTCCTACGCTCCGTTTAATAGCAGATGGTAGCGAAACGGAGTCTGTTGGGCGTTATATGCCTGAGTTTTAATTATTTCGAGTAAACACTGAATGTGTCATCAGAGATATTTTACACGCCGACATCGTATTGCATGGATTGCCCTTCGAAAATACGACTGCTTCTGTCAAATTCATAGAGTGCTGAAAACCTACAATCTAATATGCTGGAGCTTGAAAAGGGACTGTACGCTACTAAGACTAAAATGATGTCGGTAGGGAGGTTTATTTCGAGTGCTCATCAGGAATAGTGGAATAATAAGTGAAATAGCTTCAAGGTGTAGCATAGTAATGAGCTTGCTGTTGCAAGAAGGAAGTGAAATTTCGAACGAAATCACTTTATATAGGTCTGTTTTCAGACCAACTTCGCTGTACGAGAGTGTAAGCTGGGTGGATACCTTAATTCTCAGTCCGGAAGTAGAGACATTAACGTACTGTATCTAGAACGATTGCTGGTACAGACAGGTGGGAACTATGCCATTAAGGTACTCGGATTTAGGAGATCAATAATTAAGATACGAATAAACTTTATGGATGGAGCTATGTGTATAAACTGGACTTGGTGGTGGGGCTACGTGAGGCGAGTGGAGGAGAAAAGTTTACCTAGGAGATAACTGATTCGGCCATGAAGGGTAAGAGAAACAGAGGGTGACTAAGAGGATGGTGGCTAGATCCTGTTTTTAATTAAGCTAAGAAGTTTAGAATTAAACGAAACCGCAGAGCGAGCTTCAAATAGAGAATTGTGGAAGCACGCAGTCAGTTCACAGAGGCTTCAAGACTGAACGTTGAAAGATTTCTATTTACTATTATTGTTCATTCGATTAAGCCATCTTGGCACCACATGAAACAGTTTTCTTCTTCTTGTCTTCAAAAAGCTTATTCATCCTTTCTCGGCGTTGTTATTTTCATTCTTCCGTCCACTTACTGCCTGATTTCTTTTTTGTCTTTCTCTGGAAATTTACCACCAAATATTGCTTCCCTAAATTGTTTTCTATTTTACATTTTTTTTTAGTGTTGAGTAGTTCTTCTTCGGCTTCTTTGAAAAATGCTGGATTTTTTATTTGCATAGCGTTGAAAAATTTGTTAATAATAAAATAACTTTAAATGATGATGATGATGATCATTATTATTATTATTATTATTATTATTATTATTATTATTATTATTATTATTATTATTAATGACTGTGTATGACGGTGGAATTTAAAACTGCTATACGCAAGGAGACTGTAGGCTACTCTGGCTATCCCCCTTAAGCGAATGTTAATTATATTGTTACTAGTTTGGCATTTTTTGACAGATTTTATGAGCTGCAGGGCGGGGGGTTATCAGCCAACGATTTGGACATGAGTTGTCACGTTTAAACACCCTGAAATACAGCTTATTTCAACCGGAATCTAATCTGCTGTCTTGGGAACAGAATGACAACCTCTAACTATTCCAAGTGTACAGCCCGGGGTTCTCAGCCCCGAAGCAAATTGTTAAAAGAAAAAAAGAAAAATCTGTTACATTGCAGCCTCATCAGATCTCTTTGAATTTTGACTGGAACCTGCTCCAAATTTACAGACAGTGGGGTTCGAGTGGAAAAGAGACGGAGGGGAGTGAGGTGTGTGGACGGCAAATTTTTTAAGAGAGATAAATAATTCAAGAATTGCAACAATCAGCCTTTAAAGAAATAATACTACCAAATAAAACTGTCCTTTCTCCCTGCATTTAAGATCCCACCTGGCATTTCTTTTGTTTCACCAATTTAATATTTGAGCAGAATGAATGGGCAACCGTGCTTTCAGCGCATCATCGGACAAACGTGACCAAAGTTTACTCTTATTCAGAGAAAGTCCCGAAGCACATTGTAAAAAATAGAAAAAAGAAAAATTTCGAACGAAATCACTTAATATCGGTCTGTTTTCACACCAACTATGCATTGGGTGGATATCTTAATTCTCAGTTTGGGAATAAGAGACATTATTGCTTGGTTTTCAGTATATTTCCCGTTTACGGTCGGTTGAGCTAAGGTAGTCATGTAGTTAAGTCCTGCTCCGCTGATGAGCGCGACCTGTCTGACTGCTTGGTGCTAGGCAGTCTCAGCGAACCCAGCACATTCCGTCCGACTGATTCACTTTCGCAACCACTATGACATCCATTGCGAACGTGGAGAATATGGATTACTGAAGGATGAATCGTGAAGTGTGGGAAGACTTCTTGCTAGTAACAACTGCGAATGGTGAACATGTAGGATATGTGCCACGTAAATGTTGTGCTTTCTTATTGACTTTTGCATGTACTTTACCTCACATATGAAAGCACACATGTGTAAAGTGCGGCCTCATACAGTATCACATGATATTAAACAAAACATTACACAGAAGTGCGTCAAAATATATGTAACAGATCACGGTTGTTTCGCGAACAGGGCTCCATGTCAAAAACGAGTGGGCGCAGGCTATAGACGAATAAGCGTTACCGACATTCTCCTACAACAATTTTATTAAATAATCACCTTTCTGATGACGAACCCTTTGCATGGTGAAGAAATAACTGCACAGAATATCCAAGACATGCTCTTCTAGCGAAGAAAAAATATGTCTATTCCAGCCTCCAATGTGGTAAGTGAAAGAAATTTCAGTTCAGCTGGCAACTAAATTAATACAAACTTAACTTAACACCAGATGTAAATAATGATTTCTTGATTCCTTCTGTATTAAAACAAATAAAACAATAAAGGTGAATGTTTGTGACGGTGTGAAAGACGGTATAAGTCAATGTTCTGTGTTTACTAACGTGACGAGTTGATCTCACAGTGTTAATAGTAAGTTTGTCATTGCATTACTTCATCGAAGATTTCTCTTAAAATATTTGCATGGTGTCCAACATTTTACAGTCAGACAATATCCTTTCCTCTCTCGTTTAATGTTCGTTACTTGTAACTTACATACAAGGTTGCCGCCGATAACTATAGAAGCTGAAATAGGAGGACCTGGCACTGCAGTTAAAACTATTAAAAGCAAATAAACTGTTCCATCATGAACTTGCAGTGTCCATCCCTTCCCAGACAGACGTTTATGATAACGAGGAACGACTTCATCAGCACTAGAAATAAGTTTACCTTTCATAAAGTCTTGGTTTGACTTGAGGCTCGCTGTAATTGCCACATTGAGTTGTTCTTCCTCCACATCTGCTAATATTTTCGGTACACTTTTTATTTCACTGAGATACTTCGGCACATTTTGAAAAACACAAGGAATTGCACCTTCTTTTAGCATTGGACTTTTTCAAGGAAATTAGTTTAATTCACGTTTAACAATGCACTTTTCAACTCTAATAATATCACTTTCTGAAAAATGTCTGAATACAGACAAACGGGGTTTTTAGACTACTCAAATTGGTAAATAGCCTATTTTCCTTAGCCACTTCCAATTTTAACCCTTGGGAAGTGAAAACATAGAAACAGACGCTTATCCTGGGGTGTAATTGGACTTGCACCTTTTCACGCTACAGTATTGCAGGTTAGGTTACACAATCTCAGCATTATCTGAAAAAGTAATTCATCGCAATGTATAGCATATTGCACTGATAAGTGTGCACGAGTGTTAAGAGATATCTCATCAGAAGGATGAGAAACATGTATCCCATTTACTACAATTTTCAAGCTCCAAATCAAGCACAAGCTTATGAAATATTTGCTATCCTGCTCGAATGATAAAAATATTTATCTACACTATAAGTTCACACGTACACATATTTTTAAACAAATAATGTTACACACGCAAAGGCAACTTTCTTCTCAACAAAACTGCTCATCAAAAACGATACTCAAATATTAAAATATATATGATCTTGTAGCAACGGACATAGACAAGACAACATGAACCTATGATCTTGTAGCAACGGACAAACACAAGACAACATGAACCTATGGTCTTGTAGCAACGGACATGGACAAGACAACATGAACCTTTGCCATATTGGAAACTGGCTGGAGACTGACTGGATCTCGTGATGATCTCGCACCAAGGCCTGTCTTTCTTACTGGCCAACCCATGCAAAGTCGACCGAGATACGGTCGACTGTGTGAGGGTCGAATCATCAAGACCGGTTGAATGAGCGTACGAACTGGGTGGTTTGCAGACCTCTAGTTCTCAGTTATATTGTGGTAATGAAAATTGTTAAGTGAAAAAAGTTTTTCTAAAGGCTGCTGCAGACTGAAGTGATGAAAACAGTATGATGATGAGCCCTGTTTATTTGAAAAGAGGAGCCCAGTATCATTTCACATGCCTCCCCTTTCCACATTGAGTGTGCTCTTTTGTGATCGAGTGTGGGACTCATAAGGGCTGTTCAATTCATTTCTAAAAGCTGCCAGATGCAGTTCCGATGCTGTAACTGAGTCCTGAAAACATGCCATTACCATAGTCCAAGCGTGCAAGTGGACGATTTCATTAATTACGGGTCCATTAAAAAAGGAACAAAACGTAAGTGAAAATAGCTTTGCCAAAGAGAGCGAGAATGCGATGAATCGATAGATTGAATTTGTGGTTATGGTTGGCTTATGTTGCTAAAATGCTGATCAGAGGTCGTAGCATTCCGACTTTCGTACGGCACAAACTCATTATTGCACAAAGTTATCAATAACCATATTAATTTTGCACTGTTAACCTATAGGCTATAACATGCACTTGTATCTGAAAAGATAGGTATAAAACGAAAATAGATGTGAAGTAGTGAGACACTGCCGGGCACGATAGAAACATAAAACCTAAGTGCCAGTCTACCGGATATACTCAAGTTCCTCAAAACTTCGTGAGGGGGCCGAGATTTAGGGCAAGGGTATGAAATTGGATTTCAGAAGCAAAACAGCATACGTACTCAAGCGAAAGCACTTTTTATCACGCAAGTAGGTTTTCGTGGGCTGAAAAGTTTTCTGGAAGTTCATATTGTTTTAATATCAAGCAACAAACCCTGAGAACGTATGGAGGGACACGTTTGAGATAATAAGGAGATAATGAGCAGTAATTAATTATACTCTTCCACGCACCGTAGAAAGCTAAAAATTATAGCTATTAGGGAACGCGGTACCCTCAAGATCCATGGAAAAGTGGAAAACTCACACAGAGGAGAGGGGATTCGAAATTGGAGCTCAGAATCAAAATAGATAAGTATGCAGGCGTAGACATATACGGTATTTTCACCCAACGAGGAAATTTATTTACTGAAAGGTATGAGGTACATGCACTTAGATAAAACACGCCATTGTTCATTATTGTTACACTAGTAACACCTAGCGTGTTAATCTGCAGGATAGAAGTATATGCAGACCTCTGTACACTTCTAAAGCAAAATCAATCAATCAATCAATCAATCAATCAATCAATCAATCAATCAATCAATCAATCGATCAATCAATCAATCAATCAATCAATCAATCAATCAATCAATCAATCAATCAATCCTTATCTGCATTTAGGGCAGTCGCCCAGGTGGCAGATTCCCTATCTGTTGTTTTCCTAGCCTTTTCTTAAATGATTGCAAAAAATTGGAAATTTATTGAACATCTCCCTTGGTAAGTTATTCCAATCCCTAACTCCCCTTCCTACGAACGAATATTTGCCCCAATTTGTCTTCTTGAATTCCAACTTTATCTTCATATTGTGATTTTTCCTACTTTTAAAGACGCCACTCAAAATTATTCGTCTACTTATGTCCTCCCATGCCATCTCTCCACTGACAGTTTGGAACATACCACTTAGTCGAGTCGAGCAGCTCGTCTCCTTTCTCTCAAGTCTTCCCACCCCAAAATTTGCAAAATTACTCAAGCCATCAGGTAAATTCTCCCTTGCATAGCCTATATGTATTACTCAGCACTAAATGGTTAAACATGATGTTTTTTCCCTTCACAATCAAATCCCTTTTTCTATCCCAGGTTCGTTGAAACCCTTTATGTGTATAGTGCGACGTTAAAAGAAGTATTTCTACACTTCAAATGACTTGATACAATCCGCGATCAAAGGCGATGGGAATGTGTGTTCGTTACGATGATATCTTGGTGTTTGTGGTGGCGATTATTTTTTCTAGGGGAAGTACACTTCCCCATCCTGGCTTCAGGAAAGAACAGAAGAGGTCCTAACCTTCGAAGTATGAAGGCATGGGCAAAATAAAATGAAAATGGAAGACTTCTTAGGCCTTGCGAACTTAATACTAACAAGGTTGGAAGATAACGGGAGTTGGCTATGAAAGATCGGATGGCAAACATAAAAGTGCGGAGCCTGGCACAAGTAAGTGGACAGACTCCCAGACTCTGCTTGAGTACGCATGTTCACAGACCCTTGCTCCAAATTGGAGAGTTCCTGAGGGTCGCTACTTGAGGTACACGGCCGTGAACCCCGATTAATGCATGCTTGTTTGTTTTTAAATGAAAACTCACATTACTGTGCTCAGATCCCATGTAAATGATAAGGTACCATGGATATGATCAACATATCATCAGTCATGCAAAACTTCAAGCTAGCTTGCTTGTTAACAGCGCATCGTGGCCGAGATCGAAAACAATCTGCGTGAGGGTTCAACATGCATGATGACACTGCTGCCATAATATTTCTACGAACACTACACAATTTGAGGGAAGAGAATTCACAAACTGTATTATTCTCAACGTAAATCTGCAAGCTTGCTTGTTCTTAGCAGTATAGCGCACTCAAGGTCAGAAACAGTTCTACGTGAGGATTAAGGGAAGACCCTACTGAGTTTTAAGTCAAAATGCTCCAAAAAGCAAAATTGGGGGTTTTGCACCCCATTTCTTGGGGCACATATTGATATATTTTTTGCGTGTGCGGCCATCTTTCAATGCCCAGCTGAGTGAGGTATTTTAACATTCCTTCGAAAGGCCACGCCCACTTCCTCGATGAATACTTTCGGAATTTCACTGTATTTCACATTTCCGCTTTTGAATTTTCGGCGATTCCTGGCGTACTCGTCTGTGCTGTTATCTGTGGACAGTTTCTGCAGTTATGTGTGTAGATAAACATTAAAAATATAGTCTAAATACTTCGTAAACGTCCTGCGCGGGAATCGGCCGCGCATGTGGGGAGGGGCGATTGAAAGGGCCTAGCTCGTCTCCCACTCCTGTCGCTCCCCAGTCTTCGTCTACACATCGCACTAAGCATTGTGCGCAGGAGCTGAACACTATGTGTCTACAAGCTATTTAAGAGACAGTGAACCGGGAAGAGAGAGAACGCACTAAGACCTTCCACACTACCTACATGACCATGCTCCGCCGGTCACTCAGTAGGACGTTTAATAAGTATTATGACTATAGTCAAATTAACGCATTCCCCGTTACGGACGACAAATAATGTCGAGCAGACATTGTCCACCGCGTGTGCTTTGTAGTTTTGTTTACGTTTGCTGAAGAAGTTCCAAAATTCAGCGTGTGTTCCGTGTCTTAGATTTACCAATAATTCCTAATTGGAACTAATACCTTATGTGGCTTAGCACAATGAAATATACAAACAATGTATAATGAAAACTATTCTAATCTTTAAACATTAAAAGATCGACCGTTGCTGCTAGAAGTACGTATTTTTATCTACATGTAGAGTAGAATGTTAAAAACTGTTGTTGAGGAGAGGAAAGCGCGAAGGAAGGAGAAATATATGGTGCTGGGAAGCTCTGATTCAGCTACTGTAATTTTATACAAAATTAGACTTTTCTCAAACCTGTATTTTTCATTGCAAATTATAAAGTTTCATATTGGGATCCGTGTCGAACTACTTATAAGCTCATGAAAGAATTATCTCGTAGAAGTCCACCTTTTCAATACAATTTGTGATTTATTATAAATCAAAACCGATGTTACATAGTGGCATAACGGGAAATGTTTCTCCTAAATATATTAGACATCTTCATCCATGTTTGTCTTAATACTAAAATTAAAATGGATGATCTTTCATGAGCTTACTTTATTTTTCAGTATTCAGAATATTGTTAGCGCAACAATTTTTACTTGATTGTCTTCAGACTATCATGTGAGATGCATAAACGTTGGTATCTATTTTGAAAAATAATTATATCTGACAGAGATATGTTAAGTCAATAATTAACATTTGGGAATTTCGAAGAGGAATTAAAAATGGCGAGAGAAAAAGTAATGAAAGTCCACAGCCTGTTTCCAGTCATTCGACCGCGTCAGGAATGGAATGAATGAAGCCCCCCTCTAGCGGCGAGGATAGGAATTGTGCTGGCTGCCGAAGCCTGTTGCACTCCTCTGGGGCAATGATTAATGAATGGCAGATGAAATAAAATGAGATTGTAGAGTGTTGCTGGAATGAAATATGACAGGGAAAACCGGAGTACCCGGAGAAAAACCTATCCCGCCTCCGCTTTGTCCAGTACAAATCTCACATGGAGTGACCAAGATTTGAACCACGGAACCCAGCGGTGAGAGGCCGGCGCCATGCCGCCTGAGCCACGGAGGCTCTAGAGAAAGTAATAACAAGAATATTTATTCACATACCCATAAGAACTACATCAAAAAGTTTCAAAGTAAAAATACAAAAATGGTGTAGGGATGTTTTGAAATTATTCGAATTGTTTTTATAAAAAGTATTATGAATCTGAAACTGTGACACCAAAATGTTCCCAATTACAGATTAATCTTAATCTTGACAAATCAAATTAGCTCGTAAAATATGGCGAATATCGGATGAAAATTGCGGAACTTACAAAACCCAGTAGGGTCCCTCCTTAAATAAGAATGAGTGTGTGTATGTGCCAGTCCACTGAATATGGATAAAAAGACGTAAGCGCGGTGGTAGTTACATCACCAAGACTATAAACATGTTCACATGTGAGACACGTTTTGCAAGATGTGTGTCGGTTGTGCGTATATTGAAACAAGAGCATGGGACTTAGGTTTACGTGTCTGTGTGAAGCTGGGTGGTGGAGAGGAGAGGTGAAGTGCTTTTTATCGTCCAGCCATGCGGAAATGGCAAGTGAGCCGAGAACCAATATGAAGCCAGAGCGTCAAGAAGTTCATAAAACTGCGGCAAAAGTGAAGCCAACCACACTCCATAGGGCACAAACTATATCGCTCTCACGGCTTAACATTCTTGTTACTTCCTAATGTATTTCTTCTGGTTGCACACGCATGTTCCTGGGTGACCGACGAGAACCCTATATAACTCAACATGAAGAGCTTCACTTTCTGTACAGCTCTCTTGAAAAATTCTAATTTAAAATTAGTTATAATATGCTTATAAGTGTACATGAAATTTGTGTAACATTGCCTCCGGCCATCTTAAAAACAAGGAATTTCAAAAGGAGTACATTAGGATAAGGCCTCATGAGTTTAGTAGATAAAATTAATTTTAAAATGTACGGGAGTACAGCGGAACTTCGATATCTCGAATCACCTCGATAGCTAAATTTTATTTCGAATTATCGAAATTTCATGATATAGAAATTACCGTTTTTGAGCATGTATAGCACACAATTGAATCATATGCATCTACGGGATTATACTGAATACATTATTTTTAACAGTATTTAAAAATATACGAACAAACTCTCTTTTACGGCATCACTTTAACTATAACCCTTATTATAGTAGCTTTTTAGAAGACAGGAGACAGTAGTGAAACAAGAAACACACCTCCGTTGACACCTTTGGAAAAAAAGTCCGTTAGTCTCTTCTGTACCTTATTTAACTTTTTTTTCTTCCACACGCATTTTAATAACATTTATTACTGAAAAAACACAGTCATTTACATTCGACTGACTCTGTATAGAGGATCGAAGAATAGCCACTGCACCTAACGCCTGGTCTGCTGACGGTACAGGAGAAAGCAAATCCAACTCTTCTTGTTGGGAATCATCATCATCATCATCATCTTCTTCTTCTTCTTCTTCTTCTTCTTCTTCTTCTTCTTCTTCTTCTTCTTCTTCTTCTTCAGCAGCAGCAGCGTTGACGGTACCTGTAGGAGGCTCGGCCACTATAACATCAGACTCCACATTTATGTAAACCTCAAAATCAGGTTCGTAGTTAACAAGCTGCTGATGCTCCACCCATTCTTCAGGAAGAAATGTGTTCTCAAGCTTCTTAGTCACCTTCCAAAAATCGTGCTTTGCAGAAGCAGTCTACAATTGTTTCCTGTTTCACCACGATTTACTCAGCATTTTTGTCGACTGTAGTAGATTAATATCCGTTAATGACTTCTCGGATTCAATTCCTCTCAAAATTCTCTGAACAACCCTCTTTCTATTGAAATGCTTCAAGTTTTTAATCGCCCCTGGTCCATAGGCTGTAAATGTTCGGTGGCAAGAATACCACGGGCACGAGCACCTTGGGATGAGCAGGGCAGTTGTTTACGAAAAGGAGGATTTTCCTTTCTTCGCAGTGAAACTCTTAGTCAATACCACGCAGCCGAGATTTGTACATAGAGCTTGTCATCCGCGACTTCGGGGGTTGCTTTCTTACGTGACCGATAAGTAATTCATAGCCAAGAAGCAGCGAGGCATCGCCGATTTTCCAATCATTATAAGTTTTAGTTTTTCCCGGTTCCCGTCATATTAGCTCCCAGCATCACTGTAATCCTTTCTTTACTTGTTAACTGTTCCTCACAAACCACAAATGCAGTATTGCACAGTTAATGTTGAACAAAATTCGCGTTACAGAGTATTTTTTGCTCCAAGGGAGGAAATGTTTGCTTCGAGAAATCGAGAAATTCATGTAACCGAATTTGGAGTAATAGAGAAATAAATACACGTGAAGAATGGGACAAACGGCCGGGAAATTTAAGTTAATTTGAGATATTGAAAATTCGAGTAATGGAAGTTCGAGATATCGAGGTTCGAATGTACCAAATACAGTAGAGACAATACGCGACACTGAGCGAGATATCGAGGGACAGCTATTGGAGCTCTCTCTAGCGAGTAGACCTGAAAACTACTGATTCTGTCATAAGAGCACGTGTATTTATGTGTGAAGTTTTTGGTGTTATTTATGCGTTTTCAGTGAGTTGACATAATTAAATAGTAGTGTGTGTCATTCCTTGATATCTCCTCTCAACATGAGGGGAAAGGTATGTGCTGTGTTTGGCTGCAGTAACGATGAAGTAGAGAAGAATGCGCGGTCGTTTTTCAGGTTCCCTCGTGACAAGAAAATGTAAGTAATATTGTGTTTGCATATATATTCTCCCAGTGACAGATATTTTTATAGTACTTCATAATCTTCTGACCTGCTCGATCCATATTTTAATTGACTTAAAATATAATACGCATATTTTATTGTATAGTGCAGCAGTTAACCTTCAATGCCGATGTGTTGTTGTAGGTGTGATCTGTGGGTTTTGAAATGTCTCAGAAGTGATTTGGATAAGGTGTACAAGAAAGAAGGGACGTTACGCTTATATAAGAATTATAACTTTTCAGATCATTTCCAGGCCAGCGACTTTAAAAATCCTCGACTATACAGCCAAGCGTATGTTACATTTTTACTCTAATTGTACGTAAATATTCCTCAAAGCATCACTATCGACAATATTTTCATACTTTTCTTTCTTTTATCCCTCTTCTCAGATTAAAGCCGGGATTTTATAGATTTTCTTTCTGTTAGTAGGCTTCATGTTAAGAGGAAAATTGTCCAGCTATTAAATGTTAATTCATTGCATCATATGTGTAAGGAATGTGCCGATATTTTTATTGACAAGTGTCTTAGTGTGATGATACAATGTTTATAAATGAGAAAAAAGACAAATCCAACCGTAAGAGTTCAAGCAGGAATGCTAAAGCTAGAAAAGTAATGCATAAATGAAAGATCAAGCCATTTCACAGCAATCCATTTCACATCTTGTTTATATGTCTAATTTCAGTCTTTGAATAATAACCTTTTAAATAATTCTTCATTCATTTATCTAGAAGTGCTTTAGCAACTTCGAAGTTAATATCTCAATAACACTTTATTTCTAGACGTAATTTATTTATCCATTTCCGTATATACATTTCCATTGATATTTGAATTTAGCGCGATTTTTTCAGGTCAAGTCACCAGGAGCGCCACCGTCGAATTGTCTCCCATTTTAGCAAGGCTAAACCCGTAAGTGGCGCGTATTGTCTCTACTGTATTTGAATGTACAAACTTATTTTGATGTTGAAAACATTTCTTAGCAGACAAAGTAGGGGTCCCTATAATACGAAACACGAAAAATTAAGCAATTTCCTCAATTGTGAAATTGTGAGTTTTGGATAGCTCTATCAAACTAAATAACAAATTTAGGAAATACCTAAATGCAGTTCCGGAAAAACGGGCAGTGTACTATTGACCTCCATTTCGCCCTCTCCTTGCTCTGATCCATTTAGACGCTTTATATAGGCTATTATTACTGTGGGCTCGCCACACCCAAAGCCATTTCATATATAACTGACAGGTTTTAATAACCTGGCGAACAGACGCTACCTTCTGGATTTAGGTGGCATTTCATCCACTCATCTAAAGGAGCGCCTTCGCCCGAAGAGATGATCTAACAGCATCAGAGTGCAATTTGAAACCGTAACTGTAGTTACGATGTTTTTAAAGGAAAAAGGTAAAAACAACCAAGAAACAAGTTAAAGAACCACAAAATGTTGCAGTGAAAACAGGGTTAAGAATCTCCTTCGAAAAAACAGCATTAATGGATTCTATGAAAAAGGCGACACGGACAGACTTGTTACACTGTATGGGGATATCCAGCGTATGCACAAATTTAAATACATGGTAGAAATACTCACCCCTAATGGAGATGAAAAGGAGGGATTAAAGGAGAGGGTGAGAAGGATGGAGTTGGCATTCAGACTATGTCATGATACCTATAAGTCCAAGCCCCTCTCATTTCAGGCCAAGTTAAAACATTACTGCACAGTGGTTAGAACGGAGTGCCTTTATGGAGCAGAAACCTTGACGAGGATGGCTGACCCAGTCCTTGAAGAAAGAGAAAGAAGATTCTGACGAAAAATCTTAGGCCTAAGAAAGTCGACGAGTGACCCAAACACATTCCGGTTAAGATCGAATTTGGAGCTCTACAACACAGTAGAAAAAATCACGACTGTGATGAGGAAAAGGAGACTGACATTTTATGGGCATATCACAAGAATGAACCCTGAGAGATTGACCAACAGGATACTTCTTTTGCAGGAAAAGTGGAAAAAACTACCGGGAGCGCTTACACAGGTGCACAATGACTTGGCAGAAATAGGTATCAAGGAGGAGGATATAAAAGAAAGGACATAATTTGGGAAGAAGTTTGCAGGAATTAGGTATTCGTCTGAAGAGCAACACGCGAAGCCACGGAACGTCTCGGTGGAAAA
Organism: Anabrus simplex; assembly: GCF_040414725.1. Lineage (NCBI taxonomy): Eukaryota > Metazoa > Arthropoda > Insecta > Orthoptera > Tettigoniidae > Anabrus > Anabrus simplex. The sequence goes on from NC_090271.1 coordinate 30,354,662, forward strand.
GCCAGCAAGAAGAAGTCAAAGAATCAAGAATCTTTGGAGAGGGTGTATGTAAAGAGAAGGGTGTCAGTCTGCGTGAGAGAAGGAAGAATGTGTAAACGTGGCGCACAGGTGGCCGTGTCGATAAATAATAATAATAATAATAATAATAATAATAATAATAATAATAATAATAATAATAATAATAATAATAATATGCATACCAATTTCTAGCCTTGTCCATAATATTCCTGAATTTCTACAAGTCCAAATCTGCTAAGTCTAGTTTTACGGTCGAATGCCCTTCTTGATACCAAACATAAATTAAGAATTGTATTCATTATTCCACATTGCTATGATGGTTGGCAGCGTGGTGTGTTGTGAATGAGGAAGTGCGTATTAAAACAAACTCAAAACCCAGTCCCCGAACCAGAGGAATTAACAGCCACAGCTATGTCGGGGAATCAAACTCAGGGTCATCTGTACCGACGGCTACTGCACAGATCATTCAGCCAAGGAACCATTACATTGTTTCCACAAAAGGAGAAATTGGCTGACATCTTAGAATATTCTACTTTATTATATTTCACTCATTCGTATTAAAGACTCATGAACTGGTATTATTCACATTTTGCTATTTTAGATGTGAGTATTTTCTGGTAGCATCTCCGCTATAGCGGAAAGAAAGTGAAGAAAGCCGAAGGATCTGCGTGGTGTATTCAGGTCGTGATAAAGAATTCAAGTCAAATCACAACAGAAGAGAAGAAGCCGTTCTCCTGAGAGCTGTGAAGTACGCGAGATGTGGACTCTGTGTGTTCTCTAGTCTGCGATGGTTTCCCTGTTTGTTCCTGGGACAGATGCACGAGCTCTACGGACCGAAACATAAAACAGAAACCACACAGAAAAGTTAATCTCGTTGTATAATTTGCCTTCCAATGTTGAGTTACCGAATATTCAATTAAAGTATTGCAGAAAAACTTAGTCGAACATCTGTTGCTTCATAAAGGACGATTTGGACGGCATGCCCAACAGAATCGCGTGCTTCGTTTATCTGAAGTTTGTATCATGGATGACTTGTGCAGTGTAGTAGTCACTGGAGGCTGCCTAGCCGAGGGTTCGATTACCCGCCGGGATGTCGGGCTAGGTTCATTCAGCCTCCATGAGATATAAGTAATGTGTATTTTTTGTGTTTTTACTATACAATTTTCTTTACGTGGCAGTGGCATATATAAGTCTTACGGCGACTGTGGGATAGGAAATGGCTAAGAGTGGGAAGGAATCGGCCATGGACTTAATTAAGGTGCATATCCCACATTTGCTTGGTGTGAAAAATGAGAAACCATCTTCAGTGCTGCCGACAGTGTGGTTCGAACCCACTATCTCTCGAATGCAAGTTAGCAGCTGCGCGCCCCTAACCTCACGGACAACTCGCTTGGTAGTAATAGAACTAACCATTCTATCTCACGTAGCGTCGCCAGGTGGGGTGAGTTGCTCAGTGGCTTTCTGAGCCCAAGTTGACGGTTGGAACCCGCTCAGACTAATGATACTTGAAGGTACTCGTTTGGGTAGATTTTATGGCACGTAAAGAAATTCTTTGAAAGAATTCCGACACCTCAGCGTCTCTGAAAACCTTGAACGTTGTTAGTGTGACGAAAAACCAGTAACAGGATTATTATTTAGTTTAGTACATGTTATTCGCAGATGATATCATGCTATGTAGCACCAGTAGAGATCGGCTTGAACACAGAGTGGAATGCTGGAAAAAAGCTGTAGAGAAAGAAGGTCATAAGTAGGGCTCGGAAGTTGAAGAGCTAAAAATTGCCTAAAAAGGACCTAAAATATCCATACAAGTACCTAAAAACTGGGAGAAAAGGACTTTAAAATGCGATCCAAATTCGTTCGTAATTTTAGTATTGATTACATATTTAATGAAGAAATACAATATTTTAACATGCAAAATTCTGGTGGTATGGAACATACAGAGCAAAAATATACGAGTGAAATGTTTCTTCTTTCAGACAGCATATATTTTACAATAAGATAATTTAAAAAACGCGATTCCGTGTTTGTTAAAAGAGTACTTGCAGAATTTAGAATGAAGTACTTTTTACGTCTGGAATGAATTCAGCGAACCCGCCTTGGACATCCTGGGGGAAATTGAAATTAGTAAAAGTGGAATCATATTTGGCTTAATCACGCTAGGGTTACAGAAATTGGAATTCGGAAACCTTACCGCAGTTGGCTGTGCAGTATATCACAATAATCATCTCCAGGTTCTTAGGTTTAAAGGATCGTGCGTTTTCAGACAGTACGTTGCGAAACATCGAGAAACTTCTCTCCAAGTATTCATACTTGAATCAAGTGAGATCTTTCTCTTCAAAAACACTTATCAAAATCTTCTCCTTTCGATATTTCACTTATCTTGCGCATAATTTGATACCCTTGTTTCTTCAAGCACTAGTTTCATCTTTTCAATTCATTTCAGTTCCTCTCTTTTTAGATATGGCTACAATATATATGTATTTACTAGATAAAATGTGTTTAAGAGGGGATGGATGAACTAATGATTCGAATTGAGAATGGGCAGTAAAAATATAGTCAAAAGAAGTGAAGTTGAAAAAAAAGTCGTTAAGACCTAAAGAAAGGCTGAGAAAGGACCAATACCCACCATTTTCTGGCCTACAATGACCCACAATGTTCGGCCTTGTCTTCGGACACTCGAGAAGAAAAGGATTTTCCTTCAACTTCCGAGCCCTAGCCATAACATTAGCCGAAAAAAAACTGAGTACCTCTGTCTCGAGGATCAGGAATTGAAACTGTTGAGATGGGTGGAGAGAATTAACAGTGTCAAGAACCTATGATGTATTCCATATAACGATGGCAATTTGGAGTTAGAAATGTGAACTTCGTACCACGTTTTGGACCACAATGCAGATAGCTAATACGAACGTTTAAGCTTTCTCAGTCGCAATTATGTTATTGTTTTGTTCTCCAATGAAGCGAATTTGATATAAGTAATATATACCGCATTATCCGAGAGGAATCAGTCACCGAAAACGATAATAACTTAGGACGATTCCGTAGGGAGTTGCGCTTCAACCTAATTGTTCTATGAATTGTAATTGCATAGCCTACATCAAGTTTTAATCAATGTAGCTGAATTTCCAATGGAAATACAAGCATTGCTTGTACATATTGAAGAAATAAATGGTAATTTTCTGGAACAAAGCCATAGGCTGAATGTATACAAATTACCATTCTCTCAATTATTACTCACGTGAATCAGTAGGAATCTTCTTCCATTTCCATGTATCAATAATTCCCTTTTATCTGAATTCCCAGAAACGGTGAATAGCAAGGCTACGAGTTGGATTCAGTCTCTTCGTTATTAGAGTCCGGTTCATGAATTAACGTCGACAGTAAAATTAATAATTATCGGATTTCTTAAAAGTGGGGCACATCTGTGCAAATGACGAGGTGAAACTAAAACTGTCAGTCCGTTTTCAAACAGACCGTTAAACAGTGAATAACAACAATTTCCCGGCATCGCCACTTTGTAAGGATTTAGTATAATTTTACCGCCGAATACCTTTCCTAACGTTACCCTATGTGGAGGGGTGTTTTAATTATTGTGTGTTGTCTGTAAATGGACATGCGTACCCAGACCCCGAGCTGTAGGAATTCTTCAGACGCGATTAAAATCTCCGTTCAGGAATCGAACCAAGGCTTTATGAACCGAAGACTGCTATCCCGATCATTCGTAAAAAAGACAAATAATAATAATAATAATAATAATAATAATAATAATAATAATAATAATAATTTTGCGTGTCACTGAGTACTTTTTACAGTTCTCAAAGACTCTGAGGTGTCAAAATTTAGTCTCTCAGGAGTCCATTTACTCGACGAAGGCAGCTTCCTGTCAATGATAGGCTGTATTTATCCTCATAGCTCAGGATGTAATTTCCTTCCTTTTCTGAGATAACTTCAATTACTTTTCCTACATACTTGAATTTGCCAGTTCTGTAAACTTGATTGTATTATTATTATTATTATTATTATTATTATTATTATTATTATGATTATTATTATTTGTCTGAGTAGCTCTGACGGTAGAACGCTGGCCTTCTGAGACCAACTTGGCAGGTTCGATCCTGGCTCAGTCCGGTGATATTTGAAGGTGCTCGAATACGTCAGCCTCCTATCGGTAGACTTACTGGAACGTAAAATAACTCCTGTGGAACAAAATTCTCGGCGACCCACAAGAGACCCGATCAACTTTCTTCTCTAGTCTTCTCGATTTTCGTAATAACGGCTCTAACTTCCAGTGTTTCCTTTCCTTGACTTGGTCAATTCATCCTTTCGCGCATCTTATTTCGCATTTCTTCCTATCGATCTTCCCCAAAAGACCATATTTTCAAGGTTGATCTTCTCCGAAGAATTGGATAAGCCTGTGGTAGCAAATGAATGAACTAGCTCATGAAAAGTGAATGTACTTGTCCGTTTTTCCATCCAAAAGATCCCCAACACCGCATGGTCTAATGCCATATGTTACAATAAAGTAATTAGTTCAACGTCCCACGAACTAAGAAACTACCGAGTTTGTTGGCCGTGTGGTTAGGTTCGTGCAGTTTTGAGCTTACATTCGGGAGATGGTGGGTTCGAATCTCACCGATGGCAGCCCTGAAGATGATGACATCATCATATTAAAGTGGCTTCTTTATTTGTTCTGCTTGGCGGTGGAAATGAATAACCACAGGCCAAAGAACTACCTGCAGAAAAAGTTTGTAAAAGGTAAAAATAATGTATACATAACGAAACCTTCTGAGCATAAGATAATTTTCTACTGTGTGAATGTTCAGTATGCGTGGGAGGAGGAATAAACGTTTATGTAATCCCGAGTGAGTGAGACTGTATGTGGGTATGAATGACGTAGGCTATATGTGGGAATTCAAGTGCGTGTGAACAGGTCTTGTGAATATACTGTAAATAATATATCTATGTAAATACGGTAACTGTATATAAGCACATAATTGTATTTTTTATATTGTAATTTTAAGTGGGGTTATGCCCTTTCTCCATTCACCATCCCTGAATTGTATCTACAATTAGTGGAAAGTAAATAATAATAATAATAATAATAATAATAATAATAATAATAATAATAATAATAATAATAATAATAATAATCGGTGGTTCCGTTTTTCACACCAGGTAAATGCTGGGGGATATACCTTAAATTAAGGCCATGGCCGCTACCTTCCCAATCCTACCTACCACTCCCCAAAACACAAACACAAAAGAACAACCTAACTACTTCTGTAGTTTTCGGGTACGTTGATGTGCCGGAATTTGTCCCGCAGCAGTTCTTCGTGCCGGTAAATCTACGGACACGAGGCTAGGTTATTTGAGTATCTAACTGAGCCGAATTCGAACCCAGGAACTTGGGCTCAGAAGGACAGCGCTTCTGGCGTCTGAGTCATCTATCCCGCCAGTCCTTGCTCAAATATTTTTACAAGTTGAGGATATGTTACTTCACGGAAGCACAACGGATGTACATGGGGAGCTAAACAAATACTTCTGTAGGACTGCTAATGAATACTGTACCACGCACCGCTCGCTATCGGGAAGACAGATGTCCAACCAAGTGCAGTGACGAGGATAGTAATAGGATGCATTAGTACCACGCCTCCCCACTGGCTGCCAACATTAAGTCATATTGCACCACCTGGCTTTAGCAAACAAAATGTACTTCTGAGACGAAATCAATAGATCTCAGCCCTTATTCCAAACCACTCCAACATAGGAGATGTCGCTTAGTATCTGGACGATCTCCGAATTGTTAGCATAAAACAACGGAGCCTCAAAAACGTGTAGATCTTGGCGATAAACGAGCTGGTGCAGAACTGATACTTTCTTCCCGAGGTGTACTAATGTTATTAAATTAAGTCCCACAAACTTGAATAAGCTGGGATTGAACCAACCATCTTGGGTTCAGAACATCTTCAACCCACTTCCCGGAGTGTGATTTTGGCGCTTAGGCACTGACCTTTAAGGACAATGCTAAATCTATGAGCTAGGGGATTATTATTATTATTATTATTATTATTATTATTATTATTATTATTATTATTATTAGTACATGGATTAATTTACCAGAGAAAAATACTCTAAAAGTTAAGTCGCATTCCGGGGAATGTAGTGTACCGATCATCCATCATTTATTTCTTATAGCTCACACTTTTCATTGTAATAAAGCGCTGTTGGTTCGTAATTTACAGTCACAAAGCGAGTTATTTGGTGTATTTAATTATTTTATCGAGCCTCCGTGGCTCAGGCGGCAGCGCGTCGGCCTCTCACCGCTGGGTTCCGTGGTTCAAATCCCAGTCACTTTATGTGAGTTTTGTGCTGGACAAAGCGGAGGCGGGGCAGGTTTTTCTCCGGGTACTCCGGTTTTTCCTGTCATCTTTCATTCCAACATCACTCTCCAATATCATTTCATTAATCATTCATTACTCATTGCCCCAGAGGAGTGCGAGAGGCTTCGGCAACTGGCACAATTCCTATCCTTGCCGCTAGATGGGGCTTCATTCATTCAATTCCTGACCCGGTCAAATGACTAGAAACAGGCTGTGGATTTTCATTTTCATTTTCAATTATTTTAGCATATAATGAAAGATACTCTCTATTTGCACCTTACCATAAATGCGAATAAACGGTATAAAAGCGCGTTGAACTAGTATGGAAATGAGATTCGTAGTTCTTGAGCACCGATAATCGAAGTTTCTTCAGGAAAGCGTTTGGAAGATCAAGTGACCGAAACAGGACTTTGTAGCCTTGAAGTATTGCTAACATTTTTAAATGTATTCCTGAACGACTTCTTACGTACTGTCAGCTTTCGAAGGACTTCAATTGCGGCATCCAGAACATAATATATTATTATCTCTTTCCTTCTCTCCTATCTGCCAACTAATGACCATGCCATTACAAGTCTTTTCGTCTTCTTCGATGTTTTTTAACTTTTGCCAAGTGCACCCGCAGGCGTGTTCGGTGTTCATATTTCTCCTCAGTCCACGAGTTCCCCATTTTCGGTGTTTATTGAAGCTTTTACTTAGAGTGTTCGGCATGTGAATATCCTCATGCAGATCTTCTTGCAGGCCCTCTTCATCTCGGTGAGCCAGGCTCCCTCGCTTTTCTATTGTAGGAAATGGGTGAATCTCTCTGTGCTAATTTGAATCAGGTAACCATAAGAGGCTCTTTCCTTTTCCAAATTGCATTATTAATCTTTTCAACAAGCGTGTATAATTCGTGGTTGTCTTCTCCTGAATTTTCAAATTTCTTTCACAGGTCCAACGATGTAATTATCTCAAGATCTTTCGTTCTTTGGATTCCAATATCTCCATCAGACCTGCGGTTCATTACGACCTCTGGTCAGATGACCGTGCAGTATGGTCTGAATTTGGTGTTGAATGATGTGGATGTATCTGGTTAATTTGTACTTGAATATTTCGGTATGATTTTTCCCCCTCTGCCACCCCTAGCTCTCTGGGCGCCACCTCGTTCTTATTATTATTACCGAGTGAGCTGGCCGTGTGGCTTATGGGCGCGCAGGTGTGAGTTTGCATTTGGCAGATAGTGGGTTCGAACACCGCTGTTGGCAGCCCTGAATGTGGTTTTACGTGGTTTCCAATTTTTCACACTAGGCAAATGCTGGTGCTGTACCTTAATTAAGGCCGGGGTCACTTCCTTCTCACTCTTAGCCCATATCATAAGACCTACCTGTGTCGGTGCGACGTAAAGCAATTTGTAAAAAAAGGTATATGATTTTCAATGTTTAGTATGCAAGTATTTGTTTAACCTTCAAGACAAGTATTGTTTGTCAATCACAATTAAAACAATCTCTTAAGGACTCCCCACTCCTCTCCAGAGAAGACCATTAGGAAGCGAAAACTCCTGCTGTATTTTAAGTGTGTCCTCTTGGAACAAAATAATTTCAGTGTTCATTATGAAAGTCAAGTTCAAGACGATTCGTTATTCACCTGCTGGTAGAAGTTGCTTGACTGTGGTGAAGAGCCGATCTAAGATCAACAGCAGGCACCGGCGAAGTTCCTCTTCGCATTTACATCCAATTTCAATGTGACAGATGGACGCACCTTTTTATTTATCGCACATCTGACGTCTCCTTCTGCTTCTTGCTGGTTACGTTTTGATTAAAATCCGGCGAGCCAAAGAAAACTGTCACCCACTCATTTATCTGCCTCTCTCTACTGCCGTAGGGTCACGTATTTGTGTTTTCGTCATTCCTCCGCCAGATGGCAGCTGCCGCACAGTTTGATTGCACGGGTGTTTTGTGAACGCAGGCCAGAACGTTACGATATCTGAGGAAGTTATTTAAGAAGAGAATAACTCCAGCGTGTATATATTCCCTGACTTGGGACGACTCTCTTCGAAACATATTAACGTCAACGTTCGGATTAATCAAAACATCTCTGAAGAGACTTTCTCAACCCTCTCTAACTGGAACAGACGCAATGCACTACGTATGCTAATGGCTATTGTCGCGATCAGAGCCTAATGGACACCTTGAATCTACAGAATATGACGCTCCCTCCTATGTTTCTAATGCAATAATAATAATAATAATAATAATAATAATAATAATAATAATAATAATAATAATAACATATCTTGATATCAAATTGCTCCATGCGCTGCCCGGGTACGTTCGTTAATGTTTACTTTTACGATTTTTATTACCTGTTAAATATGCGTGAAGTGTATTTTGTAGATTTCTTTATTGTCGCCATGCCGAGAAATGAACATTGGACCCCTACATACCGTGGGTGTCAGCCAATGCCACCATAGCGTGCTTGCTATGGGCCTTGTTCAAGCCCCTCCCGTGGAGAATTTTATTTCTGTTTGCTCTCTCAAGCCGGTCATAAGCCATGTGCAGATTTAGCAACATCGCCTCGTACAGCGAAGCGATCTGATTGGCTAACTTCAGCAGCTGATAAAATGACAACGCTGCGAGATATCCAATTCCTCTTTTTCCAATTATTTTTCAGTATGACCAACCCTCTAACGCTCATATACCCGGTTCACCTACCTCTCTGTATATCCATAATCTTCGGCATTTTGGACATTTTCTTTTTCACCCCTTCTCATTCCCCATATCGACGATGGCTGAACTTGGACTTAAATGGCATCCAATGTGTCACTATTCATCTCAGCGGCCCCGAAAAGTAAGGAACATAAAAGGTCGTTTTAGGTTATTTGAACATATCATTCCCTCTCCACCCCTAGGGGTGTCTTACTCCCACAGTACTTCTCTCCATATAGTGTTAAGTCATTGGTTGAAATTGTAAGTTTGTCTATGATCGCCTGTCATTTTTAATCATTTAACTTCGCCGACGTCTTTATGTAAAGATATTGCTAGGTAGAGAATGTATTGCGGACTAGGGTAAGCCTTCGCCTGCAATTATTGGAATGGTCATTTAATGATTTGGTTTTAGGATTACTCAAGTTGATTGAACTTGAGACCTATTAACGCATGATGATTCACCGGCAGATAATTTCGGAAAGAATTAAAAGGAAATGAAGCGAATCAGTCCAGTAGAACGGCCGGACGAACTGGAAATAGCTGTTTTAGTAACTTTAAATATATATATAAACAATAATCATAATATAGGATGAGGTACAAATATGGAATATAACTTTCTCTTTTGTCTTCCGGAAGATAACATTAATATTTGTAAATTAGGGGTACTTCCATAATAGTATGTCTATTTGAACGGTAAACATTACATGAAGCTCATAGGATGCTACAAAAGAGTCAGAAAATCTAATTTTGCAAAAGCTAGCAATTTTATCTTTAAAAAATGTTAGGTACAAAGCATTTAGTTCTCCGCTCATAGCATTTTCATAGCACACTTTTCATGTCTCTGCCTATGTCGAACACTGTTTGGTTTCTCTACCTTTAAACGATAAGAGACAGAGGACCCCCTAAAGAGCAGAGGGCCGGGTGGTCGTCTTTATCTTAAAACGGCCTTGACCACGTTATCAACGGTTACACAAAGCATGCTTGCCTTTTGACTCCATTTACATATTCCTTCGCAACCAATAAAGAGGGAAAAAGACGAACGGCATTTCCCAAATGTAGCGCTTTCTTCATCATATCTCTGCAGTGTATTGATGCGAGTGTAATGGACTAGCATAACTTGGAAACAATTCTCTAACCCATGGGTAAATGGTGGAAATTTCGAGCTCGATGATGATTATTATAATTATTGTTACTTGTGGGCTGTGGCTATGAAGCTGTTTACATCCAGTAGTATTAGTATTATTCATTCATTCATTTATTCATTTATTCGTATAGGCCACTAATAGGCCACGTAAAGCGTCTACTTGATGCGAGATTTCTTAAGGCGCCACACTTCTTTCATATTCTCACTGTGTGCTTTCTTTTCTTCAGACCAAGTTGTTCCAGTCTTCAATTTCTTGACCTCCCGGCCCACTTTCCACTTATGTACTTTTTGTCTTAATATCCGTCTGTCGTGTAGCCTATGTCCGAGTCTGTGATGCCAGCATTCCTCAAGTCTTCTCAAACTTCGGAGATCCACTACATGTTCTTTATGCTTTCGGTGTGTTCCAAGATTTGTTTAATCAGTCGGCTATTATTATTATTATTATTATTATTATTATTATTATTATTATTTACGTAGTTATGTACGGACTTTATATGGTATAAATCATGATCGTATTATATGTGTGGTTATGTTACGACACGTTTGCTTGTATGCATATTATTAAAAGTTTATTGGATGTAAGAACGCTTAATTTATTACTACCTGTATATATGATGCATAAATCCAATGCAATGTTGTGTAATAGTCCAGAACAACGCACTTTGTCACTAGAGGTTAATCGAAGATTCGATCCATTTGTAAATAGGCTATTGGAGACTCTCAAAATACGGGAAAACATGTTGTGTCATATTCTTCGGGAAGCCTGGCCAGGCAATGTATATAAATAGGCAGTCTGTAGAGTTGAGTGGAGTTGCAAACGAGGGTTGCTAGTGAAAGTCGTGAACTCATGTTGTGATTCTGTTGACATGCTAATGGAGCAGTATTCTTCTTCTTTTTAGTAGTAGTAGTGTTTTGTTCAAGATGGCATTTTAGTAGTGCGTGTGTGTATAATATGTATATATAATTTGTAAGTAAAATTGTGAACACAATGGACAGTAATTCGTGTGTGCATCTTCGTGGTAACAACAGTATATGGTGGCCTGTTCCATTAGTGAATAGCCACATTTGAAAGATTTCGGACAGATTCGCTATCCGAGGGATCATTATGAATAATCTTTTTAAAAAAGCTGATTTAAGGAAATTGGACACAATTTGGTGCTACTGTGGTTTACTAGTTTGGACATTGCTTTCCTAACTGAACATACCAAATGTATAATTTCATCCCCTGTACACTCATGGCTAAGTCCCTCTCTAGGCTAACTCCTGTTATCTTCAGGTTTGCAGGAATTAGGGAGTATTTCATTTTCTCCTCCGACTAGTGTTAAGGGAGGATGACGGTTTTCACCACCACAACTACAAGCGCATGACATGAGCATGAGTACCAGGAAGATTATCTCTGCCTAAAGCTTTCCTTCTTGTAGTAAAGACTTAGATATAATCACTTCAGCCTCATATTCATTATGAGTGTTAGAGGTAGGCTCTGCATTCTCACCAGAAACATTACGATGTGAGAGACTGGATAGTATGAACCAAAAGTATATGGGACTAGAGGTTATTTAGAAAAATAACCTTCAAATGTACAAGGAAGGAAGGAAGGAAGGAAGGAAGGAAGGAAGGAAGGAAGGAAGGACGAGTTCGGTTCACTCGGAAGTTTATAAACGAGATTTCCACTTCTTCAGATAACTTACTCGTTGCAACACAAAGAGCCTGAGAGATAAAGGCGGCTGGGCATAGAAATAACACTCTATCCCTCTTGGTGGAGAGGTTGAATCTTTACCTTCTGCTCCTCCAAGGACTTGTTCAGAGATGGCTTAGATTTTTTATTCTGGCTGTACTACCACCTATTTGTGCTCAGTGACCTCAAAATGTCGATGGACACCCTTGGAAATGATTTGCATATCACATACACCAGTGTAGGGAAATTATTTATGAAAAAATATTTAAATATGGTTTGTTTTTACATATATAAATGTAAATTACTCAAAATATATTTGTACAATGCCACGAATTAAAATAGCTGTCATAGGTTGTTTAATACCTTTATTCCCAGGTAATTCCCTGTGTGCTCTACATCACTCATGAGTCTGCATGTCTGTTATTTTTAACTAGCTTTACAGTTTGCCATGTCATGTATTCCTGGATGAAGCTCTATAGGATTTAGTATGTTAATTCATGTGAAAACCTGAGGGAATACATTGCACATAGTGATCACCAGCCCAGCGTAAACTTAATCAATTATATGGTTTAGCTAGCAACAGTTAAAACTAGACAAATTTTTCACGCTCGTAAAACACAACACGAAAAGCAAAATCTCTACATGAATCTCGTCACACTTGGTTTGGGATATGAAATACCATGATAACGTTTTCGCTACAGTGTAATCGTTAATTAATTTTCACACACGAGGAAAATATTCATGGATTCATTCGAAGTATTGGTATCACATAGGCCTATACAGAGCAATACAGAGAAAGAATAGCATGTTTTAAAATAGGCATTGTCATCATAGAAGCTAATCCATTAGTGATGGCGTACTGGATACTTCATCTACGTTACAGATGGTCGGATTCAGTCCTTTTAATGCCGCTGCTTATCAGGAACTATCTGACTCTTTGGCTGGCTTTGGGCTAAGGGAAGCTGGGTTCGATTCCTGGCCGAGCTGAGGGATTTTAACTGCATATGGGCAATCCTATGGTTCACAGCGGGGGTGTTAGTGCTTTGTCTAGACTTATCTGCAACCACACACACACAGTTGTGGGTGGGAGTAGTGGAATATATCCACGTTATCCCCTGGGCCCCCTCCAGGCTCCTCACTGAGGATGGTTATCCAGTTGTCTTAAAAATAATTATCCACCACCTCAGGCTCCTCACCATCATCTTTCCTATCCGACCTCCCTTGGTCAACTCTTGTTATCTTTCATCCATGACAGTATGAAGCTCCCTAAGTCAATGAGTCTTTCATTTACACGCCCTTTGTGGTCTTTCCCTTTCTTTTGCCGATACATTCATTTTTCGAAGTATGCGAACTCTCTCTTATTTTCCCTCCGAGTAGTATCCTATTACTATTTGCTTTATATCGCACCGACTCAGACGAGTCTTTGGACATGTCCAAGACTGGGAAGGAAGAGACTGTGGCCTTAATTAAGGTGGGAAACCACGGAAAATCATCTTCAGGGCTGCTGACACTGGGGTTCCAACCCACTATCTCCCAAATGTAAGCTCACACCTACGTGACTCGATTCGTGTAGCGAACTAGCGCGGTCTGGTTAGTGTTATTAGAGGATGATTGCGCGCTTGCACTTCCTCTTTAAACAATCATCAGCCCCCTTCCCCCGCACAGCATGCTCCTTCAGTACACTTAAACGCAGCATCTCATACAGCACATACCGCCTACCCTTCACGGATGGTCTGCACCCAAGTTATGATATCCGTACCAATTATTATTATTATTATTATTATTATTATTATTATTATTATTATTATTATTATTATTATTATTATTATTATCGGCAACAGAGTGAGAAGATTATTTACTTTTCTTATTCCTTGTAACAATTCCATGGATCTACTTTGATTCTACCCTGATCTCTCGCAATAAAAGGGAGTTAACTGACATTTATCGCAACGATCGCATTTTCTACCTTAGGATATTTTGAACTTAAGGTTATATATTCCAAATTTAGTGCGCCAGTGGTTCCATGATTCGAAGACTTTCACTCCTCAAGAGTTTCAAGACATGCCAACAGTCGCATCTCAAGTTCCTGGATTTGATCTACCTTCCAGGATATAGTCGGAACTAAACCGGATTAGAAGCAACTCTGAAATTTGTGCGGACACTCTGTTCAAGTGGAATAAGCTACCTTCTCCAAAGTACGATTTTAGAGCCGATAGACAAACAGTGAATCACGTCATTGAAGATTTTTCCATACGAGCCTACGGAGGAGACATCAAGGATTTCATCTCCGTGACTTCTCCATCAGTAGACTACATTTTCAACTTAGATTCTAGATTGTGATCAACTTTGTTTGTTTTATTTTTTCTTCTGTTTTGTATAAAATGTAAATGTATACCATTCGATTAATAATAATAATAATAATAATAATAATAATAATAATAATAATAATAATAATAATAATAATAATGTGTGTCCAATCCTTGTCCCGTTTCTCTATGGGGTCGGGTATGAAGTGAGATGAATCTTCGTAACAAGTTTTACGACCTGGTGGCCTTCCTAACGACAACACATCATCAGCCTTGTTAATGCGGTATAATGGTAGGTAGCAAGAGGGGAAAACCCGGTGCCGGCACATATCCTACTCCTGTCGAATAGAACCAAGGTGTCTGCTCATGGCCTAGCGTCACCATCCGATGGACGAATCATCATCAAGAGTGTCATAATAATAATAATAATAATAATAATAATAATAATAATAATAATAATAATAATAATAATAATAATAATAATAATGATTTAATCTGGTAATTGCCACTGCTCAATTGAAACCATTCATCACGTTATAAGGCCTGTCAGGCTGCCCACATCTAGCGACTTCAGACTATAAACATCGACACAAGCAACAACAGTACTCATCCACGAGGAAGTTACCTTTCAGTGTAAACTTCTTGCAACATCGGTTAGTTGTTCAAAATACACACCAGAACCAGTGCTTGAACACTTGTGGGACAGCGATGTCATTACGGATGTCACCGCCAGTAACATCATCTTTGTAGACAAGGCTAGGAAGGCTACACATCTCACAACACTTGAAATAGTGGTAACAAAACTACCAGAGTTCACGGAATTGGCAACACAAATTCAAAGCATGTTGAATCTTCACTCTTCAAACATAAGCTGGTGTCTTCTCACTTTGCATCTCTCCACTTATATATATGACTTCAAAAACGCTGTTGTCCTAGTGTCTATCACATCGTGAGGAAGTTCCTTGGTAGGCTACAAGTTCTCTTCTTCATCAGACGCCGTCTTATCGTGAAGATCAAGCTATCATCGAGAGACAATAGAGAAAAGTCAATCAAGCGTATATATGTATAGGTAAAATGTAGAAATGCAGTAATAATAATAATAATAATAATAATAATAATAATAATAATAATAATAATAATAATAATTGTTACGGTGAACCCCCTGTGGGTGGGGGCGGTAGAATAACACCCACGGTATCCCTTGCCTGTCGTAAGAGGCGACTAAAAGGGGCCTCAGGGACTCTGAACTTTGGAGCGTGGGTTGGCAACCACGGGGCCCTCAGCTGAGTCCTGGCATTGCTTCCACTTACTTGTGCCAGGCTCCTCACCTTCATCTATCCTATCCGACCTCCCTTGGTCAACTCTTGTTCTTTTCCGACCCCGACGCTATTAGGTTTGCGAGGGCTAGGGAGTCTTTCATTTTCATGGCCTTCGCGGCCCTTGTCTTCCTTTGGCCGATACCTTCATTTTTCGAAGTGTCGACCCCTTCCATTTTTTCTCTCTGATTAGTGTTATATAGAAGATGGTTGCCTAGTTGTACTTCCTCTTAAAACAATAATCACCACCACCACCACCTGTTACGGCGATACCCGTGGAGCAGAAAGAGGTTGAAGAAGGTGCCGGGGTGAATGGGTCTATCTAAAATATCAAAGTTGAGTTAAAACTTTAAAAGGTTATACTTCTTTTCCAAAAACAAACTTAACAATATTTTTCACTGAGTGAACATATTATATCAGGTAAAAAAGCAATCTTGAAACAAGGCTAGGAAATTCCAAGATTCAGAACTTTAACAATTTTGGGCCTCAAGCCCCTATTTTACAATGTCAGAGATACCGGATCCAGTTTACCAAAACTTTAATTCAAACTAAGGAATCATTTATCCAAGGGCAGAAATCCCCTTAATTCAAGAGCACTTGTTCCCTCAATTACAATGTCAAGCCTTCCAGAGGCACCCTTCACAATTACAAAACTTTGAAAAAGAGCTAACAGGCTCTCAATTTCTTACGATCCACTCAAGGCAATCATCAAAATTGTACACTCTCTGGCCTTCCATGGCCCAACTGCAATTTGAAACAGGGGTATCTAGTACCCAACCTATAGGGCCTTTGAGAAAAAGAACAGGTTAAGTAAACGGCCCGAAACACAAACTGAATGGAGGCGAACACTGCGCTCCAGATAATGAAATATTAAAACCTATAGGGCTCTCGGCCGATGAAGCAGGGGCTCGCATGGAAATCACTTTAACACATTACAGGAAGAAGACCGTTACAAAACGAAGTCACCTCAAACCAAGATGAAGGGGAGCTCGAGAGGGAAACTCACTCTCTATCCCCGATTTACAATTAAAGATTTTATGAAGTTTTTACATTAGTCGAAAGAAAGGATACATTTTAGAAAAGTAGGTTACATAGTTAAATATTCGGACCTTCCCTTCGGAATAATTTGTGGCTACAGCAAGAAAGATGGAATTATGTGGCTAATACCTTGTAGACGTTCTAGCTGCCGACGAAAGAGGCCGCCCGCCTCCTGCTTAAACACTCAGATAGACGACGATCAATTGGCAAGGAAACACAAAAGCTGCAACTTATATACCCTCAGGGAAGGTTCGAGAGAATTCAAGACTAAACCAGCCACACCCTCTCAATTTAATTGGTTAATCTCAAAGTTACACTCAGAATCGAACAAGAAGTCTGTGATACTGTAGGTTGAAAAATAATTACAGAAATGTTTGATTGGCCAGATTCAAAACTGGCGGAAAGAAAATGGAGGGTTGCCAACCCAAAAATAAATGAACGTAGATCAGTTATGGAAAACCTAGAAATACAAAACTTCTTTAAGTTACAAGTTCTTTCACTTTGCACCAAAGTGCATGATCATAGCTTTTAGTAGTGTCATCTGTAGAAAAATGTTCAAACTTCTTGATGCATAGCAAATCAAAACAAGAAGAAATTCAGTCAGTTTAGGAAACTGCACAATATCAACGTTACTTAATATTTCAGTGGAGACATCTTTTGATTAAAATTCCAACTTGGTGTGTTATTAGTTTCACTTTTTGATTGATAGAGGAGTTTATAAAGGCGGTTATTTTCAATGCGCGGCGTTGAGGTCTACCTCCCGGTACAATAATAATATATGGCCTCTGGTACCATGTGCAGGCATTTTGATTTCACGACATTCACGCTGCCTGTGCGTCAATTTCGACTTTCATTTTACTCTACCGGATGACAGATAATACCGAATCTCTACTGGGTTAGCTATTGCTGAGTTCTGATTACTTTTGTCTCGTAAGCTCCAAATGTGTCACTAGAGATCTCTTACAGGCCGACGTCGTACGACGTGCAATGTTGATTGGACATTTTCTACCCTTCAAAACTCTGACTACCTCTGCCGGATTTGAACCCGCTGTCTTGGGATCCCGCTGATCCACAGAGGCAGCTATTGTTCCTGTATAATTACCTTTAAATTTATTCCATGTTGATGACTTCATGCTAGGGCGAAATTAGTCCGGAAACTGTACCGGTGACAATACGAACGTATATATTTCCTTTACAAATTTCTTAAGTCACGACAATTTATAGGCAGTTCAAATCACAACATGGGTGAATTGAAGGACCTTCTGTGTTTAGTAAATTAGCGAATATCGGCCATAGCTCTGCCGCCAGTGTTTTGTTCCAGGGATATCTGTGGCGACGTAAATTTCGCTACTTAGAAATTGGTGGGAATGCTTTTCCTAAGTAGTTGCTCTGAGTACAGGCGCAAGGTGTAATATATTGGTCATTTAAGAGATTTACCTCACAGAAGGGCGGCAACAAGGAAAAAATCTAGATTCATGGCCCCCATAATCCTTGCGCCTTGTGGTATGAATGCTACCGTTTTGTGTACACACTTGATCTTAGCGGTTACACCTGCGGCTTAATGGGGCGTAGGAATGAACGCAAAGAGGGAGGAGGGAGCGAAACAGCACAAGCAGCGAGCCCATTTCATGCAAAATTGCTTCTCTTTTTTTCGCCTGTTTCTGACATACATCATGATTTTTGTTGGCAGCATAGAGGCCTTATTGTGTATGTACATTGTCTAGTGGGAAAGGAGATGTCGTTGTCATCTAGTTGAAGGGACATAGAACCAGCTATACAACGAACGAGGGAGCCGAAAATCTCTTTCTGTCGCCCATTTCATTACTCTTCGCCTGCCTCCAAACACATGTGTTGAAGCTTGAAAATCCTTTCTCTCACTGTGAAAACATTTCACACCCACGATTAATTTCCCCCTACCCATCCACCACCCTCAGCAAGGACCGTGACGTGGGAGCGGGTTGGACGGGGGGGGGGGAGGTGGGGACGCTCCTGGTGCGTGTTCTCGCGGGGATAACAGCGTCACTCCTCCCTGGATCGGAGCTCTAGGATTGAGGTGAGTGAAACCATCCCCCATCCTCCTCCCTCTCACAACAACTCCCCCACCCGGAATTATTTTAATCCTCGAACTAGATAGTAGAAAGTTAGTTCCGGTGCGGACGTTTTAAAAGCTATTATACGGAACGTCCACTCATCTGGACCTCAATGGCAAAAAGGGAAGAATCTTTCGAACAGTGTAAGTGGAAATAAAACACGAAGACGGGCGGAGTAAGGCTTCGTCCACGCCTTACAACAGTGGTCCACGTACCACTAGAGGTACGTCTCAAGGGGTACGTAGTTCAGTAAGAGTTAAGTCTGCTAATTTTCAATAAAATTGTGTTTTCATTTAGTGTTTTTTCTACCACT
Organism: Anabrus simplex; assembly: GCF_040414725.1. NCBI lineage: Eukaryota > Metazoa > Arthropoda > Insecta > Orthoptera > Tettigoniidae > Anabrus > Anabrus simplex. The sequence continues at coordinate 30,373,620 of NC_090271.1, forward strand.
ACACAGAGTTCCATTTTCGAACTATTTATTCTAAAATAGGCCCTAGCGGGAGAGTTGGCCGTGCGGTTAAGGTCGGGCTGTGAGCTTGCATCCGGGAGATAGTCGGTTCGAATCCCACTGTCGGCAGCCCTGAAGATGGTTTTCCGTGGTTTCCCATTTTCACACCAGGCAAATGCTGGGGCTGTACCTTAATTAAGGCCACGGCCGCTTCCTTCCCACACCTAGGCCTTCCCTATCCCATCGTCACCATAAGACGTTAGGCAAATAGCACCAAAAATAGAAGACCCTTGTACCTTCCATTGACTAAGTATGTAAAAATGCTTACTTATGCTGCAATACTCTTTTCTAATGTTTTATTCACTCATTCACTTCATTTTTTATTAGTAGCATTGTATAATACAATATAATTGTTGCATTCATAATAATACTCGTACATATATCGTTGCAAGGCAATTTAACTCCACTCACGAGAAAAACATGTTTCTCCATCTGTCTTGTGAAGTCTTACCGCGTTACCTGACAAGGGAACAGAAGACTCAAATGATGTTTGAATAATTGGGCTATCGATAAGCAATGAAAACGCCCGTTCAGTGTTGCGTTTCTTCTGTAAACTGCACTCCGAAGGATTTACGAGGTTTCCTTTGTCCAGCGACGACATATATAGACAAAACATTATTGTTATCATTGGGGAACAGGGTGGTGTGACGGCTTACTGGCTTGCCTCTCATGGTGTTGCTGGGGTGTCCGGTGGTGTCAGGAAGGACATGCAACCTTAAGTCCCTGGCCACAACTTTTTCATGCCTCACTGCAATGTTGCCAGATCTCCCGAAATTTCAGGAGATCTCCCAATGTTTGTGCAACACACCAAAAACCCTGGAAAAAATACTCCCGAAATTTCTTCTAATCCAAAGTTAAGGGAAATGAATAATAATGATTAACGGTACATAATATATTTGTGCAGACGTAATACTTTAGTACGAGAAGCGATGGAAGGGATGATAAAAGGAAAAGGATGAAGGGGAAGGACACGATATCAGTTTTTAGAGAGCATTAGAAAAAGAAAGGAGGACTATGCAGAAGTGAAGAAAAGGGCACAAGATCGAGAGGTATGGAGGTCACAGCCATGATTGGACCTGCCAGATGGCAGAACAACCTATGATGATGATATATTTGTGACGAAAAACTCCTTCCTCTTCTCACTGCGTGACGTTTTATCGATAACATCACTCGTTAGGTACTTCCCAGCATCGATTTCAGGCTCGAATTACGTAATCTCTTCCCTCGTATTGAACTCGAAACTCAGGCTTCACAGCATCATTCGAACGGAAATCCCCGAACCGTATATAGAATACAAAATTTATATCCTGCTACAACTTCAAAATAAGCGCACAACTTCTACGCCTGATGAATAACTACATCTACAGGAAAAGTGGAGAGAAGAAGAAGAAAAAGAAGGAGAAGAAGAAGCATACAGTTGCCAGAGAGTATGGGTGAGTGATATTATATATTTTTCTCATAACTTCACATGACTATTGCATTCTTTAATTTAGTTGTATTATAACATTTCAGTGCTCGATAAACTCCGGAAATGTTCATTAAAACTCCCGAAATTTTTACTTACAATCTACCGATTTTTTATTTGTAGACCTGGCAACACTGCCTCACTGCGTGCAGGGACCCTGAGCAAGCGCGATAAGCTGCGGATGATGATGATGATGATGATGATGATGATGATGATGATGATGATTATTATTATTATTATTATTATTATTATTATTATTATTATTATTATTATTATTATTTGGCATCCAGCAATCATTTGTAATTTCTGGTATAATCGCAAAATACTCGTACTTCTGGGGTACGGAAGTAAATCAATTGGATTGTGGGGGTACGCCAACCAAAATTTTTGAATACCACTGCCTTGCACCACTATATACTGCTCCTCAAACTGAGACGTTGAACCCATAATTCCACGATGAGAAAATGTTTATTTTTTATTTTCTCAATATTTATTTCAAATCAACAAGCTACTTTTATTTTTGAGGGCAGCCATGTTGCGCTCCTAAGAACCTCGATGTCGCGTGGGAAGGATCTCACCCACGGCAGGCTCGTGAAATACCGTGACACCTCGGTGGACTTCGAGTGCCCGATATATCTTTAAATTCACGGAATTCTGCGTAACGAGGGATTTTGGCAATACAGTAAATAAAGAAATGAATAATCTAAATTATTCTTAAACCCTACGTGAAGACAGAGCCCCCAGGGTAAATTATAAATGCAGTTAAGCCTAAGTACAAGTCAGCGTCAGATCAGTGAACTAGCTCCACGTGCCAAGGTCAAGGGATGAAGAAAACGCGCGAAACGTCCGGGCAGAAATAATTTATTTCACCTGTTGTGAATGTGGTAAAATTATGAGATTAACATCAAAAATAATTACAAGTCTGTCCGGAATTCTGGGACAAGTCTCATAAAAATCGGTATATTGGACGCGAAATTAGAAGATTACGCAATCAAGCTTAGTAGTGTGTGTAGCGTCCCTCCTAAGACTATAAGAGGAACCCCCCCATTGCATATTTTTCAGTGTCGATCTGGTTTTTGAAGCGGCGGTAGCTTACGCCCGTCGTCAGCAGAAAATTGTACCAGATTGATCTACAAACGACTTAGCACATGTTCGTGGCTGAGGTCCACCCAGTCGGTTAGAAAGGGAAGGTGATAGAAAATTTCTGAACTATTGCCGACAAATTGTTAAAGTATAGGCGTCTGTTAAAGTACACAGCAAATGTTACTGTATCACCTTATGTGCGTTTGAAAGTGGTAAGAGAATTGGGAAGCTAGTCAGAGTAGTTTTGATTTCGTTATCTGTTGAACACCTGGTGTGTTTGTGGGTGACAGAGGGAGACAACTCTGGGACGGAAGCAGACAGTAGCAGTTGACTGCAGAACGAGGGAGGATCGTGGTACACATTATAACGAGGAAAGTGCGTGATTTGTGTTGTAATTTTATATCTGTGAAAAAGGCAGTGTTTGTAAGAGTGATATGTTGGAAATAATGATGTTATTTGTGCAAATGTACGGCTAAAGGCACGAGGTCATCTGGCGACAATGTAGCCAGAATACTGAGGATGGCGTCATTTTTCAGGTCTGTCTATATTTGTATTATGTTGTAGTTAGATTTTTTTCGTTCTCTCCCAACATACTTTTCAAGATGATTGTCGGGTTGATATTTGTAATTATCAGGCGAAAAGTGTTATAATTTTGGTCAGCGTGTAAAAATTTTAGTTTGAAAATTTCACGTCAAGAAACTGTAAAAATGCGACGTTTAAATCTGGTGTTAATGTTCTATGAGATATTGTCCAAAGCGAGAAAATTTAGGAAAGCTATAATTGTAAAATAGTCGTGAAGAGTGTCTTAATTTCAAATATCAGTTGAATTCAGAAATGTTTGTCGATAATAATAATAATAATAATAATAATAATAATAATAATAATAATAATAATGTCTACCGCGGGATAAAGAAATTTGTCTATGTTAAAAGTGCATTTAACCTGTATATTTTACGAGGATCACGGGCACTTAGAATATTTCAGTGAAATTCGATAGTTATATTTATTCATGGGAAGTAAAAATGTTGGGACATCGTGTATATCAGTGATACGGAAAGTCGCGGTGTGTTCTTGGATTCTAGAGGTCCGAAAGTTGTAGTAATAGTAAAATAAAGAGGTGTATTTCATAATGGTTGTTGTTTCACTAGAGGATTGAAAAATGAAAGGGGTCTTGGAAATATAAGAAAAATGGGTTGAGAGCGAAGAATTTATATATGTGGAGATGAGAGGGATAGGAATATTGAAGATGAAATGAAGCCTGGATTTTAAGTGATACCGCTGGGATAAGGCGAGGAGAATGAGTTTGAAACAGGCTATGTTTGCCGAGGAAGTATTTGTGAAACAGACTGTATTGTGACAGGCTGTAGATTATTCCGCTACCAATCCGAAATTTGAGACGACTACTGTGTGAGGCATCGTAGATTTCTAGTAAGATCCCAAGTGAAAACGACTCTAGTAAAAGGTTAAAAATCTTGGTAGTAAAAGTCAAGTGACTAGTTACGTAAAGCCCGTATGAATATTAAGATAATGCGACCTCAAGAATAAAAGAGCATTTCGAATACATGGTTGGTGTTGTATTGAATTTCGTTTCACTGGATATGTCATTGATATAAATATTTGGAATTGACGGTAGGCGATTTGAGAGTTTCTAATGCGGTAGTGATGATTATTATTTTGAATACATCCACTAAATGGTAGACGTGTGTTGGGAGTTATTATTGCTTCCCTAAAAACTTCATGGCACAGGCTGAGATTGTGTTTGAGTTGGATTTTGTTCGTCACGTATATTTATTTTCGAGTTCACGTATTGTAACGAGATGGAGACTTACTGCATTTTTCGACTTGCATTCGCTTGATAGTAACATACGTGGTTCCATGTGTATTGAAATGTCAGAGTTGGTTTGAAATTGTTAGTTCGCCTGATATGCTAGAGGATACGTAGTACGATCCATTTTGACGCCCGACAATAGATTTAGGACGTCACATGTTATCCTTGGAGTTACTGATGATGAGATGTCCTAGTTCACGCCCGACGATAGAATTTGGAAGGTGTCATGTACATAGAAGATTAGTGTTAGGATGTACAGATTTTAAGTGAGCCCGACGATAGGTCTGGGATGTCAGCTGTACATACTCAAGTCTCAGATTAGATGTTTCTTTTGTTTTCGCGAAGTGACTTGGGCGAAGGTAGCCTCTACAGTAAAATATGAAATATGAAGAGGGTTAGATCGACAATAACGAGGCCAACTAGTGCGTAGCTCCAATAGCTGAAGGGTGTTCCTTGAGATAACGGGGCCGCTATCGGTGAATGAGGGTTGCCCAAATATTGGTTATCGACCTGATGGAGATTAAATATTTTTACTGTACTTCTCCATGCGTGTTGAGTTTTAATGACTTCGATATGTTATTTTATTTTACGGACTTAATTGTTTTGTCGTTCTGACGTCCGTTTCGTTTTGATAGTGTGCATATTGACACTCAGTGTATTAGCGTGAGACTCGAGTTGCGAATGCGGTTTCGATTCGTCAGCCAGTAATATTATTTTATTTTCAATCTTTGTCGTACTTTCATTTTATTCGTAGTTGAATTCGATTAAGTAATCATTTTATAGGTAGTGTGTTGGGACAAACAATAAGTAGACGGTTCTGTAAAGGTAGTCATTTTTTTAAGGAAAGAATTCCTTAAAGTTGTAATATTTTTTCAATGTGGACTGGTAATTTCATTAAGCGTAACATAACCATTTCTAACCTGAAAATCGGTTTGGTAATAATACTTTTCAAGTGATTTACCACTTTTTAATTAACTTCAGTGGTTGGCATTTCTTCTAAATGCGTGATGAAGAAGTGTTTCCTGCATTTCGCAGTTTTGTTCCTTTAGAACGACGTAACGTAAGATCCTCGCGGATCATGTTGGTGTTGGTTCCTTCCGAACAGCTGTTTGGGTGATGCACATTTAGAATCGGGATTACCTTATCACTTAAGGGTGTCATGAATGACAAATACATGGTGGAATTTTATTTCAATTGTGAATGATGCTGTTAACTTGTAGTGAACACCATGCTTTCCCATAATATTTCGCAACCTATCCAAAGCAACTGATAGTCAATTTGGTTCGATTAAGGGTCCATTCGGCGGGTGTTCCGTATCCGTAAAGGGTATTCGACTGGTGGATAACCTTAATTGAGAGGAAATCAGGCGTTCTACTTGTTGAAAGTCAAATTTTCCACGGATCGTGTGGATTAATTCTCAGTTCTCGTTTGGAGTATAGGTGCCCGGTTTTCAGATTCTTCCTTTTTCAGTTTTTCTGTTTCGCTGTCCACTAATGTACTAATTTCACCGAAGCAACTCTTCGATATTGTGAGAAATAAATAAACGCTATGCAATGTGACTGCGTTTGAAACATTCAATAATAAATAATTTATAATTTGTTTCTCTCAAGGATTTATATTAAAATAACAATGTTGTCGTGTCATTTCGATTGTAGTAAAAGTTAGTAAGCACATATTTGCTCCTCATTTCAAGTAGTTAGGCTCTCTTCTGAACCCCATCGTTTGGTTAAGATCGTGACCGAATTTATTCCCGCAACGACCCATGATTTAAGAGTTCTATATTGTTCTACTGTAGCAGCCGTGGCCGACCAACGATGGAATGGTAAGTTCAAGGGTTCAACGTGTCATCAAAATGGTAGGGGTGATAACAGAGCGTAGTATTTCTCACTGACGTTGGTGTCCTTCAAATTGGTCTTCCATTTGCTTGGCCTAGCACCTCATTTAATTGATATCTTGGCGACATTCCTGTTCAAGTGTTGAATAACCATAAATAAAGGTGAATTAATTTATTACTTTTTACCATTTCCTTTACGTCGTATTGACACGTCGTATTATGGCGACGATGGGACAGGAAAGAGCTAGATGCGGGAAGTAAGCGAAAGTGGTGTGAAAATGGGAAACCATGGAAAACCGCCTTCAGGCCTGATATCCCACCTCTCCTACCACGATGTCAGACTGTGACGCCTTAACGATCACGGCCACCAGGTCACAGGGGTCTCGGTTTTAGCGAACTCTCCAGATTCATGTAAGGAAATTAATTTTGATTCGAATTCCAGTCACTGGAGGGTGGGGGTGGGTTGACTTCCACGAAAGTCAACGAGAATATAGGGGTTTCTTGTAAGCAGATTGTTATTGTTTCCAATTTTTTGTTCTACATATGCCGTTCGATTGATAACCATTTCGTCCGAAGCATGTGAATATCACGGCATAACGTTCGAAACACAAACCTAACTTCACCCGTACTTGCAGTTCTTCTGTTTTGTTAAAATACAGTATTATTGACAGTGGAATACAAAAATTGTTGAGCGATATATATATACCTGATTTATAAAATTGATAATTGTAATTTCATGAACAAATATAATCCAAATTATGCAAATTTTACAAGAAACGGGTAATTTTAACACTGCTGAATTGGGAATAATAATTTAAAGCTTTCCTCCATACAGTCTTACGACATAAGATTTTAACTTAATTTCGTGTGGCTATTTCTAGCCGAGTGCAGCCCTTGTGAGGCAGACCCTCCGATGAGGGCGGGCGGCATCTGCCATGTGTAGGTAATTGCGTGCCATTGTGATGGAGATAGTGTTATGTGTGGTGTGTGAGTTGCAGGGATGTTGAGGACAGCACAAACACCCAGTACCCGAACCAAGGAATTAACCATTTAAGGTTAAAATCTCCGACCCGGCCGGGAATCAAACCTGGGACCCTCTGGACCAAAGGCCAGCACGCTAATCATTTAGCTATGGAGCCGGACACGACTTAAGATGAAAAAAGTGTTAAGTAGCCAATTTAAGAGATTTCCAGAAACATGTAAACTTAATGACAACGTACTCATCAGCATATGTATCGCCTAATGCAAAATTCAGGAACCGGGGCCAAACATTATTCATCTAATAAAATACAGTATTTTAAAGATATGTCCAAATCTATTTGTAGACTAAGGTATTGCGAACTGCTGAAGTGTCATGCTTTTTTTACTTCTTGTATTATATCAAAATTTCAGGTAAACGACATTCTGGTACACATAGATAGTCGTATGTAAAACCAAGTTGTAGTGAAGAATTAATTGTGTATAGCTTGAGTTAAACTGAAGAAAGCTATCGCAGACGATTACAGTTTATGGGCGATACCTACCATCTGTCCCTAAGGACATTAAACCGTGATGACATCTTGGTATTGTTCTTCAAGAGATAAGTTCAAACACGACTAGGATTTAACTCCCATCAGCACAATCTCTCCTTTGGGAGTAAACAGCTTCCTCCCTCGAACAATAACGGAGTGGAGACGGAGAGGTCTATAAGCCTAAATCAACCTCAGCGGATTGTGCTTACTTATAGTTAGCCAAGTGGCTCAGTTACATCAAGTTGGAAGTTTCTCAATGTTAGATAGTACGCTTTGTCGGAAGTGGTTATAGCATGAACATAGTAAAAACATCACATTGGATAAGACGTGCTTTAAAATTGTAATTATTATTTCTTTGTGAGAAAGAAGAAATTTGACTTCAGCAAAATAAATATTATTGGGATACGGTGACTAACATTACTGTATGAATAAGTTACTGTAACAAAAATTGTTCATCACCTCATGTTGGCGAGAAATTTCAGTACACGGGCAGTAGACTGTTTAGTCAGGAAGTGAGTTTGGGAAACAAATATTTTAAATTTTTTACAGCCAATGTAAAACAATGAAAGGCATCTCTTATAAACGCATACCCTCTAGAATTGTTCTGAATTTCACTACCAACAATACCTCATCGGCTTCCATACTCTCACGGTCATAGGGACCACGTGACAATGTCAATGCTTCATTCTTTGTTGTTCCTTCTCCTTCCTCCATTACTCCTTCAATCTGCTCACTATGCCTCCTTTTCCTCAGCTCAGACCATTCTTTTTCTTTCCCTTCCGATCTTGGAATCCTTCCATTTTTAACACTTTCTTTTAAAAAATCTCTCTCTCTCTGTTGCTTCTTTTTACCTTATGTTGTTACTTTCCGAATCTTTCTTGACTTAATGAATCCAGGTTGTTGTTGACTTCTTGTCCCAAAAATATTTGAAGATCTGTTTGGTTAACCTGTTGCCATCCATTATTATTATTATTATTATTATTATTATTATTATTATTATTATTATTATTATTATTATTATTATTTGTCTGTATAGTTCCGAAATATGGACGCTGTTAGCTGCAGATCTGTGTAAGCTGGAGGTATTTCAAACACAATGTTTGTGGAGAATTTTTGTCATCTCGCTTTTAAGCCGTTGGCGGAACTCACAGGTCAACAAAGATAGAATTATGGCGTCGTGACTCCGTTGTTTTGGACTCATTTGCAGGATGGAGGAAATTCGACTTCCAAAATAACTATTGGATCGTAGTCATCTTCCTGATTTGAAAATCGTAGGTACGCAGTGCTCCAAATAAAACGTTATCAGTCAAGTGGAAGCCGAAGCCAAACCACAAAGGTCAACAGCGGAGCAACTGAAGATAGCAGCCCAAAAGAGATTGAACTTGAAGAAGATTATCAAGAACGTGCTTGCCATGGCCGCCGCAGAAACAGTGGGGTTGCCCTACCACCATACGTCACTATTTCCAGCTGGTTCTAGAGTGAGCGTCTGAACGATTACTGTTATTATTACTATTTATAATAGGAATAATACGTCAACTACCAAGGGAAGGGCGCGAACGGGGGAATCGGAACTTACGTAAATTTTGCACACACTTTAAACGAGCCAAAAAAAACACAACGACCAAAACATTTCTTTCGGAAATTAACTCATGTGACCTACAGAAAGTGTTAAAAGTTGGCGGCGCGTGCTGGTTTCACTCGTCGAGGGACCGCGCCCCTGGTCTTCTTTCCTATTCCGTTAGTAATTACGTAGCACGTTTTGAAAATGATGTAGCAGCATTAAAATTAATTCCTGCGTCGATTGTGGGTCAATAAAGGCAAAGCGTGCTGGCCTTTGGTCACAGGGGTCCCGGGTTCGATTCCCGGCAGGGTCGGGAATTTTAACCATAATTGGTTAATTCCCCTGGCACGGGGACTGGGTGTATGTGTCGTCTTCATCACCATTTCATCCTCGTCACGACACGCAGGTCGCCTGCGGGGGTCAAATCAAAAGACCTGCACCTGGCGAGCCGAAGTCCTCGGACACATCCCGGCACTAAAGGCCACACGCCATTTCATGTCATTGTTATAGTTGTGAAAATAAAAGTTAATCAGTATAACAAGGTCCGACTCGTTGGATTAATGGTCAGCGTACTGACCGTCGGTTCAGAGGGTCCCGGGTTCAATTCCCGGCCGGATCGGGGAATTTAACCTTCATTGGTTAATTCCAGTGGCCCGGGGACTGGGTGTTTGTGCTGTCCCCAACATCCCTGCAACTCACACAGCACACATAACACTATCCTCCACCACAATAACACGCAGTTACCTACACATGGCAGATGCCGCCCACTCTCGTCGGAGGGTCTGCCTTACAAGGGCTGCACTCGGCTAGAAATAGCCACACGAAATTAAATTAAACTATAACAAGGGACGTTACACACGGAAGCAAGTGACTCCTTATATCTTTTGCAGTAATGATGCTCGTGGTAGAAATATTGAAAGCACAAAGTGGTTCTACCATACACCAATCACACCGAACGAAGTGAGGATAAGGGCTTAATATCACCATGTTCCATACTTTTCTTCTAACGCAAAAATAACTTTGCCTGTGTTGATTACCATTATACAAACAATCACTTGTCCCCTACAACGAGTATAATAATAATATAATAATGTTATTTGTTTTTACGTCCCACTAACTACTTTTTAAGGTCTTCGGAGACGCCGAGGTGCCGGAATTTAGTCCCGCAGGAGTTCTTTTACGTGCCAGTAAATCTACCGACACGGGGCTGTCGTATTTGAGCACCTTCAAATACCACCGGACTGAGCCAGGATCGAACCTGCCAAGTTGGGGTTAGAAGGCCAGCGCCTTAACCGTCTGAGCCACTCAGCCCGGCTACAACGATTATAAGCGTATGTCAGCGTGGCCTCAAATCAGCTGTTGCGGGGAGGTTATGGAGTAGCGACCTGCGCAGCCGAGAGCTCTAATTCAAACATACGAACTTTAACGCTTTCTGTAGGTCGCATGAGTTAATTTCCGAAAGAAATACTTTGGCCACTGTGTTACTTCTTGACTCATTTAACGTGAGCATAATTTACGAAAGGTCGGCGATTCTCCGGCACGTACTCTTCCCTTGTAAGCATCATCATCATCATCATCATCATCATCATCATCATCTGTTTACCCTCCAGGGTCGGCTTTTCCCTCGGACACAGCGAGGGATCCCACCTCTACCGCCTCAAGGGCAGTGCCCTGGAGCTTCAGACTCTTGGTCGGGGATACAACTGGGGGGAATGACCAGTACCTCGCCCAGGCGGCCTCACCTGCTATGCTGAACAGGGGCCTTGTGGAGGGATGGGAAGGTTGGAAGGGATAGGCAAGGAAGAGGGAAGGAAGCGGTCGTGGCCTTATGTTAGGTACCATCCCGGCATTCACCTGGAGGAGAAGTGGGAAACCACGGAAAACCACTTCGAGGATGGCTGAGGTGGGAATCGAACCCACCTATACTCAGTTGACCTCCCGAGGCTGAGTGGACCCCGTTCCAGCCCTCATACCACTTTTCAAATTTCGTGGCAGAGCCGGGAATCGAACCCGGGCCTCCGGGGGTGGCAGCTAATCACGCTAACCACTACACCACAGAGGCGGACCCTTGTAAGCAACAAATTAAAATCTTGGATAAATCAGTTGCCATTTAAGGGTGTTAAATTGTGAGGACGCGTTTCAGTAGGTTTAGGCACTCCGGGGACTCGACCATCTTTCTTAGTTTACAGAAAATGATGAAGATGATGATGATGATGATGATGATGATTATTATTATTATTATTATTATTATTATTATTATTATTATTATTATTATTATTATTATTAATATATTCCAGTCTGTAGTTAGAGGAAGTTTCGATGCAGTGAAAAATACGGCTAAGTCCTCTGTTATTGTAACGATAAGGTCAGAGCAGATTTGCTCTCCGCTGATGTCAACATATTGGATGAAGCTTTTAGCTCTCGCCTGAACGATCAAGTTCATTTCATATAATGACATTAAAATTGGTAAGAAACTTAGCATGAAGGATAGCAAATTAGTACCAACGTTAGAGGGGGTAGTGAATAAACAAGCAAGGAAGTTTCGAGGGAGAAGATGTGTATGATTCACCTCGAGCGATAGGACATAAGCACATCCTAGCACTGGCATGAAATGCAACCATCTGTTATGACATTCCTTTACTGAGAAATATATTACTTTATCATGTCTGCTTTTTTAAAATATACCTTGTGGAAGAAGATGTACAAAAATCGAATAAAAAGGTAGAGAAAAGAAATGGCGCACCAGAAACTCTGCGCCTGAGGCCTTAACAAATGACGGCAGCAAAGAGCAAGTAGCTGTGCTTGTTCTCGGCCAACTGCAGAAACCTTCCCCCAAAACCTCTTTTTTAACTTACCGCATTCTCCTCCCCTCTTCGTGACACAAGTCATTTGTGTTAAATCTATGATGTATGTGCCGAATTTAGCGCTATATGTGGGATCTCTACAATTTCCTCCGTATTTTCCTTCTCTTTCCCAGTCCTTCTCTCTCTCCACACACACACACACACACACACTGAAGGGACATGTTCGTTCTGTGGTGATAAATGGATGATATGGAGTCCTACCTACCGGATACATGCTCTCGCGTTGTTTCTTTGTATGAATAAGTTGATTTCGAATAAAAGAAGGAAGTGAAAAGTGGTTTGTTTAATGCAAGCGAAGAAATGACCACAAGAAAGTTCTTACCCTGATAACAAAGTTACCAACTCTTTCATTCGGACTCAGCGAGGGATCCCACCTCTACCGCTTCAAGGGCAGTGTCCTGAGCGTGAGACTTTGGGTCAGGGGGTACAACTGAGGAGGAAGACCAGTACCTCACACAGGCTACCTCACCTGCTATGGTGATCAGTGGCCTTGTGGGGGGGGGGGGTGATAGGAAGGGATAGACAAAGAAGAGGAAAGGAATCTGCCGTGGCCTTAAGTTAGGTACCATCCCGGAATTTGCCTGGAGGAGAAGTGGGAATCCACGGAAAACCACTTCGAAGATGGCTGAGTTGGGAATTTACCCCCCCCCCCCTCCAATTACTCAGTTGAACTTCTGAGGTTGGGTGGACCCCGTTCTGGCCCTCGTACCACTTTACAAATTCTGTGGCAGAGCCGGGAATCGAACCCGGGCCTCCGGGGATGGCAGCTAATCACACTAATCACTACACCATAGAGGCGGATGGTTACCAATACTCCGCGTATAAAGCTGCATCCGTAATTATATCAGATAAACTCATTTCTTTAGACTACTACATGGTCACGATAGAATCCTTCCGGCCGTGGCCAGCTTGTCGACTTTCGAGCCTCGGGCACCAGGATACGATTTCCACCGGGATTTTAACTGTGAACAGTAGCTCTCTTTTGCCTGCCGATACTAACGACATGACATTCTAGTGATTTTCTCGTCTTAAAATCTCCACCGACTTCGACCAGTATCGAATCTGTGATCTTACGTACACACTAAAAACTCGACCATTCAAAGGTGACATGTAATGGAGTGTCGATGTACACCAGATCACATTCGAAAGTATGTCACTCACTGTGAGAACACCGGGTGTTAAACCGAGGGAGTGGAATTGGAACACTTGCACGGAGTCCTTCATCCTGTTTAACAGTACCTGGTGATTATTATTATTATTATTATTATTATTATTATTATTATTATTATTATTATTATTATTATTATTATTATTATTAAAGCGTCTTTATTGTGGCGAAGTTAGGGCTCCCGGCCCTTTCTTACACTTAACCACTTCATGTATATACAATGTATATTTTACATAAAATTTAAACATATGAAATCTTTACAACCTAAAGTATAATTAAAGCAACTAAAGTATCACTAACTAAACTAAGGTGAGTAAAGTATAACTAAATTATATACAGGAACACATTGCAATAACAACCATATTCACTCTCATTCATGCATCCCATTCACACTCAAGAAAGACTGGAAGTGCTTAAAAGATGACGCTGGCAAAGGATTTTAAATTTTGTCTTAGATTTAGCTTCCCTGATGTCATTGGGGAGTTCATTCCACCAGCTCGTGGCGGAGATTGTGAACGATCTGTTGTAGGTTGCGGTTCGATGCACAGGAATTTCTAGCGTACAGCCTGACCGGGTATTGAACAGGTGGAGGGAACTAAGGTAGCGAAATCTGGTGGATAGGTAAGGAGGAGTGTTTTCAGAAAGCACTTGATACACCAAAGTAGTTGCGTGGAGTCTACGTCTGTCATTCAGTCGTAACCAAGATAATTGTGTATAGAATGGGGATACATGGGCGTATGTTTGTATGTCGAATGCATACCTGATGCATGCATTTTGGGCACGTTGCAGTCTCATGCTTTGCTCGTTATTGATATCAATAAAAACTGTATCACAGTATTCGAGAATTGGAAACAAGAGTGATTGAATGAGCTTTATTTTCAAGGACCGAGGAAATATATTTTTAAACCGCTTCAGAGGATGCAGGCTTTGATATACCTTTTGGCACACTTTCATCACATGTTGCGACCAGTTCAATGTTTCGCTTATAGCCACACCAAGATTCATAACTGTTTCACAAAATGGAATAATGGTATTGTTTAGTGCTACAGGAGGAATTTCGTATTGTTTTAAGACGTGTAAGTTTTTTGAAGTACCAATGATTATTGCTTGCGTTTTAAGAGGATTAATTTTGAGATTGTTACTCAATGCAAAATTACTTATGAGACTTAAATCAGCATTAACGTTTTCTACAGCACTCTGAATTTTATCAGTTCTTGAGTGGTAGTAGATCTGCAGATCATCAGCATAAAGATGATACTTGCAATGTGTAATCGATTTGGCAACATCGTGTAAGTAAATTGCAAACAGCAATGGTCCAAGTACATTCAGAAGTAGAATGAGTAGAAAAAAGCCCTCCTGCCCTGCTGTGTAGGGGTAGCCTGCGTGCATCTTACCTGGTGGACCCGGATTCGATTTCCACCCAGGTCAGGCATTTTTATCCGGATCTGAGGGCTGGTTCGAGGTCCACTCAGCCTACGTGATTACAATAATTGAAGAGCCATAGGCTCCGGTCTAGAAAGCCAAGAATAACAGCCAAGAGGTTTCGTCGTATCAGCTAATATGCAGGTCTTCGGGCTGAACAGCAGTCGCTTGGTAGGTCATGGCACTTCGGGTCTGTTGCGCCATGAGGTTTTTTTTGAGTTGTGTGGGGGGAATGTCCATTCAATACACCATACCGTACGATGTTGACTTGTAAACGCTCTCTGGAGACACATTTAGTGTTCATCCGAGAGAGCGAATTAAATTCTCAGCCATAGATCGTCCAACAGTGTTCCGGTAACTATTATTATTAAATTTTACTGGTTCCCGTCCCACGAACTACTTTTTGCGGGTTTCGAAGACACTGAGATGCCACTTTTTCCCGCAGGAGTTCTTTAACGTGCCAGTAAATCTACTGTATATGAGCACCTTCAAATACTACCGGACTTAGCCGGGATCGAACCCGCCAACTTGAGTCCAGAAGGCCAGCTCTCTTCCGCCTGAGCTACTCAGCCCGACTTACTGTAACTGCTCTTACTCTCGTAGTTGGCAAGAGGTCTTCTCTACTATGAGTTTAACCTGCAACGTGATCTAAAAAAATGTAGTCATATATTTTTTTTGTTTGGCATATAAGCTGTCGCTTGCACGCTGTACTTTCAGTCGCCTTAGTTGGGGTTCAGTTCCATTTATTCTGAGGACCCACTTCACAAGCCCCGATTGTTTGCATAACACAAGCGTTATCGATTTCAAAACAGATAATGGGGAGGTGAATAAAGGAAGAAATGTGTGTGCCGACTACCATGACAGAGAGCGGTGGGGAGACCTGCGAACTAGCTAAAGTTTGATTCCCTATGTTTCACCATAGTTAATTTATTTAATTATTCCTATAATTTGTTTATGTAGAAATTCTATTCATGTCTCGAAGCCTCTTCTCTGCTTTGGGGGGGATTCTAAACCTGTCTCAGTAAATAAAGAGGGTCTTGTTATCCCTTGTGTTTCGTGGTGGGAAACAGTGCCAGATTTGTGAAGTTCTGCTTCCCCAGGAATAGGCATTACCCATTATAAAACAAAACTCCTTTGACTGCCCACTGCATGCCACTTATCATTATTTATTTATTTAGTATTAGCTAATTGGTCAACATAGGGCCACATTTAGACATTTATTCAATTTTCGATGAACCCAGTAGAATTTCATTAGATCGCTTTGTCGATTACGCCGTTCATTCGACAACTTCGCACCAGTTGTCCATTTCTCATCGCGGAAAAGTCCCAAAAGTCACGTTGCTTGCTCTGAAAAGGTCTCGTTTGTGCGCGTCATCTGGTCCTAGGCCCATTTCTTCGGGGTCTTCCCTGGCGTTAACGTACCAGGCATTGTAGTTTTTGGTTTTGAGTCGAAATTGCTAAACATGTAGTTTGTCCATCGAGAGCCGTCCATCCGTCGTAGGTGACCGTAGCCTATAAGTGAGCCGTCCGTTTGCGCAGTGTGTCCGCAAACTCCATCTTGAAGTTGATTTCTTGTTTGGATTTTCCTATGTACATCCCGTTTTTGTACTTAGGGCCAAGTATGTTGTGGAGAATCTTTCTCCCTTTTTGCTTTAACTTTGCGAACAAACATTTTTCACGAAGGATAACGCATTCTGACCAGCTTGACGACAGTGTTGTATGGATGAATTCTTGTATATATAGAAAAGCATCCTTTGTTAGGCCTATATATTATATTTGGGATGGTTTGGAAAACTATCTCCATTTTTTATTTATTTTACGCCCGGCTGAGTGGCTCAGACTGTTGAGGAGCTGTCCTTCTGACCCCAACTTGGCAGGTTCGATCCTGGCTCAGTCCGGTGGTATTTGAAGGTGCACAAATACAATACGTCAGCCTCCTGTCGGTAGATTTACTGGCATGTAATAATAATAATAATAATAATAATAATAATAATAATAATAATAATAATAATATGGCCTCAGCTGCCATATACAGGCATTTCATTTCAGTTCATTTGATGCCATTTAGGCTGCTTGCGTGTCCATTTCAACGTTCCCTTTTACTCTACTAGGTGGCAGAGTAAACCAGAAATCTGTTGGGCAATCCATTGCTAAGTTTATATTATTTTTGTCAGGTTAAGAACGAATGTTTCACCAGATATGTTTTACATGCCTACATCGTACTGCATGGAATATCCAAAGGACTTTTTCTGCCCTTGAAATATCCGACTGCCTCTGCAGGGTTTGAACCCGCAGTCTTCGGATCAGGAGGCCGACACTATACCACTGATCCACAGAGTAATCGAACGGAACGTGTAAGTGTAAGCACCGGTTTATTATATAAAATCTCTTGTTGTCGTTTGTTGAAATCGAGATTGTATTGAAAATGAAACACTAAACATTAAACATTTAATAATCTAAGATGAAAATTTGACACGTGTTGTTGAGGGGAGCCGGTGACAGAAATGATATCGTTACCCTATTACCTGCGGTGGGCTGCTTCAGCCCGTCAGCTGGGGCCTAGCGGCATGATGAATGCTCTCGACCGCCCAATGAAAGCCTTCTGGTGTCGTATCGGCTGGTGTAGTCAGTGTTGCCGGAGCCGGCTGACAGCTGTGACGGATAATACGCTCCAGTCTAACAGTCCTCACTACACCGACATAGAAAACCGGTAACTGCTGGTTTTAACTCAGTGTGTATGGAACATGACGCCCAGAGAAAACAGACTGTGTGATGAGGGGAATAAAGACGTGTTGTATTATGTGGGGGTGGTGTACACCTTCCGCTATTATTTCCGCAAGTACGAAATTCTACAAATTATATTTTCTTTCTTACTCCGTTTAACATCCAGGGTTGGTTGTTCCCTCGGCCTCAGCGAGAGATCCCATCTCTACCGCCTCAAGGGCAGTGTCTTGGAGCTTGAGACATTTCGTCGGGGATACAATTGGGGAGGAGGACCAGTACCTCGTCCGGGTGGCCTCACCTGCTTCCCTTGTAGGTGATGGGAAGATTGGAAAGGATTGAAAGGAAGAGGGAAGGAAGTGGCCGTGGCCTTAAATTAGGTACCAACCCGGCATTTTCCTGGAAAAGAAGTAGGAAACCATGGAAAACCACTTCGAGGAAGTCTGAGATGGGAATCGAACTCTCTTCACTCAGTTGACCTCCCGAGGCTGAGTGAACCCTGTTCCAGTCCTCGTACCACTTTTCAAATTTGGTGGCACATCCAGGAATCTAACCCGAGCCTCCAGGGGTAACTGATAATCCCACTAACCACTACACCACAGAGGCAGACCGAACTTTTTAACGCACAAAATTTACCATTATGAATAATGTTTAGATTTTCAAAAACCTAGAAATTGTCTATAACATTCGTCAAATTTGCACACGTTGTTTACAGCTAAACGGGGCCGACATCCACGACAAAGCAAACTTGAGACGGGAAACTCAAAATGGGAAGTCTTACCCTATGAGGGTCACCAAGCTTCTGTGACCACAAGAAGAAACCTATTTCTTAGTAGACGCAATATTTTTCTATCTGTCTCTTAGCATAGACCACTGAAATGTATCTTCCACTGAAGTTTCGATCTGACCGTGAGAAAGCTGCTGGGGTATGGGTGGTGTTGAGCACGACCAGTGTGTGTGCTTAAATAGCACTTTCTGGCTC